>NC_089425.1:2779218-3088020 GCF_013426205.1 Metarhizium brunneum | reverse complement strand
GCGAATACCTCTCTTTGTAACGTTTTTGTATTAAAAATTAATGCATGAGAAATATTGATTTTAAACGTATGGACGATGTTAAATGGAGCTTCCTTTTTTTTCCCTCATCACGGATTCAATGCCCTTGTTGAATCAATTATCCGAACTGCGATAACTGAAAGCGACTGACGAACTGGAATTGGCACCGGAAGGTGTGACGCATAAACTTCGGCAAATTGTGCCAAGTGCGTGCTTATCTTATCTAACCTCGTCATCAGCGGCCTGGTGGGCTGCGGTGCCTGGTGGCGATGGGCAATGACCAACACCGACATTCTCTACCTACCAACCTGCGAAATAAGGTCTCAGCACCTACGATCAACAGCCCTTCCAAAGGCCTATTGACGGGCATATCCCTATTGCAGTATTCCGCTTCTATAGCCTTATTCCCCCCTTTTTTCCCACTCCTGCCTCCTAGAGCATATCGCCAGCTTCTTTGCTTTGAGAGACTTGGGCCCCCTCCTCAGGCGGGCCATTCACGACCAGCCAAGATGTTCAAGATTTGGTCTATGGTATGGACCTCCATCTGTAAATCTCGGGTGTCTTTGTGGGTTTTTTTCTTCTTTCTGAATGGCGCTAATTTGTTTTTGTTGTTTTTTTTTTTTTGCAGAAAAAGGAGCAGAAGCAGGCTGAGAATGCAGAGGGTCAAGCCGCGGGTGGGCGGAAGAAGAAAGTTACGGCCGCGCAGCTGCGAGTTCAAAAGGGTACGTATGCGTCCAGACTGAGCTATCATTGTGTCTGAGAGCTTGTGTACTTGGGGAGGGGATAAGATGGCAGACTACCTTGGTGGGAGATGCAATAACGGTTGAGGCAGATACGGGCGTGCTGACAGAATAATTTTCACTACACCAGATCTCTCCGAATTATCTCTCGGTTCAACAATGAGAACCGAGTTTCCCGATCCGGATGACATTCTCAACTTTGTCCTGACTATTGAACCTGACGAGGGCATGTACCGCAACGGCCGGTTCATGTTTGACTTTGCCATTAACCAGAACTTTCCGCACGAGCCCCCGAAAGTAAGGTGCAGAGAGAAGATTTACCACCCGAATATTGATCTAGAGGGCAAGGTGTGCCTGAATATTCTGAGGGAGGACTGGAAACCAGTTTTGAATCTGAATGCAGTGATCGTGGGACTACAGGTATGGGTCTATGCCGCTCCGAGCTTGAAACCTGGGATAGCGGTTCGGATTGCCAAGGCGCTTCGGACCTGCTCCGTCAGATTTCAGGCCGAGGCTTTTACACAAAGCCCCCATGAGAGAACAGGCTGCTAATGCTTGGCTGTAGTTTCTTTTCCTAGAGCCGAACGCCTCCGACCCTCTAAACAAAGAAGCCGCCGAGGACTTGAGAGGCAACAGAGAAGGATTTAGACGTAACGTACGAACGTCTATGAATGGAGGAACCATAAAGGGTACATCATACGACCGCGTATCGAAGTAGATTGGCCGATCGGCGGTTCAACGTGTTGAAAACCAAGGAGCATCGCGGAATGGCAGGGTGAGGTGAAGCTATCTGGTGAGGCTAGAACAGGAAATATTCAGGGGGGTTGTGTGCAACGACAAGACGAGAAAATCTGGCACAGTCTGCTTGGGTCGGGAGTTCATCAACGTGCATGATAGAGGATGGGCATCGTTTCTGGCGAATGAGATGGTGGAGGAAACTTGGCATTTTGCGAGGTTGGCACTCGGTGCAAAAGAGCGAATCAGCGTAATCAGGTCTAGATATTTATGCATTATCCAACGCTCGGGGATTTATTTATCGCGGTTTAAACTTGGCAGACATGTCGTGCTAAACTGTTGCGGAATCGGAGCGGGCCCTAGACCCCCCATTTCACCATCTCCCCCTCTCACCAGCATCACTCATCATCAAACTTGGAAGTCCCGGCTTCCCAGAACCACTCCGTCCCCCCAACATGGCCGACATATCAACCACGCTCCCTCTGTCCCGTGCGTCCGTGCTGGCCGCTCACGACCTCATAAAACCACACATTCACCGCACCCCCGTGCTCACAAACACTACCCTCTCTGGTCTTGCATCTACGCCCCGGTCTCCCGATGATCTCAAGGGCACCCGTTTCGAGGGCAGGAGGCCGGCCAGGCCAAAGATTAGGTTGTGGTTTAAATGTGAAAACCTGCAGAGAATAGGAGCGTTCAAGGTCCGAGGGGCATTTCATGCGCTGGGCAGGCTGATGATGGAGGAGGGGTGGGTTGAGGGCGGCGGAAAGGAGAGGGGAGTTGTTACGCATAGTTCTGGTAAGTTAGTTCTCGCCCGGCCTCATGGTCCCTCTCGTACTCTCTCTCTCCCTCACGCATTCTTCGGGGCATGCTAACCCGCGCAGGCAACCACGCGCAGGCCCTCGCCCTCGCTGCCCGCGAGTCCTCCATCAAAGCGCACATAGTCATGCCCACCATCTCCGTGCCGCAGAAGATCGCTGCCACAAGGGGGTACGGCGCAACCGTCTACTTCAGCGGGAGCACCTCGGTGGAGCGCGAGGCCATGGCCGACAAGGTCATTTCTGAGACGGGCGCGCGGCTCGTCCCGCCTTATGATCACCCGGACATCATGCTCGGCCAGGGGACCATGGGGATCGAGCTGCAGGAGCAGGTGGCCGAGCTGCAGTCCCGGCTGGACCCCTACGCGGCGCCTTCGACAAAGGGCCTGGACGCCATCGTCGCCCCCTGCGGTGGCGGCGGCATGCTCTCTGGCGTAGCACTCTCCGCGGAGGGAACGGGCGTAAAGGTCTTTGGGGCGGAACCTTCCTACGAGGGGGCGGACGACGGTAAGCGCGGGTATGAGACGGGTGAGAGGGTGGCGGCTGTGAGTTCGCTCACCGTGGCTGATGGGTTGAGGACGCCCGTGGGCGAGTGGCCGTGGAAAGTGATTTATGAGAAGAGGCTGGTCAGTGGGATGTATAGCGTTACCGAGGAGGAGATTAAGAAGGCCATGAGGCTGGTGCTGGAGAGGATGAAGGTGGTTGTCGAGCCGAGTGCCTGTGTTGGGTTGGCGGTTGCGTTGTTCGACGAGGATTTTAGAGAGATGGTGGAGAGGGAGGCAGGCGATCGGGGGTGGGACTTGGGGATTGTTTTCAGCGGTGGGAATGTAGGGGCTGATGCGATTGGGAGGTTGTTTTCTGAGTAGCTGGTGGATGACAGGGCCTGTGATGGTGATGGGAGGGTAGGGGCATATTCATTTACACACATATATGGGATGACGACGCATCCTTCAGCTGCCGGCGGGAAGCGACACTGAACGATGACGAAAGGGCAACCATGATCAAGTTCACATTGTTACGACGAGACGAACCACCCTCTTGGTCGGCATCCAAGAAAGCAAATTCATGAAAAACGCCATATATCATACATCGCCTAGAAATTCGCAGGCTACATGCCAATACCAGACGCCCATGATGCATGCCAAATGTCAGCCCAACCCATTCAACGCCTTGTCCATCTCCTTCCTCCACCTGGGCGCATTCCGGCGCAGCGTCCAAATGCCGATATATCCAGCGACGATGCAAAACAAGGCCACTGCGGTCATGACGTATCCCACGCCAATGGCATCAACCCACGGCGCGGCCACAATGGTCCCCACGCAGCTGAGGATGTTGCGGACAAAGTTGTTGACAGCCACCCCAGCGGAGCTTCTCTTGCGCACAAACTCCGTGAGCATCGTCGTAGCCGTGCTCTTTTTTCCGGGTTTTGCCAGTTAGTCCAACGATACAACTACCCGTCTGCAGTCCCTCTGACAGGGTAATGAAGAAAAAAAAAGGGGGGGGCTCTAAAGGGGGCAACTTACAAACACGAGCATGGAGGAGATTCCAAAGAGGAACGAGCCGATGGAGGGCACGAACCAGAAGATCCCGTAGTCGAGGGTCCATCCGAAGAGGAGCAGACCGCAGGGGTAGAGGGTATTCGCAATCCATATGTTCTCACGCATGCGGTCCTCGGGCAGGAGGATGAGCTTGCCGCGCTCGTCGTAGCGGTTCGCCCTCGCCGCCTCGCGGGCCATGATGCTGTCGATCCACCTGCCGCCAAAGACAGAGGCCAGGAAGTACCCCAGACCAGGGGGCAAGTACAAGAGCCCGACGACGAGCTGCCCGAAGCGGTACGGGGCCCTGCCGAACTCCTGCTGGATGGAGACGTTGGCGACGAAGAGGGCGCCAAAGGCAATGGCGGCGAGGCAGACGGTGATGAGCACCGGCGGGAAGCGCAGGAACAGCAGCACGGCCAGGGGGTCGACCAGAAACCGCTTGAGGCCGCCGGCGAGCCGCCTCGAGCGCAGCCGGGCCGACTCCCTCGTCGGCACGCGCCGCAGGGGGGCGGTCGAGGCATCGGGCTTGGCGGGCCGCGGCAGCGTCTCCGGCAAGAACAGCAGCAGCATGGCGAGCACGCAGAGCCCGTAGCCGGCGAGGAGGTACATGCACGCGCGCCAGCCGAGGCTCTCCGACAGCGCGCCGCCCAGCACGGGGGAGATGACGGGCCCCAGCAGCGGGCCGAGGTAGAAGATGCCCATGGCGCGGCCGCGCTCGAAGCTCTCCCAGATGTCGGCGATGGTGCCGGCGCCGACGGCCTGGACGCTCGCCGACGCGCCGCCCGTCAGGACGCGGAAGACGACGAGCGCGGCCATGCTCTGGCTGACGGCGCACAGCACCGCGAAGACGACGAAGAGCATAAACGACACGAGGTACACGCTGCGCCGGCCAAACTCCTCGGAAAACGACGACCACCACAGCGGGAAGATGGACATGGAGAGCATGTACAGCGCCACGGAGAGGTTGGCGACGGTCGACGACGTGTTGAACTCGACGGTGAGTCCGTGGAGGGCGGCTGCGGCCATTAGAAGAGAGAAGGTTAAAAAAAAAGGGCCATGTTGGCGCAGAGGAAAGAAAAAGAGAAGGGGTGGCGAAGGGTAATTCAAACGAGTGCGGTGGAGGGAGACCAACGGTAGAAAATAGACGACCCCATAGGCGCCGCCAGCGTCGCCAGCGCTATCGTCGCCGTGATGCCCCATTTCGTCGAATTCCTGTAGTCGTACGGCCTCTCGACCTCTGGCGTGATGGCCAGGCCCGCAAACAGGCCTCTTCTCTGCGCGCGCGGCACAATGGCCACGGTCCCGGGGCGTGTCGTCGAGGATGCGCGGGACGCGGTCCGGCCTCCGCCGTCGCCGCCGGAGAGGATCCCGGCCTCGGCATCGGCATCGGGCCGGGTGCGTCCGTCTTGGCCGGGGGCGCTTTTGCTCACCGGGGTGGCAGCGCACGCGGGCAGACGCTTCTCGGCATCATGAGCCACCGGTGTCTCTTCTGTCTCTATCGCTACCGCAGACGCAGTGGATGGTTGGCGCGGTGTTTTTTCGTCCTGGCCACGCTCCGGGCGTGCTTGCTCGAGGTCCGCGGGCATTGGTGCTTCTGGTCCGCGGAGGGGGCGCTGGTGGGCTTTCAGAGCGCGGGGGCCGCAGGTGGCTTTGGGAATCTGGGGACACAGAGACGGAAGCGCATGATATGTGAGACAAGGCCGGCAGAAGGCAGAAAAGACGACTGCTCTTTGTAAAAAGGAGACGAAGAAGAAGAAGTAAAAGAAAGGAAAGGAAAAGAGAAAGGGAAAAAAAGATCTTGAAAACTAACGGCGCTATAAGCATTACAGGGACATGGCTGAAAAACAGGGAGGAGAAACTCGGCAACGGAAAGGCCTAACGCGGTCCCCGTGTGCACCTTGGAGCTCCGAACAGAGCAGTTGGGTTCCGAGGCTCGGCAGCGTTGGCTTTCTGGGGGTGACGAGGCTAGGGGGTGTGAGCGTGTCCATGCGCAGCCGGACATTTTTGGTCTGGTTAGTTTGTTGTCTGTCAAGTGCCTTGGATGCTCTTGACTGCGGATACCGCACGGGTTGAAGCGTCGGGATGCCACCGTGAGCGGCCCCGCTAGAGTCTTGGCAAAGATGAAGATGCCCAAGTCGGGACTCAGGAGTGTCAGGTCGCCGTGTCGCTTCACTAACCCTATTTATTGCCTTTTTGGTAGTTGGCAATGCGGGGTGAAGCGTCCCCGTTCCCATCTGCCGCCGTGAGATTCTTCTCGGGTGTTGTTTACTCAAAAAACCATGTCTTGTCCACATCTGGCGAACCCCCGGGCTAGCTGGGACAGATCCGGACGCAGCCGCTACCACTCAAGAGTCAAGTTCGACTACTGGGTGCCGGAGACGCCTTGTCATAGATGCTTAAATTCAGCCATGGTTACATGCCTATCTTTCCGACCATGTTGATGGCTATCTCGTCTATTCACTCCTGCTTTCGTAGCCATGTCCAGGACTCAGCAGGGCGCCAATGGCGTTGTGAAAAGTGACGCTCGGCAACGCTGTTCGTCACAAGCCATGGCTTCATGTGTGCATGTCCTATACTTCCCGACGGGTTGCATACGGGCGGGATGAGAGACGACGGACAGTTTCGACATGTGGCATGTCGACGGCCTTTTTACAATCAAGCTACACTCACTTTTACATATATAATAGACAGCCGAGTCCCTCTTTTTATCAAGGGGCGAAAGTTGCATCGGATGGGCCTCAGCCACGGAACATTGAATGAAC
Source organism: Metarhizium brunneum (assembly GCF_013426205.1). Classification (NCBI taxonomy): domain Eukaryota; kingdom Fungi; phylum Ascomycota; class Sordariomycetes; order Hypocreales; family Clavicipitaceae; genus Metarhizium; species Metarhizium brunneum. Next base: position 3,081,412 of record NC_089425.1, on the reverse strand, counting down.
TCGACGGATGCTTGAGAAACCCCTCGGCGGGGCAACCACTTGTTAACCACCAAACGTCATCGCACTTTCCGTCATTTGCTCCTGCCCGCCCACCCATCAAATCCTCCCCCGCGACGCAGCCCATTCCAACTCAAACATCCCCCAACCCCTCCAGAAATGTCTCTCACCAACGCAACGCCAGAGGCTGCCGCCAAGGAGGCAAAGACGGCGTCGTTTGCACTGGCTTCGCTGCCGGCCTCGGCGCGCAATGCCGCCCTCGATGCCATCCACGCCGCCCTCTCCGCCGCCAGGGACGACATCCTCGCCGCCAACGCCCGCGACCTAGAGCTCGCGAAAAAGGCCGCCGCCGACGGCTCCCTCAGCGAGGCTCTCGTCTCCAGACTCGACCTCGGCAAAAAGGGCAAGTGGGACGATATGTTGAAGGGCATCTTGGATGTGAGGGATTTGGAAGACCCAGGTATGTTTTGTTTCTTGGCCAAAGAAAAGGGTCAGATCACAGGTGTAATTACGCAGACCCGCCTAACCCAGGCAACAGTTGGAAACATTCAATTGCGGACCAAGCTCGACGACGACTTCATCCTCGAGAGGGTCTCCTGTCCCATTGGCGTCATCCTCATCATCTTTGAGGCGCGCCCCGAGGTCATTGCCAATATCGCCAGTCTGGCTGTCAAGTCTGGAAACGCTGCCATTCTCAAAGGTACGTCTGCGCCCACGCGAATTATATATCCCCCTTGAACGAAAAGGAACCATTTGCTCACGGGAACAATGTAGGCGGCAAGGAGTCCACCAAGTCCTTCGTCGCCATCTCCAAGGTCATTTCGTCGGCCCTCGCAAAGACAGACGTCCCCAACGGAGCCATCCAGCTCGTCACCACCCGCGACGCAATCGCCCAGCTCCTCGCCCAGGACCGCTACATCGACCTCGTCATCCCCCGCGGCTCCAACGAGCTCGTCCGCTACATCAAGGAGTCGACCAAGATCCCCGTGCTCGGCCACGCAGACGGCATCTGCGCCATCTACCTGACCGCCACCGCCGACCCGGAAAAAGCCATCACCGCCGTCGTCGACGCCAAGACGAGCTATCCCGCCGGGTGCAACAGCCTCGAGACCCTGCTCGTCCAGGACACCGCCCTCAGCACCTCGTTCCCCGCCGTGGCCGCCGCCCTCGCGGCCAAGGGCGTGTCGCTACGCTGCGACCCGGCCAGCAAGGCGGCCCTGGCGTCCCTCGCCGGCGTCGACGTCAGGGACGCTACCGCCGCCGACTTTGACACCGAGTTCCTGGGTCTAACCCTCGCCGTCAAGACGGTGGACGGCGTCGCCCAGGCCATTGAGCACATCAACACCCACGGCTCGCATCATACCGACTCCATCCTCACGGCGGACGCTGCCGAGGCCGAGCGCTTCATGAACCAGGTTGACTCGGCCGGCGTGTACTGGAACGCCTCGACGCGCGTGGCAGACGGCATGCGCTACGGCTTCGGCACCGAGGTCGGCATCAGCACCAACAAGATCCACGCCCGTGGCCCCGTCGGCCTCGAGGGCCTGACCATCTACAAGTACAAGATTAGGGGGGACTACCAGGCCACCGCTGCCTATGGCGACGGAGAGGGCAAGCGGCCGTGGAAACACGAGAAGCTGCCCATTGCCTAGTTGAACCACATCAGAACGATACCCATGTTGAGCAAGTATAGATGTCAATATCAATCAATATATGAGAACAAGTAAAATAAAAAGATGGGTAAAAATTATCACCCACATCAGGGAACCGACAAGTGATGGACATTATAATAAAAACAGAAGTTGTCGGGAAGTACAGGAAGATCCCCTTTCATTTTACCCGTCAACTGATATAATAGCCCATGATCCGCCGACAGCCCTCGTGACCCGTATCCTTTGATTGCGCCCGTCTGCATCTCCTGAACCCCCCTTCCTCCTTTCTTTCTTTCTTTCACAACTAGTGAATATACATGTTCATACTGTTCGTCAAATCCCCTCCGCCTAGGGTTAGGGTTTCTCTCGCACACACTCAGGCATTCATGTCATACTGCTTGATCAACTCGGCCAACTTGTTGCCCTCGCTCTTGAAATCCAAGAACGCTGCGCTCATTATTTGATATCGGACCCTGTGTGAGAAAAATTAGTCTCGAGTCCACGGACAAACATGCTCCAGGACGCTATTTTTTTTTTTTTTTTTAAAAAAAAGATTAAGACAAACACAACCGTACATACCTCTGCGTATCGCCAAAGTTATCCATCTTCGCTCTACACCTGAAATTCAACTTCTTGCAATTCACGGCCTCAAACGCCGCCATGAACTTGGCATCGTCGTTGTCCTTGAGCTCCATAAGCTGGTTGGCCGACATGCCAAAGATGGCTTCGCCCGTCTCGTTGAAGCAGTTGAGCCATTGGTGGCTCGTGTGGTCTGCTACGTTGAGCGACACGATGTACCGGTAATCAGGGCGCTCGTGGGACACGCTGCACTTCTCGCAGTACCATCCATCCCCGGTCTCGACCACCTTCTTGTTGCAGCCCTCCTTGGAGCAGGCGGGGTAGCAGAAGTTTTCTTGTTTGACAAAGACGATGGTGGCCTTGATGGAGTAGTAGGCGGGGGCGTCCATGCCGAGATTCTCCTCCTTGACCTGGGCAATGGTCTTGTTCTCGTTTGCGCGGCCCCCGGCATTGCCCATGCTCGCCATATTTTGGTGCGTGGCGAAGTTGTCCGTCCGCCCGGAGGAGTCGTACCAGCCCTTGAGGCGGTGGGCGTCGGGGATGTCGGGGTCGACCGTCATGGTGCCAGACGACAGGAGGCTGAGGCTCTTGCCGCCAAAGTCGGACACCTTGGTGCCCTTGAAGGCGACTACGGATTCGGGGTTGGCGTCGAACGAGTTGGCGGTTTTACCCCAGACGGTTACGCGCACAGAGTAGCCCGTGTCATCAACCAGAGTGAGCTCTCGCTTCTGGAAGGGCTTGCCAGACGCCTTGGAGGTGATTTCGCTGACTTCGCCAACGTCCTTCAAAACGCCAATGACGTCAACAGTGTTGTCCTTTTCGACATTTTGTAGCTCCTGGATCGTGCAGAAGTTGAACCGGACCTGGGGCACATTCGTCTGATCCTCGGCCTTTTCGATTCTCGTATCTCGCTCGAATGTGATTTCGTAATCGTTTGGTAGATTGGAGAACTGCTTCTTTGCCAGATTCACTCGACAGGGGCTGGAAATGTAGTAGACGGAACCTTCTTGCAGGAGGTCATAAAACGCGTCGCACTGGTCGTTGAATCCAGTGGCTTTGATCTCACCACTCTCGTCGAGAAGGTTCACACTGAAGAGCTTGCCCTCTCCTGTGGGCTTATGCCATGTCTTGATATCCGACTTCATTGTGACTCGCGCCTTGATCGTCCACTTGTGCTGGAAGGGTGAGAGACCTTCGATAGGATAGATGTTGCCGCCGTCGTGAACCGCTGGCCTTGAAGGCATAGCCTGCGGCTTGCTCTCTTCCTTCTTAGTTCCGTAAAAGTCGTTGCTAGCGATGGTTTGTTCTTTGGCATCATTGGTCTCGACAGCCGTTGGGCTGCCAATCTTTTCTTGCACGCCCAGGGATTCAATGACCTCGAGGTCGAGGATGACGAGAATGCTGGCCTGCTGTTAGGCGGCGCACGAGTTTCATGTCCGAGGGAGTCGACTTACTTCTTTCCCTTCAAGTTCTGAGGGTTATACTGTTTGACACGAGCGAAACTACCTCGTACAAGCTTTCCCTCGTGAATGACGTGGTTTGCCTGCGTTGCAAGCATGGCCTGAACATAGTGGTCGCCGTCGCTCATGACCAGTCTGTATCGTTCGCCTCCAGTAGCCGAAGCACCCATAGGCTTGACTTGGAGGCATTGCATAACAGGAACGGGGAAGAGCTTCGCTGCTTTGTCGATGTCGTTGAAGATGACACTAGAATAAAAAGTCAACACATTTGTCCAGGCCTCAAACGATGCCCGACGGGAGTGAATGCGGAAAGACGTACTCAAGGGACCCCCTCGATAGGGCAGACGCGGCATCCATAATGGCTAGATCAGTTCGTATTGACGATATAAAAGTGCTTTGCTCTCGTCTCGACGAATAATTTGTGAAGGTGGTGCGTGAGCCTACGCAGGACAGCCTTCTCAAGCGATGACCGTGAATAATCTAGACGTCGCGACGCGTCCAGCGCGTTTAATGGAAATGGCCCCGCAGGCAGCTGCTCAAGTGAGTCAATGGCGGGGTGCCAGTGGCGTGCTGACTAAGCTACAACGGTTCCATTCCACGGGTGGCGCAAGTCCGAACAGCTGTCGTCGAAGCCTTCTTCTGGTAGTGATGGGTGTTACATTGGCCATTTCTTGTGTGAATTGATCTCAGTGCTAGGTAGCCTCTGATTGATAGTATGTGAATTTTTTTTCGCAGCTATCAAGTGACCTTGTTGACACAGCGTACCATCCGAGACTCTCCCCCCAAACCTTCAAGATGACGTTGAGCCTGTTTGGCACAGCCCACTTCCTGCCACATGCCAAGTGGTCAACTTGGCCGGCGACAAGCCTTCATTGTCCAACATCTTTGCCCTGCCACGGTCGCAGTAGCTACACCATTTGAATACTCAAATAGCCCATCATGACTGAAGTCGACATCGCCACCAAAGCTCCCGAGAGCGACGCTCAGGAGCAGCAGACTGAGCAGAGGCCGGAGACCACCACACCTGCAGAACCGCCAGCTCAGACCGGGGAGCACTGCGTAACTGACCGACCAACTCGTGAGCACATCATCTTGTTGAAACGCACATGCGCCGATGCTAACCCGAGTCTCTAGCTAGTGGACAGTCGTCAACCGGTGAGATCATTAAACTAAACGATGTCGACGTAGGCTCTCAGCTGCAGCAACACGATACCACACCGCTCTAACCACCTACCAGGTATATATTTCCAAACCATCCGACTACCCACATGCGCACTCAAAGCTCCTCCTGCTCCTCACGGGTGGCACTGGAATCAAGTCGGTCAACAATCAAATCCAAGCCGACAAATTCGCCTCAGAGGGCTACCTCGTATTGATGCCGGACCTCTTTGCCGGCGACAGCGTCCCCTTATCCACGGCCATCACCGACTCCTCCTCCTCCATCATCGAGCAAGTCAAGCTCCAGGCCGTCGGGGTCGTCAAGTCCTTCATTATCGACATGTGGCTGGCCCGCATCACCCCGGACAAGGTCATGCCCATCCTGCGCAAGGTCATTGAGGCAGCGCAAGACCAGTACGCAGACGCCATCAAGAATGGCGAGGGGATATACGCAGTTGGGTACTGCGTTGGTGGACGGTTCGTCCTCCTGCTGGCTCAGGAGACGGAAGAGCAGGGCAGCGACGAGGAGGCGGGCGCGTTGAAGAAGGGCCCGTATATCAAGGCCGGAGCTCTGGCGCACGGTGCGTCGGTCACGCCCGACGATTTCAACAACCTGAGGGCACCGCTGAGCCTAGTGTGTGTTGAAAACGACAACCTGTTTCCAGACGAGGTGCGGAAGGTGGGCGAGGATGCCATGTCCAAGGCAAATCTTGAGCACGAGGTGCAGGTCTATCCTGGCGTGCCACATGGTAGGCTCTTTTCCCCCCTGTTGCTTTCCATGAAACACTACATATGCAAGTATTGTGCATGTTAACTTGTCCCCAGGTTTTGCTGTAGTGGGCGCATATGCAGATAGCGCCATTACCGAAGCACAAACAACTGCATATGAGCAAATGTTGAGATGGATAAACGAACACTAGCTGGCGCTACTGAAGACGAGTGATTTGAGTCCGGGCGACTCTCTTATTGTGTTTCTCAAGCGCCTCAAAACCGGTCATTTAGGCTCATCTGACCTTTTTTTCTGTTTCTTTTTTTATTTCTAGCTACTCGTGTTTCCCATTGATAAGAATAAATCATCTTTAGGAAATAGTGCACACAATCTTGCCCGTGTTCTTCCCATCCTCCATGTACTTGTGCGCCTCCCGAATCTCCTCCCACGGCATCACCTTGTCCACGACGATCTTGAACTTGCCGGACGCAAACTCGGGGCAGTACGTCTCCAGCCGATCCCTCAGCCTGCCCTGATACTCCTCATCCCGGCTGCGCAGCGTGCTGCCCTCGATGCGGATCCTCTTGTACAGGATCTGCGAAATGTCCGCGTCGGGCACCTTGCCGCCGCTCAGCGTGCCCAGCAGGACGATCCGGCCGTCCCTGGCCGCGACGTCCAGGTTCTTCTGGAAGTAGTCGGCGCCGACAAAGTCGACAATGTAGTCGACGCCCCTGCCGCCCGTCCGGTCCCTGATCTCCCGCGCCCAGTCCGTCGTCTTGTAGTTGAAGGCCGCGGTGGCGCCGACCTCGCCCGTCACAAAGGCGCACTTGTCGTCGGATCCGGCCGTCGCGTACACCTCGGACGCGCCGGCCGCCCTCGACAGCTGGATGCCCGCGATGGACACCCCGGACGCGCCGGCGTGCCACAGGACCGACTTGCCCGCCGTGAAGCCCAGCACCGAGTGCAGCGCCTGCGTGGCGGTGATCCACGCCTCCGGGACGGCGGCCGCCTGCTCGAAGCTCATGTGGTCCGGCTTGTGGAGCAGCATCTTGGAGCTGACGGCGATGTACTCGGCGTAGGCGCCGCCGTAGGCCAGCCCGAGCACCGGGTCGCCGGCGTTGAAGCTCCCGTGGTCCCCGGGGCCAAAGGACTCGATGACGCCGCTGAACTCGACGCCCAGCGTGGAGGGCGCCTGCGGCGGCAGCGGGTACAGGCCGCGCCGCTGGATGATGTCCATGCGGTTGATGCCGAATGCCTTGATCTTGACAATGGCCTGGCCGGTGCCGGCGGTTGGCTTGGGGGTTTCCGCGTTGATGAAGAGGGCGTCCCGCTCGCCCTTGCCGCCTTTGATTTCTGGTGGTGGGTTAGATATGTTGATGGCTTCTTCTCTGGGGGTGAGGATGACGAACCGACTGCTTTCATGGTCGCCATGTTGTATTCCTACTTTGTTGACGATTTGCCGTATTCTCTCGCGTTGTGCTCGGCCGCGTTTTCACCTTTTTATTTTCTCCTGAGGTTGCAATGATTACATATGTATGGTTTTATACTTTTTTGTCGTCTGGACAGTGAGGTGTCTGGAGGTCCGTAGTTGCCGGCTGCATTACTAATGCTGCCAGACTCGATCCGATTGCCGAACCATGCGTCGGCGTTTCAATATGCAACCTTTTGCATCTACTACTCCATCTTTGCTTTGAGCAGAGTCGAATGAGTCCTGGCCATCTAGAACCAAAGACACTTTTCATTATTCGCCAGTCGCTCCAACGTGGTTTTTTTTTTTTTTTTGAGATCGCCTTTCGTATCCTTGGCAACCAATCCGACATGGACGACCACTGGTTCTTGCTGGAAACCCTACAACATTGAACGCATTGGTTGCATTGCAGCTCGCTTCTTGGGTCAACCGTCTCAATTTCACACGTGGTGCCGCCGATTCTCGAGTTGGCGGCACGACTGCAAAGTTGGGTTTGATGCATCAACCGACAAACAGTTCCATCCCATGTCCTTGTGGCTGCGGGGAACTCAATGCGTTTCCTGCAACCGTTCATGTACCAAACAGATCTGATGCAGTGTAATAGTTGTACATTGGAACAGAATGTGTCGCATTGCATGGGGAATGATGGCCAGCTTCAAGGCCGACTCGACGGAATCAGGCAACACCACCAGCAAGCGTCAAGATTCATCTGCCAGATGAACATGGCGAGCCGGGCATGCGCATAAACAGCTCGGTCGCCATGATGAATCATGAAATTCTATGACTCCAATCCACATGACAAAAAAAGTGTCCTCGTGATGGGGCACTTCTAGAACTCGGCGTGCTGCCAAAAATAAACACAATCAATATGTACATATGTATTGTATCCTACTACGTACTAGTACTACTACAATGTATGCCACACATCCTGCAATTAGTGGCCGTCGTATAAGTCGCGTCGAGCCTCGTGTCCCTTGATTTCGGAGTTGTAGTACTACTACTAGTATCTCAGTAACAGGAGATTTCTATGCATATTTGTTGCAATTTCACAACTCCGCAGGCTGTCCCGGGATGGGCGAGCAATGGCCGGGTGGTAACATGAATCAATTCTCCGTCTGAGATGCTTGTACCCAAGACCGGGGTCCCTTGTTACGGGCTCTGTAAGGGAGAAAAGGCCCTCCCTCGGTCGTTGCTATGACATTTCTGCTTCGGCAGAACCATCGCCGCGGGACTGTGAACACCATCAAGGCATGGCGCGCGGGTTACGCCTCGTGCATGTATGTATATGACAACACGCGTTATCGGCGAAAGAAAGGCAACTGCCCAGAGTGGCCAAGCTAATATCTCAGTCTGTCCAGCATCATGTTGAGCACGCAATCCGGTCTCTGGAGATTAAAAGACCCAGTTGACCCCAGCTGTGGCTCTGACTATCGGTCAGCCATGGATGACTTGTAATCATCCCGTTGCCAGTGACAATTGGCAACGACTGGAGGGCGTGAGTGAGGCTTCGTGGTCCGCGGATGGAGAAGCTTCCGCCTTCGGTCAATTCTCTGGTTTCTTCGCAGCCTGGCGCAGAAGCCGGCTTTGGAGATACCTCTCCTGCTATTGACCAGTCATGACATGTCACGGCACCTATGAACGTAGTAGACGCTTGGACAGCAAATATTTTGCGTGTTTTGTGAAAGTGAATACGAGGTGATAAAGCCTCTTTTTTGCCCATGCGTTTGTTTCGGGCATGCTGCTGACGGCCTCTTCTAGAACATGATGCCCTGTCTAGCCATCATTCCTGAGACGCGCCTTGTGTCAACCAACGAGACTTATTGGATGATTGAACTTTAAAACCTATTAAGGACAGTAGCTGACTGATCAAGGCGCGAAGAAGAATGAAGGAGCTCAGCGCCGATCGATCAGCGAAACGACGGGGCATTCGGCTAGATTCGATTGACTGGAGCCTTTTTCCCAGACAAGCTTGGAGAGTCCATTCATCGGAATGATCGTCGTGGAAGTGCCAAATAAAATTTTTATTTTATTTTTATTTTTTGAATCGGAACATGGCGCGAAAGTCCTTGCTGATACGGACGGAGCACTCCGTACTCCGTACATAGAGGCTAATTTTACCAAGCAAGCAAGCGATCAGAATCTCTCCGATGGACGGGACAGGGAGGCGGTCCCACGCCACGGGGAACATGGGTTCACTGTCGGTTCAAAGAGAGAGTGGCAATGAGCTCCTCGTGGATGATAACTCAGGGTCAAACGAAACAACGGTCAGGAGGAAGCTTGGCTGAGGGAATCATTTCCGTACGAAGCCTCGTAGAATGACCGGTGTGAAATGGCGGTCTCGATGTCTCAATATCTCGATCCTGCCTTTCTGATTGTTCGCATTACGGCCACCCGTCGCTCCGTATAACGACCGAGATTGGTATCATGAACTGGCTGGAACTTGCATGTCGAACAGCACGCCTTGTCGTTTCGTGCCTCATGGTCACTTGAGGTAGTTTCTACGCACAAGGCCACGAGGATAAGTGCCGAGAACGGACAGTAATAGTAATAATGCTTGTTCCGCCGTAGCACGATAAAGATCCATGTTGCGGAACAACCTTTTTTTTTTCTTTTGCCTTCTCTTATTAGCCAAAAATGCATGGCCATCAGGTTCAGACAGTACACACCGCTGGGAGTAACTACCAGACTCCACATACTTCGAGCCGACAAGGCGGGCGAGATTAAGCCTAGTAGGCAGAAGGCACCCATGCCATGGCTACGGCAGGATGGGTGGATACTCTGGGAAATTGCAGAGGGTCTTGGAGAGCATGGGCCGGTGAACATGACCAATCAGCTCCTTGGAAATGAGCTTCTTGCATGGAGAAAAACAAACCGCCAATGAACCCGGGGGGGGTTGATGCAGCAAAGAATCTCTGTTGACAACAAAGCCTTGCAAAAGGAGGAGATTGGAAAACGTGTCAAGGCGCCAAGGCGGTAAGACGGCAAAGCAGCTAGGGCAGTCTAGCCGTGTATGGCACAACTGGGAGGAGATGGTAGAAGCTTCAGCCAATAAAAGCGCGGTGCCTGACTTGGCCCCTGATAGGCGGTCGCTGCTTTTACACAGCTCTTGCTGTCCAATGGTCGACGAACAGCAGTCTGGGCATGGACTGAGCGTCGTGACACGCGATGAACTCAGTACTCCGTACGGAGTACATACCAGTTGACTTGTGTACAACCTAGAATGCGTCCACGTACGGAGTACATGCCATCACCACGGAGTATCTGTGATCTACTATTGCCACCAAACAAAGAAATGCCTTGCCGATAAGTATTTGTTAATACTAATAATGTATCTGCTGACTCCAAAAGGACAGTGCATCCGGAGTACTGAGTAGCTGTCATGGTATCCGTCAGCTTCGTCAAGAACCATCCTTGACAAGATCAATTACTACCCAAACCAGTCAGTCCGCACGCAACCTATCCGGAGAACCAGTCCGGCTGACTCCAATCTCATTAAATTTATGTCTGACTCCCCAGCTTGTTCTGTTGTGTCACATCGCTGGTTTTGAGGATTCCGCTGGGGAAAACGACACAAAACGGCCGGTTCGATCATGCTACGTACTAGTACTAGTACTGAGTAGCATCATAGCACAAAATGGCTAAACGAGACACAGGTCCACGGACAACAGCAGTTTGAACTGATCACTGAGCGCCGCTCAACAATATCTGTTCCTGCATTAGTGTTGTGCGGGTGGCCTCGGGGTTGTGCCATCACGGCTGTTGCGCCTTGCATTAGCTTTTATGCCAGCTGTGCCATCACTGATTCATCACAATACATATCTACCACTCCGTGCATACATACAATACTTTGTGCGGCCAGCTGACGGCAAGCTGATAGGAACCAGAAGCCAGGCATGGATCCGATACAAGTCGATTGGCGGAGACCTCTGAAGAACAACTCCATGCTCCGTACACTATTGGAACTCAGAAAAGCCAAATGCTTATTGCTTGGGGGCTGACACTGCCATCCGCACGTAGCGCTGTGTATCGACTCGGATATGTGATTGCTGAAAAGTAGTGCTTGTTTTTTCCTGGTTGTTGAATTTTTTTTTTTTTTTTCCATGTCACGGCGACACGCCTCACATGCCCCCCACCTGGTAGGATTCGACGGAAGTGGCTCCCTCATTTTACCAACAAGGCTTGTTCTCCATGTGAAGACGTCTAATAATACTCCGTAGGTTCTTATGTACTTTTCTTCGCTTCTGTCACTGGCTGTACCTGACTTGTGCAAGTTGTTTCTTTTTTTTTTTCCTTTTTCTTCTTCAATTTGAGCCCTGCAATCAATTTCGGTGGAAATATGCAAGGCGGCCCGCGCTGCAACGCCGACATGTCCCTGTCAACAACTGATTGAGAAGACCAGGCTCGATCTTGAGCATTGACCAACCTGCCTCTCCCTCTTTTTGGTATTATGGCCACCTTTTCGGAGTGCAGCCTTAATCGGCGGGACCTGATCTTGGTTCTTTGGTCTCGCTCTTGAATCCCAGTCATCCGCCCCGGAGTTTGGCCCATTGCCCCTTTCATAGCATGCTTGTTACTATTACAGAGCACTCCGTGCCGAGTTGATATCGGTGGTCTGGGCCGAGAGAGGCGATCTTTCCATCTTGCTGACATGTATTCCATATGTATCAGTACAGCAATGCGCTATGAGGAACCGTACGGAGTATTAGGTAGAGAGAATGCGTGATTTGTCCGTTCCACTGGCATGTCAACAATAACTAACAAAGTCCAATTTCGGGGCAATACTGGAGCATAGTCAAGGATTTTAACCCTCCATGATTCCATGATCGAGATTGGCCCAGTATTTTCCAGTGAGGACGAGCTGTTGCTTCGGCTACATAACGACTAGATGTGAGAAATTCGATTAGAATGGATACCTTGGCAAGCTAGGTCGACGGCTTCTGATGGCGGGCCATGATACACACCTTGACACTGCAATGCAACGGCATTCACTGGCCACGAAGATAAACGTATCCACTTGAGCTGGCAATCGAGTCTCTTGAAGCCGGAAGCCCATCAGGTCCGGTCAGAGCGGACGACGAGTTGACCGTTGTATGTGAGGCTGGATGTGGTAGACCAAGATTGCAAGATTGCGGACGCCGCGCTAAGAGCTTGGGTGCATTAGCAGGCAGCCAGGGACATTGTATTTGGCACGAAGCGCGGAGTACTCGACCGGTACTTGGCTTAGCTGCATGGCAAGCCGCCACAGCATGGGTACCTTGCATCTCACCAGACCGCGTGCCTGAATCACCCAAGATTGTGCTCAGGTCAGAAAGTTCCAGGCTCGACTTCCCTCGTCCCCCACCTTTAGAAGCTGGCATTTCGCGTCACCTTTTGTCTTGAATGGTTTCCATCGTCTTCACTGCTGTCACCAGTCGATTCGTGATCCCAGAGACACCCAGGCACAAATCACCATCGGCAACGTCCTTGCTCCCGCCATGGCTGTTGGCCACCATCCATGATCAATGAATGATTGCTCATTTATCAACCCACCTCATCTATCCACACACACCCACCCCCTGCCTCTGCCCACCGATCCTTGCTCGCCGCTGGCCCTGTCAGTCCTCGCTGCTCGTTCCTCACTCCACGCCGCCACGCAAGGACTAGACTGACGGACCAGGACAGAATCGCGTCGCTCGCATGTCTTCCTCTTCGTCGGGCCCCTGTCTATTTTTGCAGCCCAGACCAACTCGGGCACGGCCCCCAGTCCCGACGGTCCATCTCGTGGCCCTCATCTCTCGCACCTTGTCCTGTATAAAGATGCTTCTCCAGGCCTCCTCGTCTTCCGACCCTTCCCTTTTCTCCTCACCCACACACATTCGCTCACTCGCACATCTGCATACCCCGACTTTTCAGTCAATTACATTCGTTAATTCAAGCCAACTCTTCGAGTTATCCCAACCGACAAAATGAAGTACACCGTTGCTCTCATCGCCGCTGCCGTTGGCGCCAACGCCTGGGCCAAGAACGTCACCTACGTTACCGAGGTCGTTTCTGCCTACACCACTTACTGCCCTGAGGCTACCGAGATCACTCACGGCACCAAGACCTACACTGTCACTGAGGTAAGGAGGCTGTCCCCGCAATCTTGGCGGAAATTAGGAGGCGTATAAAAGCAGGCATCTGGGGTCTTGTGACCTGAGGAACAAGACCCTTCGGTGCCTGATTTATATCCCAATAACCAAGATATCAAAATTCAGAGCTAACCAAAATGATAGCCCACCACCTTGACCATCACTGACTGCCCTTGCACTGTCACCAAGCCCGTCATCACCACCTCGGCTGTTGAGTGCCACAGCTGGTACGTATCAAACCTCAAGTTAAATGCACAAAAAATCTAACATCTTTATTAGCACTGCTGCTGTCAGCACCCCCGTCAACTTCCCCAACTCCACCGTTGCCTCGCCCACTGGCGGTGTCACTCCCACCAAGCCTGGCAACCCCGTCCCTACTGCTGGTGCTGGCAAGGCCGCCGCTCTTTCTGGCGCTGGTCTGGCCGGTGTTGTCGGTCTTGCTGCTTTCATCCTGTAAATCAACTCAACCGTCATACGCGCGTCCATGTCTCAGCCTACTCTTGTAGAAGAGAGCATGTGAGGTTCACGGGAGCGAGTCAGCAAGCCTTCCCAGCTTCGAGGCTGGACAGGTGTCGTGGGGGAGTAGGGGGTTTATGGTTGAATGGATGGGATTTACAGCTTTTCGGATGTGTATAGACTTTTTTTGGGTTATGAACATATCAACGCCCAGAGGACCTGACGGTTCGATGGGGGCTCGCAGGTCAAACCCATGGAGGATAATCTCTATTTAATGGCTTGTGTGCGGTCTTAATAACTCTTCGGCGCCTGGATTATAACGTGCCTTTATCAGCACTAGGAAATTTGGATCTAATACGACTTAGCCTCGGCGGTCGGGCCTATTTGACAACATTTATAAAGATGCGTTTCCATGCGTCCACTCATTTGCTTCCGAGTCGATTGATCTTGTTGCCACATGGTCAATATCTGTCCGCTCATCTTGTTTTCTTTCGTTTCCTGTGTTCCGTCATGTACAAGATCTTAATGTTCATATCTTGGAGCATAGGGCCCCTTGATCGGGCGTGTTTTACAGCCTTGTCAAGCTCTGCTTACTCTGAAGCATACTAGATTCAGCATTCTAATTTCTAAGTCACGATACTACTTCGGCATTGTAGGTCAAGGGGTTACTTTTGGTCCAGTGTCTTATTACTCACGTTTCAGTGACTGCCTTGTCTTGGCCCTCCTTGGTAATGTCTTGCAATATGTTTCGTCGCTGGCGTACGTCGTATTTCGAGCTCAGTAGGCTGAATTCGAGGCTTGTACTTGCCGCCTTTGCCGCTGCACACTTTTTGGACATATAGTTCAGAGATGCGTGGGTACTGTGTGACGGCGTGCTCCTCCGTGATGCTCGTGGCGAGCACGTTTCATCGTGGCACGAACGAGCCAGAGTGCTACGGGTGTATCAATCGGCTCGGGGGCAGGGTGGTTCGAATGCACTCCGTAGAACAGTGGCTTGTTAGAAAAAGCGAAGTTTTTCGGATTTCATTCATATTTGATGGCTACGGTGGGAGGCATCAAGGCTCAACACTGCTTTTTCTCGGGCCGCGTACATGGTGGTGTGCAAAGAGTTGTTGCCTCAGATTACAATTAGTGGGTGGTATGTACTCCGTACTCCGTACAGCTATGAGTTAAGGGAGTGCAGCAGTTCATATCCCTTTGAATGTCATAAGGTGCCACTTTCGTACCGAGCAGGAATATAGACCAATTAAAAATCTTAAATTAAAAGATATATAAGCTTATAAGGTATTAATATAAGAATTAAAGTACCTTTACTTTTTAAATATACATAAAAATACTTTATATATTTTAGGCTATACACCTAATATAAGGTATATAAAAGGTACTGTAAATAAAGTGGGCCCGCTACCTGGCTGGCACCTTATCACATTCAAAGGGATGGAGTGCAAGAAAAAAGGTGGTTTGTCAATCGTGCCCAAGATAGAGACCATCTTGAATGTACAAAGTGTACGGAGTAGGTTTTCCCAATATTGTGTGTGTCATCAAAAGATTATAATCCCCCATTTGCGGCAAAACCAAATGCACGCGGTAATAAGCACGATAATAGCCGGAATCCACAACCACATATGTATAAGGGCTCATACGGAGCCCGACAGCCCATCATCGTTCTGGGACCAAGCCTGACCCGAGGCGTAACTGCTCCTATGCTTTAGGTTATTCGCTGAACTTATTTTAGTCTAGTCTGATGGCGGATAGTACTTACCTAGAGTCTTGGGCTTGTTTGGAGCCATTTTTTGACTTGCCACGGCCAGTATTCAGCAGCACTGTGACAAGGGCTCGGAAAGAGGGCTTAGAGCAATAGCTCAATTCAACTAATAACAGTCTTTGGTATCAAAGGTCCTTGGTTTTCCTCAAGGCCTTGAGGGACCGAAGCCGTCTATTTATACAAGAAGTCGGTGAGGGACTTTGCCCTAGGTCTCGTGACCGTAGCCCTTGTGTAACCTGCGATTTCCGTGTAACAAGCATGGGCTGGAGGAAGATGGTAACGTGAACTTCAAAGATCTCATCTCTATGCACTTAATGTCAGCGGTAAAATTATGATTATATCTTGCGAATAGTACTTACACTGCCATAAATGACGTTAAAGAAACGACAATATTAACGCAGAGTAGGAAGTAATAAGTGCAGGTGAGTAAACAATTTTGGAGTGGTGACAAGAAGTTGGGGGATGGTGTGGAGGAGGAAAAGAAATTTTTTTAACGTGCTTGCATCTGACGATTACCATCCCTTTAAATGTGCGCAGGTCTAATTTTTGTAACGGACCAGTATATTTAAGTATCTTTGAGTATCTTCGAGTATCTTTAAGTATTATAAAAGAAGAGTAGGTTGAATACATCAATTAGACCTGCGCACACTCAAAGGGATGGCAGCGAGGCGACTTGAGTACTGCGGGGGAGTGGAGGGAACGCGATTTGGCGATTTCGGCTCCTTTGGTCCCCCGGAGAAGCGGAATTTCAGAGATCTCAGCGTGGGGCAGCAAGGTTCCGGGGATCGAGACCCCACTAGCCTTTGGGACTCGGGAGCTGCAGAGCTCCTGCCGTCGGTAAGATGGACCGGACCAAACATGATGATCATCATCAGCCTCTTTAACCGAGGGTAAAAAGGGAGCATTTCTGGATTTCTCCCAAACCATTCTCAATAAATAGACTTGAGAGGCCCGGCCTTGGGATCAAAGTTATTTCTGCATCGTTGATGGTCGCAGCACTGCTATCCCGTGGATCTGACACAAGGGCAGGCAGGTGGCAATTATAAATTCACAGCTGCCGAAAGTCTCATTTCCTTTGCTCCTGCACTGCAACTCCGCACACACAGCCATACCATGGCCTCGAGGGAAGCAGGCTCACACCTGCAAGACGACGTGCTGCGGCACAGTTTAGACAAGCCAGAGGAATTCTGGGCTCGCCAAGCCGAACACTTGCACTGGCATAAAAAGCCGACCGAGACCTTGCGTCACACACGACGAGCTCTGAAGGATGGAAGCGTAACCCACGATTCGTGGGAGTGGTTCCCCGGCGGCGAGATATCTACATGCTACAACTGTATTGATAGGCACGTGGAGGCCGGTCGAGGTGATAATGTCGCCATCTATTACGACAGCCCCGTGACCAAGACCAAGGAGACATACTCGTACCGCAGGTTGCTCGACGAGGTTGAAGTTCTTGCCGGTGTGTTGCGATCCGAGGGCGTCAAGAGGGGAGATGTTGTCATGCTGTATAGTAAGTTGGCACCGAGACATGGCAACGCGAGCTGGGCAGGCCAAGTGCTAACGCTTGAATCACTCAGTGCCGATGATTCCGTCTGCTTTAATAGGCATGTATGCAGTGAACCGTCTCGGTGCCGTCCATGCCGTCGTTTTTGGCGGCTTTGCCCCCAATGCTCTCGCACAGCGCATCGAGGCATGCAAGCCTGTTGCTATACTAACGGCATCATGCGGAATCGATGGAAATAAGCCGCCTATTGCCTATCAGCCGTTAGTGGAAGAGGCCATCAGGATTTCACCGCACAACCCTCCGAAGACCTTTATCTGGCAACGGCCGCAGGTTAGGTGGAATCCTGATCGCAACAGCGGTCAAGCTACATGGCAAAAGGTGGTGAGGAGTGCCCGCGCTAGGCAAATCAAGGCCGACTGTGTGCCTGTTGCGAGTACTGACCCCGTTTATATTATCCATACGTCCGGCACAACTGGTGCGCCCAAGGGTGTCATGAGAGATGCTGCTGGTCACGCCGTGGGGCTCAATCTCTCGATAAGTTATCTCTTCAACATTCATGGGCCTGGGGACGTTGCCTTTACAGCATCCGATATTGGATGGGTTGTTGGCCACTCATACATTGTCTACGCGCCATTGTTAGCTGGTGCGTCCACCGTTCTCTACGAGGGCAAACCCGTTGGCACACCAGATGCTTCGGCGTTTTGGAGGGTCGTGGAAGAGTACGGGGTCAACATGATGTTCACGGCACCTACTGCTCTTCGAGCTATCAGGAGGGATGACCCGGAAAACAAGTTCTTGTCCACCATCGGTGGTCGAGGGGGTCTCCGAAGCCTGAAATCATTGTTCTTAGCAGGGGAGCGCTCGGAACCTTCCCTCATTTCTATGTACCAAGAACTCTTAAACAAGTACGGCGCTCCGGATGCACACGTCATCGACAACTGGTGGTCCAGCGAATCTGGTTCGCCCATAACTGGCCGTGCCTTGGTTCCTCATACTGGTGCGGACCGAGCTTCGTTAATCCGAAACCACCCACCTGCCACTATTAAGCCCGGAAGTGCTGGCAAGGCGATGCCTGGGTTCGACGTCCGTGTTGTGGATGACGAGGGTCGTCAAGTAACAAAGGGTAGCATGGGCAACATTGTCTTAGGCATGCCGTTGGCCCCTACGGCGTTTCGAACGTTGTGGGAGGATGAGGAGAGGTTTTATAAGAGTTACTTGAAGAGATTTGATGGTAAGTGGCTGGATACAGGAGACGCTGGCATGATTGACGAGGATGGTTATGTGCATGTAATGAGCCGGAATGACGATGTGCTAAACGTCAGTGCACATCGACTATCGAGTGGTAAGCCCATTTATCCGTCACGCCTGCGAGACCTGTGAATTGTGACGGGCCCTTGAACCACTCGATATGCTAACATGTTTACTTAGGCGGCATTGAGCAAGCAATCACGTCTCACCCTCTCGTTGCCGAGGCCAGCGTTGTTGGAATCCCAGATGCTATCAAGGGTCAACTGCCTTTTGCCTTCATCACCCTTTCTACGGCCGACCATCCCGCATCAGCAGTACCCGATGAAAAGGTTGCTTCTGAAATTCAAGCCTTGATACGAAAACAAGTGGGAGCCATTGCGTCGCTTGGAGGTATCATCCAGGGCAAAGGTATGATTCCCAAGACTCGCTCGGGCAAGACTCTGCGACGAGTTCTACGCGAATTAGTAGAAAATGGCGTGCATGGCGAGTTTGACAAGAAGGTAACAATACCGAGTACTGTTGAGGATTCGTCGGTCGTGGAGGTTGCGAGAACCAAAGTACGCGAGTACTTTGAGAGGAGTGATGGGAAACATGCGGCCGTTGAAGGACTAAAGTCGAAGCTATAGATGTGTCGAATGCGTTTGAGTTTAGCGTGTATTCAGTGTTCGTATCGGACCCCTCTTGCGGAGCTGTGTTCTTTTCCTTGGGATGTTCTTGATCATCTACTCCAGGATTCCTCTTTTTGATAAGAAACTACACACCATGCATGATATCAATTTTCCAGTGCCTGACCAAGACATTAGATAACCAATGATCCCAACTTTGATGATTAGATTAGACGTTCAATTTTCATCAAAGTATTCACGGCCATCCATTCTCCTTTTCTCACCCCATCGAATTGCTATCCACGTTCCACAACCCCAACGTGCTCACACAACGCCAGCAGTACAACATTTTCCACGAGGTCCAGCAGACACAGCACCCTTGTGAGACAGTTCCCTCGCATACTCACTATGCTCTGGACACAAGACTGTTACACCATCCAAACGCGGGGCCACGACGGTGACGCATGAGTGTGAAAATGGCGACATTTTGTTGAGTTTTGGTTCGCGCACGCGGACCCCAGGGATGGCGACGTACCAAGCGGTCTGGAGATGATGACGAGAGAGGAAGTCCTTTTTGCCGCTTCGTATTTACTGGTTGCACGATGATGTGTAGATTTGGCGGTGAGAAGGTGCTACATGCCTTGGAGTCTCTGGTTAAGACTGGTTAGTAGGTGCTTAGAAAAGGGGAAAATGCTCACTTACGTCGCGCGCCACGGTATGGCGGTTCCAGGGGTTGGAATTCCTGATTCAAGCAGCATGTATTCTGGTACTAGGCCATGTCAGCGCACATACAACATGATGAGAAAGAAGTAGGGGAGCTTCGTGCAGGGGCACCACGGGCAAAATGTAAAGCTACGTCATGCCATTTGCAACAGCACAAAAGGCAACCATTGATGGGAAACAAGAAGCCTGGTATTCGTGTCTTGCACACTATTCTAACCATTCTAACCGCAACACCTGCGAAGCGATGCCCTTCAACGCCAGTCTCGTATACTCATGACGGGGGAAGAAGAAAAAAACATGCACAACTCGACCAACCGTAGAACCCCCGTAGTGGCAAATACGCCTCCTTGCCAGCCGAACCATCATGGCAAACTCCCCCCGGCAACGCCACTCCCAGAAGACAATCCGTATACACTTCCCTGCCCCCTGGCCGCAACCTTGAAATTCGAAAACCGCGCCTCTGGCAACCTCTTGCCTGCCTTGAGACTCTCCAAGACCCTGTGGCAAGCCGTTAGCAAAACGCTCTCTCGTCCTGAACCACAGCCGAACCAAATAAAAAACACCCACAAGTACGAAATCACCACACAACGCAACGGGGCGAGGGGACAAACAAGGCCAGACTTACCACTCGACCCCTACAAAGCGCACCCCTACGCCGCCAACCCTCCGTATCTCCCTGTCCATCTTGCCGCCGGCCAACCCGCCCCCGGCGCCCTTGGCCACGCCGCCCGCCGGCCTTCCCAATATGACGTGCGTGACCCTCCTCCTGCCCAGGTGCACGCTCACCTGCGCGCCATTCTCGCAGAGCACGTGCTTCAGCCTGTGGTCTGACACGAGGGGATACGTGCTCCCGTTGACGTAGACGACGCACCCGGCGAAAATGCCCCGAGGCGCGGCGGCGTCATCGGCATCGTCCTGCCTCGGAGGGGGACGGCCACCGAGGGACTCGCCCATCAGGCCGGGCGTCCTGAGCATATCGGCGACGCTCGCGCCTCGCGCCCCGGGGCCGCGGGTGTCCTGGGTCCGGGGCCCGCCGGCAGACCCGGACTGGAATTGGGAGTTGAGCTTGCCGGTGCGGGAGGCGCGCCACGCCGTGCCGGGTTGCTGCTCGGCGCGCTGGTGGCCTGTCGACGACGAGTTCCACGGGTCGAAGGCTGTGTTGCGAGGGAGCGCGGGTTTGGGGAGCGAAGGCGGTGGTGGCTTGGGCATTGTTGTGGTTTTTGTTTCTATGTTTTCATGTTGCTGCTGTTGTTGTTTTGATCGTTGTGACGGAGGATACCCTAGAGCATGGAGTGGTTTTTCAAGGTTTGCAGTGGGCAATGTGGGATTGACACCGGGGCGGATGATGTGTCGGTTGCTTGTTGCTTGTCGCGTGGGAGGTGTTTTGGCTGGCTTCTGTAGACGAGGGGGTACAATCTCGTCGTGGACTTGCGTGATGTGAATCTTCTTTTTTGGCGTCTTGTTTGTTTCATTGACGTTCACGATGCTGTGAGATGCGGTGAGTGGAGGTCACATGGGCTCCACATCCACAGACTTACAACATGACCCATTATCAAGGCCATTGTCTTTTTTTTTTCTCATTTTTCCCTGCCAAAGGGCCTTTTACGAACCAATTCTGAATAACAATGGCAATGGCAATGGCAATGGCAATGGCAATGGCTCGGCCGGTGCTGACATGGGCCTGGACTGCAGAGCGCAATTGAGAGCCGTGGCCTCGCTCACGGCATGCCGCAAGGGCCGCGTGATGCAAAAATGGATTGACATCTCGCCTTTGACGTGGCATTCCCGCATCCACATCGACCAGGCGCGTCGGTGTCGGTGCATGCTCGTACTTCTGTCAATTGGCGTCGCCGAATTCGTCAAGTTGCCGCGCCGTTTCATCGCTCTTGGCTCCTCTCGTCCTCTTTGTTCCTCCGCCTGCTCCATCAACTCCATCTTCCCATCCACACCGGACTCTCGACCAACCACCACTATCTTCAGCCGTCACCACCTAGCAGCAGAATCCTTTTTGCCCCCTTCCTCCTCCAGGGCAAAGAACCACACCCGACAGGCCAACAGGGCCAGGGCCAGGGCCCGGATACCCACCACCCAGCAAGCAGCAAAGCGTCCCGTTCGTCAAGGTACCCCCGGCCGGGGCCAAAGGTCAAGGTCCATTCATCTCCATTTTGCCCTCGATCACACGGGAAGAAAAAACCGCCCAGCCTTTTCTGTCCTCCACCTCTTGTTACCGAGCCCCCTCCCCCGTCTGGCTTCCTTGTCAATACATTGTAGAATTCTCGTCTTCACACCCCCAAAGAAGCGCCATGGCCTACTTTACCTGGTGGCTGGAGAGAAGGGAACGAGTGGAAAGCGGCAAAATGCAAAAATGCAGCGGTCTGCAAACGTGATCCGCAGCCCGCCCACGCACCCCAAACATCATGTACTCCGTACATAATACATACATATGTATGTACGCACACTCAGATCGCAACTGGGGTCTTGTGCCCGGCGTCTCCTCTCCGTCGGCTTGGAGCGTGGAACATGGTGGTAAATGCTCCCGTCTCTGCTCCTACATGAACTGACATGGCTGGGAAGCTACTTGCCAGACAATCTCGTGCATGATCTCGACGCACATTGTCTGTACATACGCCGGAAGAAGCCTGACCCTGCTTGTGCTTTGTTTTTGCATCAATTTCTTGACTTTCCCCCCTCAGGACACTTTGACGTATCCGTAGCGTGATTGCCGGTTGGCAGATTGCTTGCTTGCTTGTTGTTGAAAAAGCCGGCCAAGCATCTTCTCTCTGAGCATTGAGCCATGTCGACTTTCCCCGGATTGAAACTCCAGCCTCTCGTGTTTGTCCGTGAAACAAGGCCATTGAGCCGCCCAGCCCGTGCCTCGCAACTCCACTCATGCCATTGCGAGGAATTAGGGCCCTGATGTCTCTGTACTTTTCTACCACGCGTCAGCAGTAGTACTACTACTAGTAGCAGTGAAAGGGAAAGGAGTTGCCTCGGATGGACGAAACCAATAACATGGTCAGCAGGCATGTCACTCAATCTCCCACATGAGCCTTTCTCATCCAACGAATTGCCCTCACAACACCCAGCTTTCCATCTTTTTGGAGGCCTGGATTCAGCCACCATATCCCGCCCAAGAAATCATAATGTCATTTGTTTCCTTGTTGAGCTCCTCGGCTGTCCATATGGTTCTGCGAAACGTCCCGTCCAGCTTCAAATGGACACTCATGGGTAAGAAATTGAACCCCGGGTCTTGCGGCGTTTTTATATCGGCTATAAGACGCGGAGTTCCCTACTTCGTATAGGCAACTTCATCCGCCCGATCTGGTTCATCTTGTTTGATGCCTGCTTGCAAATACTGTACATATCTTGCACCCTCCAACAGCCCAAGTCGGTGACTCGGCTGAGTCCAGTCCAGTGGTCAAGCCCCCATGACTGGCGAAGGACTATGTAGTATTTGCATACATACGGAGTACATATGCGCATCATACTCGCAGTGCAATGAACATGAGCATATGCACAATACTACGTAGTCCGCAGTTGCTGTAGCTCGTTAATTTCGCATTATCCACCAGGCTCTTGACCCCGGATCCTATGCAATCGAAGATTGTTCCAGAGCAGTGCTAATCAGCGTTCATACTACTATTGCCCAAAACCAGCGTACCTGCTCACATCGTAGCTGTCCTGGGGGCACCTGAACTCTGGGTAGTATTCGTTAGTCTGATAACAAACAACGCCTTTCCAACCCGGCAGTCGTTTGTACGCTGAAGGCGTTTTGTCTAGACGCCTTGTTGCCGTTCATCGTGGTCTCTCCCCCATGATTGTACTTGGTAGGGAAGCAATTTGAAGCCAAGGACACGGAGTAAGCAAAGCCATCGCCTCGCTTCGCCATTATCAGCGGTTAGCACATTCACATGGCCTGTCCCTCCCAGCCGCTCCCCGGCTTCGACGAGCTGGCGGGGCTTTCCTTGCCTGCATGTGTAATACGGAAAACAGCACGGAGTAGGCTGTACAGCCGTTTGGGGTCTGGAGTGCAGAAGACAGACAGGCCACGTACATTTCACATGAAGCCCTGCATCGTTTCACTGCACACTGCTCCACGTTACGGAGGAAATAGAGTAGTAGCACCATTTTGCACGCCCACATCGCACAGAACGGTCAGCATCAACGAGCGGGTCGATGGGAATCCTAGTCGCTGATTTATGCTTGTGGACGGGAGAGCTAATGCACTCGCCATGGTCCAGCCAATATAACTTTCATCAGATCTACCCAATTCAACAATGGGGGCATCGTTTGTGGCATCGGCATTCATTCGACCTTCTATTTGTGGATCATCACTCATCTCACAGCAGTTGCTGATGAGCGCGAACAGGTCTTCGGCTGAGTAGTGTACTCCGTACCGATACGGGGATCCTGGCGATCCTGGCTCGTCGGCCCTGTCGTCAGCTCCTTTCTGTATCAACGAACCAACCATTACCCGTGCAAGAGACAGTAAGACCTCGCGGCAGTACAGAGGTAATGTTGCACAGGCCGGCCGGGGAAAGATCAGCCGGGCGGCACGTCTAGATAAAAAACCGCTGCATGTACGTGTACGTACACTCCGTAAGCTCTTGAGATTTGGCCAGCCCCGTGCTGCCAGGTGGACCCAAAGGGGTGTGCGATCAGACACGGTGGATAATCGGCAGGCCCTTGAGTTACCTGGCAGATGCACGATGTACTGTGTGTACATAAAACAACCAGTTCTGAGTGGACATGCAAGAGAGATAGTAAATGAAGACGACGAGTGTCTTTTAACCCTTCTTCCTTAAGGTGTCGAAACTGTGAATAGTTACAATTTGTTTCCATGTTGAATGTGGTGGAGTGCGCGATGCCCTTATAGGAGGACTAGAATTATGAGCGGTGAGCGGTGAGCGGTGTTGTGTCGAGTGTTTGTTCATTTCTCCTTGGACTCCATGTTTAACAAGGTAACAAAGAAGGCCTAGGCCGCTACGATAGACACCGCTTTCCGACGTCTCTTGCGCACAGCGCCGTATCGTCTCGGACGGAAGCTGCTTATCAACCTATTTTGTCTTCGTAGAGTCATCAGCATAGCGGTAGCCTATGAAATGCAATTTTTTTGGGTAAAGCCCCGTGTGATGCGTTCCCTGACACTTAGATGATGTGCCCCTAGCAAATATGGGAAAATATGTATGTACGTATTGACCAAGGGGTGAAAACAAAAGGGAAGAGAGCCTGCGGTGATGCCTGACTCTCAATGTCTGTCCAACAGGCAGGCCAGAGGACGGAGATAGCTGTCGTTTTGCCGTGAGGGCCCATCATGATTGTTCCCGCCTTGTGTGTCTGCACGTCGATAATTGCGGATATTTCAGGTGGATGAGGCGCCCATGACGGACTGCTTGTTCCCCACAGACAGACGGGAG
Source organism: Metarhizium brunneum (assembly GCF_013426205.1). Lineage (NCBI taxonomy): Eukaryota > Fungi > Ascomycota > Sordariomycetes > Hypocreales > Clavicipitaceae > Metarhizium > Metarhizium brunneum. The sequence goes on along the minus strand of NC_089425.1, from coordinate 3,056,561 downwards.
TGAGAGAACAGCCTAGGCCCCGTCTGGCGGTCCGGCTTCCACGCACGAATGAGGGCCGAGCCGACTGGTGCAAAATGGTACTTCCTGCTCACGAGCAGCTTTCGCAAGTCGTCCGTTTGTTCGGAGGTTGTACGAAGCACACGAAGGATACCCCATGATTGCCGCCAATCGTAGCCCAGTGTACAATACATATGCATGCCGCAAAAAAAAAAAAAAAATTCCAAAAATAAACGCGAATAGCCAAATACTACTGGCGTTCTCACAAGTATGTCAATTGAGCTTTCCACAAAGCCTGTGTTCTGCGAGAGTTGCGTGATCGGATGACCACCACTTAATGGTGCGATGATTATAGTCAGCTCTAACACCCTGTACTGGCGAATGATGGTAAATAGGGTGTCGTAGTTGCCACTTCAAAGGCAAGGAGGGTAGAATCTTTTTTGAGTTGTTTTATATCAGGCTCTGCGACCAGAAACATGAGACCAATGAAGAGCTTTGGTTAACAGTCTTCCTTGAAGTGACGTGGGGTAAGTTGGTGGTGTGGCAAAAGACGTGGTGCACTTTCATTGGGCTGGCCAGACTCGGCGATGAGCTTTTCCGACTAATAGTAGCAAGGCGGTTGGTAGCCAAGCATCGGCGGAACTGATAAGCAATGCTCAGGTAGTGTCGGGGCTTCGGGCTGATGCGTTGTCCAAATCTCCTTCCCCCCAGCCAAAGATAATGGACCATTTGACTTTGACTTTGTACATTCGATGCCTTTTGTCCCCGCATGCCGGGGTTACTGGCCAGTTTCACCGAAAATGTTGGTTGCTAACGGGAGCATTCAAGGTTAGCAAAGTAGACGAACCAGGTCCGCAAGACCCTCCAGACAAGGCAAAGCCTACAAGGTAGCGCGCACCTTATAATATGGTTTCTTTCTCCATATGAGCTCGTCGGGGTACGGAGTAGACGTGTATTGTTTTGCACCTGCTGCGCCTTGAAAGGGGAACTTTTGACAGAACCTAGATGGGGTCGGGCCAGGGAAGATCTCGACTTGGCTTTACCTCCATGCGTGATGCGAGAGCGGACGGAAGTACGACCTCGCATCCGGCATGATGAGGGACGGGAAGGCTAATGTACAAGCAAACCGAACCAGAACACCTTTCTCCACCGAGGATTGCACAACTCATTGCTACACCCATGTCGTCAGCGTACGTACATACCTAGGTACTAGTTGAAGGTGGAGGTATCAAAGGCACTCTTTGAAGCTTGGGGATCTGATTGCACCAACCATTGTAGCTCAGATGGTTAGCTTCTTGGGCCATGGGGCATGTGGTTCCCAACGAGCGCTGAAGTCGATGTTTGGATGTCGCTTGTAGCTGTACTTGGTAATTTCCACTTATAACCCCTGAAACGGTTGAGCGAAGGCTGTAACTTCGTACATAGGTACATAGTGGCTGCCAAACTGAGATCTTGATTGGCCATGTTTAAGGCATACATAGCCGCTGTGCATGTCATGCAAGTGTTCAAGCCAACATCGTACTTCTTCCCGGGCGGGGTGGGCAGACGGGGCTGCAGGGACTGACATCGATGTGTATGTACTCCGTAGTGGGCTGACAACCTTGCCGGCAGGAGCGGCAAATCCTGTTATTTCCTACACATGGCCAGTACAGAGCTGTGCCGACAACTGAAATCTATGGTCTTTGTGTAAAAACGGAGGAGGGTATTCAATACTTTCAAAGAATGCGGTCCGCCGACCACCCGTTCTCGGAATGCTGACTCAAGATCTCTAGGCCAAGGTTACGTAGAGTGAGTACACCGACTTTCAATTCTGATATTGTACAATGACTGACCGTGGCACCTAGGAGCAGTGATGTAGGCTGAAGGCATAGGAAAATATTTCGTGTGGCGTGCTGTTGGTCTCTGCGGCTAGATTTCAGTTTTATAACGGTGCTGTCCATGGCTGCCAAGTGCATTGTCTCAGATGCCACAACGCAAACTTGGTCTGGCAGTCAAAGAATTGCCCATTGCAATTGAATGTGGCGGTTTTGAGGGAAAGATCCCCCATCAGCGGAGAAATAGTCTCAAGTCAGGCTTCTGCACAATAGTTCCATGATCAAGTCTTTTATCAGGCGTTTATTACCTAGTCCTTGCCGAGGATGAGTCGAGCATCGCTGGAGGCTGTTTAACCATTAGAGTCTGAACTCGACATTGACAACTGAGCCATAGAAACAAATGAGTGAATGGTTTTGTTCTACTCTTGGCTTTTGCTTGACTCGGAATGATCCAGTAGCTACTACCCCGTAGTCTCCAAGCCTTTTTTTTGTGGTGGCCTAAACGTGAGACAGAAAACCAAAAATATCCCTTTGTGCCGTCCGGTCGCCTTGTGGCTTGCCATGTGTACGTCAATGAAACGCGCCGAGCCTTGAGCGCTTGCTGGTGGGTCGGTAAACGTCAATCGTTGTCGCCTTTCTGCGAGACAAGTCAGCATCTGGAGCTTCTTGTGGTCGGCAATGCCGTGACTTGCTCAATACATACAAAGCACGTGGTTATAAATTTGACTAGCTGCGATGCTCGTGTCGGGTAAAGTCTTCACTAGTATGCTGATAAATAGGCGCCACGGACATGGTGTTGTTTTAGAGACTCACCGTTCATCCAGCCACAAGATCGCCTGTCCGCCCAAGAAAGGCCCGGCTTATCACTTCTTGTGGGATGAGGAGTCTTTCAACAACAGGGTGAAGCGAAGAGTTGTTGAAATGAAGTGCATTCTGAGATGCCCCAAGTACAAGGCATCAAGGTGAGTGCATGGTCGTGGCGAAAGATCCTGTATGGCAGCACAGCTGAGGAAGGAACGAACGTGCACTCGACTACTCCGTACTCTGTACTAGGTAGACACTATCATCAAAGTCAAGGACTCAGCATGTCCTCATCGAATGCACTTATCCATTCATAGAGTTGGCCTCCTTGTCGACATCCTCCCGCGTTCGAGTCGAGTGTGTATTATTACATGCCGGGTTCTTTATGTGCATGCCGATGGGGGTCATTAAGGCAGCTTACCTTAGTTCCCGCGCCATCTTGCATTTGCTGTCTAAACTGGAGGCACCTTGGCGCCCAATCAACACTCCACCGCGACGGGACCGTCGAATCTAGTCTGTAATACTCTGTAGACACAAACACGTAATGAATGGGTCTTGAAGCACTTTGGCAGTACTCCGTAAGGGTCACTTATTCTGCTGGTCACAATCACTTCCACTGTCGCCGCGCACTAGCCCTTGTACAAGGCCTGGTAACCCCAAGCCAATAATCCAAAATAAGCCGGGGAAGAAATGGTTGATGCTGAGCGATTGCCAGGCTGGCCCTCGTCGCCTTTCAACTCTTGGAGAAGGAACAGCGGTGAGCAAGCAACTCCCAGGATCTGGTCACACTGTCTCAGCCACCACTCCACGCCTGAGTCGGGGCGTTTTCATGTGTAATACTCCGTACACTTCTACGGAGTATGGGGTGCGGAGTACTTCCCTGGGCGCCTCCAGGCCGAGATGTCGTACCGAATGCCCCATAATTGAAGTTGATCTATCGACTGCTACCAAGAGAGACCGGGCGTTTGCCGTTGTGAAGAGGCTATCCTTTCATAGGAACCGATTGGCGATCTGAAGCCTTGAGATTTGTTGTGCCTTTAAGCGTACCGCAAAAGGAAAACGGTGGTCGGTTTCGTCGCTAGACACTTTGCTTGGTTGTTCGTCGCAACATTGTTGGACGCCGTCGAATCCAACAAGATTTTAAGATGTGGTGGGCAAACTCCATATCGCTGGATGGAGTCGCACCTTCAATGTTGTAACGACTCACCAATCATGAGTAGTAATAACAGTTGAGCAGGTGGATCAACCATGTGGGCGTGCGTCTATGGTTCCTTACAGCCGATGCGGCAAGCTGCAACTCGCCCGCTCTTGCGTGCTTCGCATAAGCGTCTGTAAACAACGCCTTACTTTACTCCATACATGTGTGTGTATGTGTGTTCAATGTAGGTGTCAAACGGCCGCCGTCTTCATGCGAGATTGACGCGGGGCCAAATGCACCGTAATGTAAAGAATCTCTCCAGATCTGGAGGTCTGAGAACTTGACGAGTAGCCTTCACCGCCCACTGTTTCCATGAGTATCGGCCATGTCAATTCTCTTGTCCTGCTATAGAGAAGCTTGGCACGCTTGGCACATCTGACCATCATCAACCAATTTGCGGCCTGTAGCGAGCCGGTTCGGATTTATGTGGCAGCTTCATCGACCGTGGGGACCGACCCATGCATATGTGCCAAGTACATACCGAGTACATTTACTGTTTGTACGAAGTGGAAAGCACTTGACCTTCAATCCCGAAGCCTAGTGCTCCCCTGCGCATTTGCTCTTGGTCGTCGTCATGTTCTCACAGTGACACTTCCTTACGTCTTAAACAGGATTAGGCTAGTATTTCTCAATCGTCAGAGAAGATACCGAGTATATAGTTGTACAGGACGGATTAAATGGTAGCCATTCCCTTACGTGGTTCTGGAAGGCAATTGGGCGAGACAAGCATTCCGTCTTGGAGGGTGGAGGGAGTTGACCTCACCTGACACGAATGCAACACTATACGGCCGGTTCCAACATGTCATCATCCGCGACTGGGTATCTCTGTCTGCGGCCTACACGGGAGCTCAATTGCGGACGAATAGTTTGATAACATCATGGCCATAGTTGGCCAGGATAAAAGCCCAAGACTTCCTGGTTCTACAACGTGTGCACATACATACATACATACCTGCCCTGGCAGTTGATCAGTGTCCGAGCGGGAGGCAAAGTGCCGGCGTTGGCATGGAAATACTACGGTCCTGAGCGCAATCACTTCCTGCCACCAGGTAAAGCATTGAGATTGGACAAAGTCTCCACACCAAGACACAAAAGACAAGATTAAAAATAAAACAACATGCAGGAACGAAGCAGGAATGGAACACGGGAACCGATATGGAAAAGTGACAAGGTGACGGATGAAGGCTCTGAAGAATCTGAACCCATGGTGTCGTTTCGGGTCATTATTGCCACTCAGAAAAGCCGTTTCCCAAAGTCCGACAGGGGTATAATGAAGCGACAAACTGAACGGAACGGTTGTACGGAGTAAAGGACAGGAGGCAAGATTCGGCCGAGCCACGTTTTTGGCACGAGTTTCGGACTGAGAATGTCACTTCAAGACCTGGCCGCGTTCCCCTCGCATACTCGGTACAATCCTACTCTTATTATGAGACAGCGCTGTATGACCTCGGGAAGAGCGAGATCCGCTGGAATTGAGGCCCAGCAGATAATCGATATGGAACCAAGTGTGTCCTCGGCGAGGCATTAGTTGCCGGAACATATTCGTTCGCAACTAGGTCGCGTCAAGGAACACCAGAGAGCGAATAAACTCCAACGCCCACCTTCGAACGGTGTCTGGAGTACTCCGTACAGTCTGGTATTATTGCACACCTAGCACACCCCCGCTGCCTGATGATTCGTTTGAATTCTCAAGTGGGCTGGACATCGATGTTTCTGCCGCCTCCACCGGGGCCAGGAGCGGCATGCACGGGTATCGACACCTTGCGTTGAAGCTGCATGTGGCCATGCAGAGGCGCGGGCTCCTCCGGCATTCTATCTGTTGAAACAGCGGGACCACAATCTTGATGGTAGTCTAATTTTAGGCTTCAACCACTGTTCATTTGGTCCAAATCGTCGTCGGGACAGATATTATGTGTCCCTTTTGTCACAGCCTTGGTACAACAATCGAAGACGACGAAACGGCAAGGCGGGCTCCGTACCTGAGGATATCTGGCACCTCATCATTCGCAAATCACGGCTCAAGTCAAAGCCTTCTCGTAATACATGGCAGGGGAGCATCGATCAACCTAACCGCTGCGCTCTCCACTTGCTACCGGGCGGCATCCTCATTCGCTCCATCTTGCTGACAAGCCCAGAGTTCGTCAGGCCTGGGGCCGATTGACATCTCGCAGACGGCCAGACTACCTAGGTAGGCATCCAGGTGTCCGGCCCAGAGCTGGGATCCCCGGGGTAAAAAAAAAAACAGCGCAAAATGGGCATCGGGGTTCCACTATAGCCCCCAGTTTCACACCATACATACTGTCTGAGCCGGTGAGATCAAGAACAGCAACTTGAGTACCACAAAGCCTGGGAACATTGTATCGTACGGAGCACAATACTAGTGTAACCCAGAGCGTCACTAGTGGACCAGCCATCAGGGCTAACCAGAGGCAATGTAGTTATGTCCTCCGTAGACCAAGCTGGAAGGTGGCCTAGGTTGAAGGCCCAGCCCGACTCCATGCACCGGATGTCCGCCGAGCACGGAATAGAAGCACACTTGGACACTAGCGAAACAATGGTAGAATTTGTCCTTCAATAGCCGGTTCCTGGCGCAAGCCGGGGCCATCTGTTAGCCGGTTTCGTCAGCATACGGAGTAGTACGGAGTAGATGCAGCGGCTATTGTAGTTGCGGTTGTCGAGGCTAGGATTTAGCTGGGTTCCGCTCGCTGAGGCTGGTAGGGAAAAAGTGACCTCGAATAGCCAAGGCATCTTGACAGGTTCAAGCCCAGGCACACCATCGGGATCGTCTAAGATGTCAAGCGACGACGCTTCCTCAGGAGGCACAGAACGTTGTGGAGACGTGGCGTTCGATGGGCTTTTGCGAAGAGACAGATCTATTAGCCTGGTACGACGTTCGGCAGGTAATCGCAAAACTCTTTGTCTAAACGCCGCACCTGGCAAGTTCAACCACACCATGCTCAACACATGATTGAGGTGGTTGGCTATGTCAACGGCTCTGGGAAGGCTGGGCGCGAGGTTGAACATTGGCAACATGGCCGCACGAAGCCACGGGAAGAACGCAACGCTGACATGTGGGCGTTGCAACGACGACCACGGAACCGATCCAGGGCTAAGCCAGGAGGGTCAAGTGTAGTCCATTTTGCCCCCGTCCTCCCGTTCCGAAATTGTCCTTTTGTACGGAATTCGGAGCACAAGTGGTGATTTCCCTAGCTTTGATATAGTAACCTACCCATGACGATGGGGCTGGTTGTCAGAAGAGGAACGGCTTGTGGCTACTCCAAAGTACGAAGCATCACAGGCCAAGCCCACACCTGGCTACCATGCCGTCTCGTTTTGACAATCGTCAATCTAGGCAACTTCACCGTCACTACTAGTTTTGTACATGGGGAAAACTCACGGTAGGCTTTCAAAGAAGAAAAGATTGGGACGGAGGGCGCTGTGACAGTCGCTTCGACGCGGCTTGGGGTGCCTGGCAGCCGCGGCACGTGTTATCATGTACGACCCAAAACACTGCCGAGAACATCGTGCCTTGAAAGCCTCTCTAGTGCATGGCCTCAAGCCCTCCGATCCTGGGGCTAAAGCACGGAGTGTTATGTATGTCAAGCAAAAGAAAAAAGAAAAAGCAAAGCGGAAGCAAAAGCAAAAGCAAAAGCAATGCAAGGCAAGGCGGCGCGAGGCGAAGCAGGAGCAGTGGGGGCACAAAAAGCCGGCAAGAACGTTAGGCGTGTGGTGACGGGCAAGCAAAACAGTTCCTAGTCTGGAAAAGACTATCAGCCTATCTCGGCATGGCACAACCATCCTCAAGAGTTGACGAGCCCGAAGCAAAGCACCATGACAATGACCAGCCAGAGGCCCCGACCTGTCCGTCGAGTGTCCATCGCCGTCCGCCCATCAGCAACCCTTGTCCCTGACCCTGGTTCCACTGGCAGCGAAAGCTCAACCATCACGACCTACCTCGTTGAAGTTCGCTCCATGTCAGCTTTCACTAGTACTAACAAATCGGTCTCTCAGGCTCACCCGCGCCGTCCATCATCATCCCTGGTGTGACCCTGCTCCACCCACGCCGCCATGCCTATGTCGACACGCCCCCAACTCTTTGCGAAAGAGTCTCTAGAGAACATGCGGATTGACGATGTCTGGTATATTCCGGTTCTCCCTGGGCCGACATCGTGTTTTCCTTCTCGGCCCACGGAGATATACAATTGACATGGCAGATGGCTTCTGTTTAAAGAGTCACTCGAGCTCGGATCCCACGCCATTACTGCTCTCCTAGTCTACACAATCCACGCATAAGATCTGATGAGGGAGTTTCTGGGTCCTGAATACTAGTTCTCTTGTTCGTGCTCCACTTCCTTCATCCACACCCGTGCCATCGAAAAAAAGAGACGCTGTGGCCATTACGGCGCCCAACTGTGGACCTTGACTATGGAAGACTTGAACGGCTGCAGTGAGCTTCAACAAAGCCAACCTCCTTCTCAATCAGTTGTACATGCCTTGAAGCCCTCAAGGGTGCGGGAACAGAGGGAAAGATACAACAGACGCCATGGCGGCGCGGGTTGGGGCGAACAGGGCAGCATCGGGGGTCGAAGAACACAATCCTTCATGGATAGCGAAACAAAGTAGGGTTGGTCTCGGCCGTGGCTGTCCATCGCGTGTTGGTTGCGCCAATTGCCAAGCACTGCCCGGGTTCAGCCAGTCCATGCAAATCATTGACATGATGGTGTGGTTAATAAGGGTCTGGATATTGCCACTGGGCTTTCCATTCCAGTGACTACGTTAAGCAGTACTTGCATGGTTGCTAATCTGGCATCTGCCTGGATAACGGGGACCGGGAATCCAGCTTGTTTCTCTCCAATGCTCAACTGACCATTCTGTACGGAGTTATTACAGTGCTTTGTTTCCATTTCTGTGTGCTTGAGTGGCCACCTGGGTAGGTACAGGCCATCCACCCTGTTTAGCCGCTACCATTTCACCCTACGGCGACAGACAAGCGCCCAAAAAGGCCCTGCAGCTTTCAGATCGCTCTGGCCCGGGGTGCGTGCTCCGTCTCCCCTTGCCTTCCCCAGCGCGGAAAGCCCACTGAGGCTGGGCTAGAGGACTGGACATGATTGACAAGGGCCGGGACTGGGCTGGGAGACCTACTGATGGCAATGTTTAAATCGAGTTTCTTGATTTCCGGTGATCTCGGAATATACGTCAAACAAAGGAGTACGGGGCAGCCTCCGAAGCAAACAAATACTCACTGGAACCAGGAGGAAGATTTGACGCAGAAAGAGGACCAGACAATTGGCCACAGCACGGGGCCAAGGTCTCGATCATGCTGGAGACGAGGCAAGGCACAGCAAGACATGGCGAGACATAGACACAAACACGAACACAGAACTCGGGCGGTATCAAGACCGATACCTTGACAGGAGAGGCCGGAGTCTGTTGGTCCGCCAGGCATCCAGGTCAGCCAGCCCCAAAGCAACAAGAACGAAGGACAGGGTCAGAGGATGAGGAGGACGGCACAGGGAACCCACCCCAGCCAGCCAGGTGGCCAGGCCAGGCCAGGTTGGAGCTCCAGCCAGCCAGCAGTCATGGTGAGGGAGGGACGGGATGGAGAGGTTGGGCAATTGAGTGGTCAGGAGGATGACAACGTTTGTCTCTGTCGTGGCCGGCTGTAGTCTCGCCAATCGAAGCACTCCATACTTGGTCATACTGGAGAGTTTTAGATGATAGAGCCGAGTGGCCAGTAGTTGTACATGGATGAGTTGATACGGACATAATACGGACAACGGACCAGGGAGTGCGGGCTACGGACCACAATACGGAGTAGAGAAGTTGAAAGCTCTGAAGCAAAGGCGCCGGGACGGCATGCATGTAAGTTCTTGCCTTCCAAGACCAAAGTCGAAGTTGGAGTGCGACGTTGGCGCCTCTTCCTCGCCGACCTGGCACCCACATTTACAAGTCAGAGTTCTGGTTCGAGTTTCCAAGTTCGAATGCCACATGCACGCCCACACCCGCCGACACCATGGACCCCTCTTCGGTTTAAGCACGCACATCCAGGCCATCTCCATGCCCTGTCCACCATCATCCACCATCCAATGTATTTTTTTTTGCCCTACACATAGAAAGTGGTTCAGTCCATCGCTTTTCGCCTTTGGCATCCCACCACCTAATTATGGCAAATCAATGGCTGGGGTACGGCCGTAGAGTCCACAATTCTCAAGCCAAGAAACGTCGAAGACTTTGCAGTCTCGGTATTCCAGCAGAGATCAATCAGGTACTCCGCACTTGGTGCTTGGTACCAACAAAGGTTGAAGGTTCAACATACACAAGCGCGTCCCTTTGCCGTCTTCCATGTTCGGCCACGTCCATGTTTGCAGGTCCGGCCCATGCTCACGAGTCGACAGTTTGACGAGTTTGACGAGTTGATGGCCACGCCACCCTCACCGAGCACGCACGCCCTCGCCCTCGCCCTCGCCCATGTCCATACAAATAATACTCCCGCATCCGCACTGGGGGCACTTGGCATCATCCACTGCACACTCTGCGGAGCACGGTAGATAGTAGTATAAACAGACGCCCAGACGGAGTACGCCTGCACCTGGTAGTCCTTCTTCAAGTTCCGTTGTCGCTGTGCCGCTTGACGGTCGCCTCCCCCCAAGGCAGTGCCACGACGGGCTCTCCACACTTTCCAGGGTTTCCAAACTGGAGCTCGAAAGCTGCCCACTCACCCCTCGTCTGTTCGTCCACCTTGTCCACTCTTTCTCCGTGCAGAGTCGCGCCGCGCGCTCGCAAACCTTACGGGGACATTGGAGCCCTAAGTCACAAAAAGCTTTTCGTATTGTTCAAGCCATGTGGTGAAAGGCTTTGTGCCTTGTGTGTGTGCCAACGGCAACCGGACACGAGCCGTCTTGTTCTGTTCGTTCTAGCTTGGCCCAGTCTGGCGGCCGTTTGAAAACCTACACAAGCATCAAGACCCAATTGCACACAACAACCTTCTGCGTGGGAAAACGGTGAGTAGTAGGGGAAGGCGCCACTGGCAGCTAGGTACGGAGTATAACAGCCAAGTTGACCTGACTTCGCGCAGGGCGAGTCGCTGAACTTGAACATTGAGCCTCCGCGATTGACAAAGTATCGCGACTTCAATGTCCAGCGGCGACAAGCACTTGAACACGCCTGGTACTCCGCGCGCAGGTGGTAGTAATACTAACTAGAGCACCCGGGCTTCCCTGCTCGAGCCCGTCTTCCAGGGTCTGGGTTCCCAAGGTCCAATGTTCCTGGTCCAAAGCCGCCTTGGTTCCACTCGCTCCAGCTCGATTACAAGTACTTCAATTGTTGGGCCGAGTAGTACCTGATTCCGACCGGTTGACCTGCTCGCTGCGCAAGTACTCAGTACTCACTGTGTTCGAGAGTCAAGACCTCTCACAACTGGCCCTACTTAAGTACCTCGACCTGCCCGACCAGTTCGACCCTGCCTGACCCTGCCGCGATCCCCTGCACCTCTTGGATGGTCCTCAAAGACCCTCCTTCCGACCTCCTCTATTTCTCTCTTGCCTCCCCATCCTTCTTTTCCTTCATCTTGCACGTTCTTTCTCTTTCGTTTCTCTCTCCCTCTCTCCGTGGCCAACCACCCAAGTACGAGCCGAGACGAAGTGACGAGTCGACGAGGCGCGCGGAAGTTCAAAGGCGAGGAAGGATCCTGTCTGTCCGCGTCTTTTGTCTCTTGTAGGCCCCTCCTCTCTCACCCTCAACCGCACCCTCACCTTTAACCTCGTTGCCCTCACCGGCCACCGACTGCCGGCCTCTTTTTTTTTTTCCCTTCTCTTTTTTTTTTTTTTGGCTCTCTCTTTCCTTTCCCTTTGACCCATTCTGTCTCGCCTGTCGCCATTTTCAATAGATGCATAGCACCCATGTTCTTTATTGCATGAGTAATATAGATATCTATTGCTGCCTTCCACCGTCGCAAACTCTGTCAATTCATTAACACCACCATTGCAGGGCCAGCGACTCACATCGTCAGCTACGACGCCATGAACCACCAGAACCCGGAGATGTACTACCCCCAGCACATTTCTGGGGGCCAGCCTCCGCCTCCCCAGACTGTCACTTCAAACAACCTCACCTCGTACCAGCACCCACCGCATCTGATGCAACCGGGACCTAGCAACTACAGCAATCCAAATCCATATGGCCAGTACCCTCAGTACGCAAATGGCTTGACATCGCCTTCTGCCGCCCAAGCCGTGTCGAACCCCATGGGTGCAGCGCCTTCGGTCCTACCACTTCCTGGAGTTACTGGACAGGCATCAATGGCCAACCACTACGCCGGTTTTGATACTACTGGACAGAACCCCCCTCCTGGCATGAAACCACGGGTTACCGCTACGTTGTGGGAAGATGAGGGCAGCTTGTGCTTTCAAGTCGAAGCCCGAGGAATTTGCGTTGCCCGACGTGAAGGTATGCCGAACCAAAACCTACAACCCGGGCTGTATCAAAGAGACACTGGGTAGTGTCCCGGAACACACAGCAGGAAAGAGCCTGTGACTAATCTCCCCTTTCTCTACAGACAACCACATGATCAACGGCACAAAATTGTTAAACGTAGCTGGCATGACAAGAGGTCGACGGGATGGCATCCTGAAGAGCGAAAAAGTGCGCCATGTCGTTAAGATCGGCCCTATGCATCTGAAGGGCGTCTGGTACGTAGAGTCCCCTGTGGGTCAGACGTGTAAAAACACAGCGACAGTACACTAAGGCGAAATTTTAGGATTCCTTATGAACGGGCTCTTGACTTCGCCAACAAGGAAAAGATCACGGAAATGCTCTATCCACTGTTTGTGCACAACATTGGAGCTCTGCTCTATCATCCCACGAACCAGACCCGTACTAGCCAAGTCATGGCTGCAGCTGAACGCCGCAAACAAGAGCAGAGCCAAATTCGCCCTCCCCCCCCTCCGCCTGGCTTGCCGTCTATTCAGCAGCATCAGCAAATGGCTCTTCCCGGCTCACAGACATCTCTTCCTTCTCACGGCGGCATGGGTAGCCGCCCAACTCTTGACCGGGCTCATACGTTTCCCACACCACCAGGTAATCCAGGCGTAGGTGGCATGGGTGCTTCTGATAATTTTGGCTGGCAAGGTCAGGCAATGAATGGCGCGCAAGGCACCAACCCACTAGCCATCGAAACCGGCTTAAACAGCACGCGCTCGATGCCGAACACACCTGCCACGACACCCCCTGGCCAGCCGATCCAGAATATGCAGCCCTACCACCAGGCCAGCCAGGGTTATGACAACTCCCGTCAGATGTATGGTGCTTCTGCTTCTCAGCAGTCGCCGTACCAGAACGCGAATCCTGCTAACAACGATCGAATCTATAGCCAGCCTAGCTCCTATCCTAAGAGTGATATGGGACCTCCATCTAGTCGACCCGCCGCGCCTGGTCAGCCTACGGAGCAGCATGATGCCAAATCTACTAACGGTATCATGCAATCTGAGCAGTCTGCACATGGCCACGAAGAAGAAGGCGAACCCGAGCATGAGGCAGAATATACTCATAACAGCGGTGTTTATGATGCATCTCGCTCCTCTTACAACTATACGGCACCAAGCGTTGGAAACTTGGCCAACGACGCGAACATCAACCCTGATATGACAGGGTCTCCTGGCCACCCATCTAGCTCTGGGCGGGCAACGCCTCGGACAGCGGCTCCGCATCAGTCATACTACCCCCAAAACAATGGCTACAATACGCCTCCTCGCGTGCAGCAGACAACCAGCAACCTTTACAATGTTGTCAGCAATGACCGAGGTCAGACTAATGCAGGCCCTGGTGGTGATGTTTATGCCCCCGCAGCTGACATGCCCAACCCTATGCCCAATGGCTATGCGCCACAGCCGCCACTGATGAATGGTGCCTCGGGAGGCATGAAGCGAGGGCGCGAAGATGATGAGGACTTGTCCCAATCTGGAAGCGAAGCCAATGGTATGAGCAACGGAGACCTCAAGCGACGAAGGACTATAATGGAGACAACTGTGCCGGCTCCAGCCTACGACGCGCTCAACCGACCTGCTCCCGCCATGACCGCACCTAGAAGGCGGTAAATGCGAGATAACTCGCCACTTATCTTGCCACGCATCTCAGTGTGATGATACCCTGCTATTAGAGCAGTGCTTAATTTCGATGCGTCGTAATTAGCATTGTTTCTTGTGTTTTACCTTTTTTTTTCTTCTTCGTTAACGGTACTGGCTTTGGGGCGTTTGATACTGGCAGCGGCGAAACGATAGCGACACGTTGGGTTTGAGCTCAAATCAAAGACTTTACAATATCACCATCTCCCGAATAATACGGAACGAAATGCTGCCACAAACTCGCCACACAATACAGATACGTTCCTTGTTTCAATGGATACTTGCCATCTTTTCCCTTTTGCCTTAATGTTTCTTTTTCCCCCTCTTATTGTTTGCAGAGGACTCCGGTCTTGTATTTTCGGCAGTTGTCTCATCAAACACGTCTACTCGGGTCAAAGACTTGCTGACGAGCGATGGCCACTACTTCTCTGTTACATAGCATGCCTGTCACGTCTCTACGTGCCTGATGAGTTACGGTTTGCATGGAGGGATTTAATTTTTTTTATGATTTGCTGTGGGTTATATTTGTTTTTGTTTTATTTTTAGCTTTGCGCTGGGAGAACGGTCTCGGACTACGACGACCCGTGGCTTGATTTTCCAATCTTGACCCAACGATACGAACACATCAGAAGAGAGCGAGAGCACTTCGAGCCTGTAACGATCCTCAGGCCAGACATGATGAGTTGGTTTGTGGGTATTCCCACGCCACATTACCTTGGCATAACGTTATTTTTCTTTTCTTTCACCGTTCAATTAGCTTCACAGGGGTCTTCCGGTGGAAGATTTGTTTGGAAACGAAAGAGACATCCGCGATTCTGATGATGACTTTACGACCATCTTTGTTCACCGTCTTGTTTTGATTACGTTAAACAAAAAGCGTCAAAGAAGGTGTGTTGGACAATACCGCGTTTAGGTAACGACTTTACGAAATGACCAATAAAAGCTTTTCAATATTTCAATATATATATATTTTTGTATATACCACATGATGACAGCAATGTGTTTGTGATAATAATCAATTTGTGTTTGTCAGATCTAGAGTAGGTTATGCGAGAACCTGGTACTGCATTAGCACTGGTTCGACACGGAATCTTTTTTCATTTTGTGCATTGGTCTATGTACATTTACGGTCTCGACGCCATGTCAGCGATACTATACTGTTCTGCCCGCCTACCTAGGTGTTCACATGGTGCAATCTCAAGGTGACAGTGCTCTGTCGGCACGCCCACACAGCCCAAGTGTTGCATATTAACATTGGGTAGTACGACACACCAGTCGTTGCGGTTGGAGTGCTCCGTAGCAAGGAGGATATCATGTCGATTGATGACATCTGGGTTTTTGCGTGGACCAGGGCAAAAACCTACATGCCGCGTCTTTGGGGATTGCCAAGTGAAGCAAGCAGGTGTGCATTGGTGGGCAAACTCTTTGTAGATTCATTTCTGCGGCCATTGAGCTTTGTCAAAGCCAAGGATTGATTGAGGATTCGCAGAGATTTTACCAACGTTTGCGAGGCTTTGCGTGGCGGGGGGTTGGGGGACGCTGCGATGTCGGTGTGTGCTTGGGTTCCCGAATAACTTGACCTTTTTTCCATTCGCGCGAATGTTTTGAGATGACTACGGAAGGTCTGTTTGGGCTTTTGACGCCTCAAGCTTGCTTTTTTTTCAAGGGGGGCTTGGGACAGACGGGAAGCGGGTTGCACGGGCCCTGCTGCGGAGAATTGTGATTGTCTGATATGGGTGGTGGCTTGGGGTCTTTGGGAAACACCAGACTGGATGGCAAGAGTCTGTCTTGTCGGTGCACTGGGCACTGGTTTCATCACTTGGGGATGGATTATGTAAATGGGGGTTTTTTTTTTGCAAGCGGTGTTGCGATTTTATTTTGAAGATTCTCGCTTGATAGGATCTAGACTTTGCGAGGGGGGAATTTCGCGAGCCGTACATGTAGCCGAATCTTGGGGGGCACCTCAAGATTAGAGTTTCGGGAATGGCTGACGTGACGTGGTGGCCGTTGTGTAAGACCAGACAGCACTTGAGGTGTACATGTGATGCCGGCTATTGAAAAAAAAAAGGTTAATCTGCCGTTGGCAGGAGATGTCTCAGGTCCTTCTGGGCCCTGTCATCTCGTATTCACACCCCTTGGCATGGGAAAAGGCCCAGCCGCAACGTCATTTTTGGTTTCAGGCAGGTCATATTGCCGGGTGTACGGAGTACGGAGTACAGACTTGCTTTGTTATTTCTACCGACTCATCATGCGGTATGCACACCTTGGCTGAGTGTGGGTGTTTGCTTTCACAGGCACACAGGGCCGATGACCGTAATACGCAGCAGCACACTTTATCTATTCGTCGGCCCCCAACCTGCTCTATACAAAATATTTCATCTGAACATTTACTTGCCATCTACTTCATTTCCTCTCCAGTTTCTCCGCCAACTCCTCCGCATGCTTCTGGATCTTTTCAAACTGCCATGGCCAGCTGACCACGTACAAAAACGGCCTCAGATCATGCCGGTTGTCATCTGGGTTCTGAACACATCATTAGCGTCTCTCTCTACCCACATACTTGAGAAAAAAAGAAATGCATTATTGATGGAACTTACATAGGCACTTAGGTGCAAACTTGGAGTCAATATCGTGCTCTTATTTCTGTGAATCGAATAAAAGCGAAAGAACCTGAGCACTTTCGTAGCTACCTCGCGAGGGCCGTAGCCGGGGCGGTCTTGCCATTCAACGAGGAGCCGGAGATAGCAGGACCAGGGGCCGAGTTTTTCAACCTAGACATGTCAGAACCACTGTTGTTTCCCCCGCCGTTTGGCAATGGGCTCTGGGTCATCATTCCATGATGCCTTCATGAGTGATTCGGGTGCAGTGATACCTTTCGGAGAATGCCAAATGTGCTCAATTCGTCGTATGTGAAGCCCATTTCGGATTCGGATTCATCGTCTTGTTCACCAGCAGAAAGGGGTAGGAGTTCTGCGCTGGGACGTGCTTCGAGGAATTCCTGCAAAATCAGTATTCCGTCTCAGCATCCTGGGGGGCGGGTCTGTAATTACTGTGATGATGGGCATGTCCCATGTGTCGCGGCACCAGGCGAGGAACGACTTGGCATCGGATTTGGAAATGCTGCCCTGTGTACACGTCAGACATCTACAGCATGCTAGTTGATATGTGTTAACTCACCAGAGGGGCAATGTCTCCAGAACTGCAGTCGTATTTGGTCAAGTATCTACCAACGTTAGCAGATATCCTTTGAGGTGGTCTGAGGTGGTGGTGGGTGTACGTACCCTCGTAGAGCTTCGTCGACATTACCAGAGGAGAGCTGATCGGTGTTAGCCGCGTTGGATATGAAGACATCACTCGACTTACAACTAGAAGACTGGTGCCTGCCCTGGGTAACTTGCGGGCCGTCGTGCTCAATTGCGCAAGCTGGAACCTGTCAGATACATCCAACACCTCATAAGGTCTCATACCTCGTAGGCAACAATCATCCGGTTGCGAGCTTGAATATTCTGTTTGGCCAAGTTTTCCTGCACGATTAGTTTTCACACACACACACATGCAGAACCCCCTTGGTCGCAACTCACTGCCACAGAGCCCCCTTCCACCTGAAACTTGGGCTCAAAATTCATCGCCTGCTTGATGATCGCCTCGTGCGCAGAGACAGTCTCGTCAATATTGACATCTGAGTGGAACGCCCCGATCCTCGCTGCCAGTCTCTTCGCTCTTGACCGCGTGTGCTCGCCACTGTTTACAGTCCCCATGTAACACGTGTGCAGGAGACGCGACACAATATCCTGCGGCGTCTCAGGGACAAGATCCTTTTCGCCCGTGATGCGACGCAGCTCCGACAAGGTTCTCTCATCGCCTGACTTGACAGACTGCAATACCACTTTGGCCATGCCGTACACAAATAGCGAAACACTGGCACTATCAAGCCCTCCGGAGAGGGCGATGAAGAAGCCTCCCAAGTTGGAGCGCGTGAGATACTGCCACAGGTAGACTGCTTCCGCCATGTAGATCTCCTGCATGGGATCCGGGATATTGAGCTGGATTTCGCGAGAGAGGTGGAGGGTATCGGAGATGAAGACTTCGTCGGCGGGCCGGCTGAGGTAGAGGTCGCACTCCACACGGGGATAGTCCGGTTGAGCGGCGCCTTGGACGTTGCGCGAGATGCTGCTTCTGTGGCTGCGGATGGTTTCCAGGTCGATTGTTGCGGTGAGGACTTCGACTTCTTTCTAGTGTGTGTGTCAGCGATGTGCGACAACGGCTCGGGGAGGGAAACGCACGAGTGAGAATTGGGGGGATTGGCCCAAGACGGCGCCATTGCAGAGGATCATGGATGAACCGTCAAACATCATTCTTGCTTCGCCGTCTACTTGCATGTTAGATTTGAACGAATGCGTTGCAGAATTGGTTCTTCCTACCAACACCCGTGGCGTTTGCGTACACGTACAAACCGCCCAATTTGCGAGTGCAGTTCTGAATGAGATTAAGTCTTGTATTCAGCTTCCTCAGTTCAGCATGTGACGCGCTCGAGTTCAGAATGACTTCAACGCCATTGAGGCCCATGTACGTTGACGGGTTTGAAGGCTAAAAGCATTAGCACAAGCATTCCTGCATAAGAAAACTCGGAGCTTGAAACAAACTCACCGTGAAAAGTTCCTCGCAGGTCTCACAACTACACTCATTAGCATCTCTCACCCTCCAACGCTCACACCACCATACTGAAACTCACCCAACAGAAGTATCCATTGTCGAAAGAACCACGTCGCCAATCGGCACTGATCTCTGCCCCGTAATGTCCCTCACAACTTTTTCCAAATAATACGTCTCAGTGGTCCGAGGCTTCGACCATGCGGTGAAATGCCTCGCCTCGCGGTACAGTCCGTCATTGGCAAGACTCATCTTGGGCCGAATCATGTATATATGTTGATACGTGAGAAGCACGCGGCAGTTATATCGAACATTCCTGTGGCGAACTCCCATGCCTACATCAATGAGCATATCCTTGATCATGGGATCGTTGAGGATCTGGGCGACGACTTCCCACGAGTGGAGGAACGTGTCACCCTCAACTGCGTTGGTCAGCTTGTCATTTCACGCTCTCCACACAATACCAATCATCGGATACTCATAGATCATAGATCATGGTGATGTTTATGAGACATACGGTGGTGATCGAGGCATCCATAGCCAGGAACTTCCAACTGCTATCATTTAGCGACTCATGTCAAATTTGTCAGGGAGCCGCATATAGATCATGCATACCTCAGGTCCAGTACGCAGTTTTGCACCTTGCTCCTTGGCCAGTTTGATACTCTCTAGAATACGCGCAAGGTTGCCTTTGAAGTCGAGCGGCACACTCGTAAGAGTGGCTGCTGCAACGGTAATGTACGACATGCTGCCTTGGTGACGAGGTTTGTTGAGGTTGGTTGTGGGGCCGGACTTTGGTTGAAGTTGAGGGTCCAGACTCCAGATAACCAACTACTAGTAGAGCTGACTCACGGAGGTTTGGCGTTGAGTTCTCCACAGAAGTAAAGTATAAGAGACATGACGAAAGTACTACTAGTTACTTAGTAGCCTGCGGTTTCCTAGTTTATGAGGAAGGTTAAGTTCAAATCCTAACAACGCTAATTGCCATCTGGGCTTAGCTCAGTTGCCTGTTTCTTCTCGAATCGTCACTTCAGACTTGCGAGCGTCAAGTCTACGTTGGAGTCCACGTGATCTGCTGCGAGGATGGTTGCTGAGCCAACGAAATACCAAAGTGGGTCATCATGCAACGTGTTTTGGGCGTGATGGCCTTGTGGAATTGATTCAAACGACGAGACTTTTTTTTCTTTTGGCAATTGTTAAGATACGATCTCGAATTTTTACAAATTCTGAACCGTGCACCACGAAAATAGTGCGCTGATTCTACTATTGCAGAATAGATTTCCCACGTCCTGATTTCATTTTTGCACTTTGAGCATCAACAAACGGAACGTTCCATGACATTAGACTGAACTTTGACATCACTGACAGTGTCGACAAATTGTTTGCCATTCTACGATAGACTTGTTGCACCTTGGCCCTCTGCATTATGGCGTCCCCATTGTCTCCTGTCCGCGAGGCGAGCATTAACAGAACCACGCCGCCCAGCAAGAGGAAGTACGAGCAGTACGAGGTGCGCTCGTTTACCTCAACAACCACCACTACGAGCACGAACAAGCTCGGCACCGAACTTCTAGATGAATCCGGAAACTCCTCACCGTTTTTGTCTTCCGTCAATGAGACCAGCAATACGGACCAGGAGAACGTCTCCCCGTCAAAGGCTCGGAATAGTCGTGTCATTTCCGGGACGGAGCTCTCACCGCTCAAGATTCTGGGCGATCAGAAAAGCGCCTCGAGCAGTAGCACAGAAAATGGGTCCATGGGACCACCACCACAGAGAAGTCCGAGAAAGGTGTCCCCGGTGGCGAGATTTCCCATCAAAATTAGCCCAAGGGGTGAAGATGATGAGGGGAGGGCGATAAAAGAGAGGAAGATTAGTGTGGCAGACATGGTGAGAAGCAATGAGGGTCTGAAGAAGGCGGTTGATATATTTGAGGATGAGAGCGAGCTGCGCGTGGATGCAGATGCGGATACGAACGCAGAGCTGCGACCTGGAGAGCAGGAGCACGATGATGCTGCCGGGCCGGATGAGTCGATGATCAGCACCTTTAGTACCTTCTCCGTGGTGCCTAATCTGACGGTTTTTGCGAAGCTGGGACAGAGTCCGACTAGATCTGGGCTTGATGGATACACCCCACGATCAAAGCTGCAACAGGATTCCTCTCATCGGCCGGTTACCCCGTCGGACGGTACCAACAACAGCACAAATTTGTTAATGGATTTCACGGACCAAATGCGTTTTCCACAGCAGAAGTCACCTGGTAAGCGAGGCGCCTTGTCGCCGTCGCGAACAACACCCGGTGTCTCGGAGACGCCACATCACCAAGCCACCAACCTGATTGATTTTGATATTCCCCCTTTGCCTACACCCCGAAGCCTTCCATCCATTACACCCCGTGAGCTAGAATCACTCAAGTCTGGGTTTTTATCAGAAATCAGTTCCCTCAAGGCATCTCTGAGCGGGAAAGAAGCGGAGGTTCATTCTCTCAAGACTGCAGTTGGCGATGCTGAAAAGCGAGTCGGCGAGTCGATGGAGCAACTACGCGAAGAACGAGGCATCAGGGAACAACTATCCGCCGAAAAGGAGGACTGGGCAAAGCGTGGACGTGAAATGGAGAATGTCCTCCGCAAGATCAAGGAGGAGGTTATGACTAGCCAACGCGAACGAGAAGAGCTCGAGCAGAAACTCGAAGAAAGCGAGAAGCGCAGAGAAGCAGCCGAGATGCTACACCAAGAGGCCGAGAGCAAAATGGCTGGTATGCGTGCTGGCAAGGACAGCGAAAAGACAAAGGACGCCATTACATCTCCTGAAAAGGCCAAGGCTACGTCGAACAAGGAAGTAGAAATTGCTGTGGAGAGAGTGGCCAGAGAACTTCATTCCCTGTACAAAGGCAAGCACGAAACGAAAGTTGCAGCCTTGAAGAAATCCTACGAAGCCCGCTGGGAGAAACGCGTCAAGGACATGGAAAGGCGTATCGAGGAACTGGGCGAGGAAAATGCTACGCTTCGCGAGAACCATGAAACCAATTTGACGAGACTGGAGCCTGATAATACGCAGATCGAAGAGCGCAAGGCGCAGGCTGCCAAGGATAGTGCGGCAATTAAAGAACTCAATGCGGATGTCCAGCGGTTAGAGGCTGTTATTTCGACTGTCAAGAAGGACAATGGCGAGTTGAGAACCATGTTGGAGAGGGAGAGGGTTGAAAAGGGCGAGTTGGTGCAACTGGCGGAGGAGATGATGTCTATGCAAAGCTTTGTTGGGGGTGCGCAGCAACAACGTGCACAGCAGCAACAGCAACAGCAACAGCAACAGGAACGGGCTGATTTAGTAAAGACTCCGAGAGCGTCGGGGGAATATACGAGAAGTAGTAATGTTGGGAGGAGCGGTGGCTCAGGAATCAGGGCTCCTGGATCTGCTATTCGGCCGCCGGGGCATGTGAGGGGGGGGAGCGGAGGGCTACCGCGGCCGGGGAGGAGCGGAATTATGAGTTCGATCGAGAAGATGGGTAGTTATAGGGGGAGAGGGCAGGATTAGAGAGTGCCGTACATGAGAGATGGCTTTGGTCTTGAGCATTGTCATGGTTGATGGGGATGGGGAAGAGACGCTCTTGGGACTAGATGTGCAAATGGAAAGAGAGTAATGAATGTATGAATTGGCGTTTGGGTCAGAGCAAATTCTATCATATACCGCGTCGATTTAGTGAGTGAACTAAGTGAGGCCTGTTGCGTTGTCATTGCCTCTCTATCTGAGAGGTGCAAAAGAGACTTGGGGTAGGTTTCAGATGCGTCTGAATGAAATACTGGCTTGTTTTGCTTCATCTATCCACAGTCTGATCAACTTATCGTGGGCTCAAGGGCACCAAGCATCGATTCTTTCAGAGTCTGTAAAAGATACCCTTTTGGAAATACCTCCTGGAAACCTTAACAACAAGTGGGCTTCGCTCATATTGCTTACAGAAAAAAAAAATCCTCTATGGATCAGATCAAGTGATGGATATTAAGTCTTACCGATACACCTCAACTACATAGTACGACGTCAAGTGCTGGCATTTTAGCCTCTCCCCTACAAATTATACGCCTTCTTGGCCGTGCCGCCAAAAATCATGGCCCTCTCCTCATCCGACAATGTTGCCATCCAGCACATCTTCTCCACGACCTCCTTCCACTTCGGCCATGCCTCGTCACCCATTCCCTCCAACGTACACACTGGCCAATCACTACCAAACATGATTCGGGACGGGCCAAATGTCGCCAGCACAATGCCCAGCCACCCCAGCGTCGATTGGAAAATGTGTGCCGGGTCCTGGGCGCGCAGGGCCTCGGGCATTTCCGAGAACCCCCCAGACAGCTTCATGTAAATGCTCGACGCCTTGCTGAGAGTGTACATGGCCGTGCGCCAGGCGCGAAAGGAGGGATCGGACGTGAGGTTGTAAATGCTAAGGTCGGGCTTGCAGAGGTGGTCTGCCAGGCCAGTCAGCAAAAGCAGCTCACGTGCCGCATCAACGCCGTCGAAGAGACCTACTCAAAATGATGGTGACCTTTTTGTCCTCCTCGACCCCGTCATGAGCCCTGTCAATCATCTCCACCAGCTCGTCGAGCTGCTTCTTTCCCCGTCTGTGCTGATCAATGCCCACCTCAAACACGAGCCCCCTTTCGCCCAGCAGTTTCAGGCTCTCGATGAAGCCGTCTGCCAACATGGTCCCGTTGGGTTTATCCTGCAGCAGGTACCTGAACCCTTTGACCTTGGGCCAAGCGTCCCCGGCTTCCTCCTTTACCTTGTCGATATACCTCACCATGACGTCCTTGCCGCTGGGCATTGGTGCCCAGGGTACGATTCCCAGACACAGCTTCGCATCGTCGGCGGTGTGGCCCTCCCCGTCTTTTGGCTGGCCGAGGGCGACCCTCTTGATCCAGTTGACTTCCTGGAGGGGGGCCTCCCAGCCCGAGCCGTCGGTTTCCCCAGCATCCAGGTCGTGTTTGCGGTCCGCCTCCACAAAGACGAAGCCGAGGAGGGACGGGGCTGATTTGGCGGCTTCCTTGTATTCGGCAACGGAGCGCTGGCCGTAGAGAGGGTTGGACGGCGCGCACCAGGCGAGAGAATCAACTTCGGACCTGGGGTAGAGGTGGATGTGGGAGTCGATGATGGGGAGGATGAGCTGGTCGTCGGCCATGTTGAGATTCGGGACAGGGGGATGCAGGGCGCGGAGGAAATAAATTAGGCACGATATTTTTTAGAGGGGCTTATGAAATGATGAACTCCCTGAAGCTGAGAAGAATAAGGGGCTACTGATTATGAGATTGCAGAAATGAAAAAATAATAGGAAACAAGAAACGGGAGACGTCTGAATGTTCCGCAGAAGTCAAGGTCTCAGCCCAAGTTTCCAGTCGGTCTAAACTAACCCCGCTGCTGGGTGTCAACAGGTGCACACTGCACAGGTGGTCCCTTCCTTCAAGTTCCCCGCTGGTCCCCGAATTGTGCAGCGGCAAACGTGGAGCAGTCTCCACCAGAGCTTAACGCCCGTCTGCACCTCGAAAAAACGCGACGGGTAATTCTCCATGTCCTGTTTCTCATTCACTCTTCACTCCCATTGCACACTACCGTCATCGATTGGCGCGCCATTTCATGAATAGATTCAACCGTCTTCTATTCAAAAGGGCAGTGAAGCTGCCTCTGGTCTATCTACTACACTTTTGGCTAGCTCAAGACCATCCCATGGCCCGGTCCTTCGCCACATCCACAAAAGTGTCCAACCCCCTCCCCTTTCCTTCCTCCTGGAGCCGGTCCTCGATCTGTAAAATCGAGGCTGTCCACACTTGACGTTTTGAAGATGGAGCAGGGAGGCTGAAGTCCTCCTTCGAAGCCCCCCTCCTGTTCAAGAACTAACAAACAAAAACTCCCGCAGGCACGAGCTTCGGCCATGTGCCTACGGGGGGCCGCAGCATCGACCCATTAGTCTTCACCCGCAGTTGAGTTGGCCAGCCTACTCCAAGAACCTGCTTGGCGCGGCTTTCTACGCTGCGGGTGAGGGGGTACAGTAAATGCAAGCAAAAAGGCTGCACTGATTCGGAATTTACCACAACAAGAACTTGGGGAGCAAGACGGCAAGACGCCAGTTCGTCAGCGTCCGCCTGCTCAAGGGAATGAACTGCCGGATTTCTCTAATTCGGCCTTCCTCTGATGACCAACACGCGTACCTTTCACTTTTCAGCACTGGCCTTTCAATTGACAACGATTCCATGGCGGCGAGAGTGGCTGCGGGAGTACTGGACCTCGTCCTCCTCATCCTCGCTGGCGTAGCTGGAGCAGTCGGAGCTATCGTCTCCGTATCCGCACTTGGAGCCGCCGCAGTCGAGCTTGACGCGCTCGCCTCTGCGGGTGATTCCGTAGCGCTCGCAAGTGCATGTGCTGCAGTCTGAACCTGGTGTGCTGTAGCCGGAGAGGGAGGAGTTGGGAGACGAGCTGTCGGAGCGGTACGACAGCGAGGAGCCACTGGATGAGACGGGAGATGTGCCAAAATCGGTGATGAAATCCTCCTCGTCGATGCCAGCGCTGCCAAAGCGGGCGGTGAGTTCCTCGATTGCCTCATTGTCGTAGTAGTCAGACTCGAGGATGTGCTTGGTCGCGTGCGGAGACATGGGCTTGGGAGCCTTGATCTGGGACACCGAGAGAGGTCGTCCCTTGGGGATGTCAACGGAGAGTGATGATCGACTTCGCGACGAGCGGTGGCTATCCTTGTCCTTGGATGAAGAGTGATGACGCGAGGAGCTCTTGCTGCTTGACTTGGACGACGAGGATGACGATTTGTGATCCCTGGAGGAAGAGGAAGACTTGTGGTGGCGGGACGAGGACTTGTCGGACTTGTCAGACTTCCCAGAGGGCACGTCGAGAATGTTCAGCTCACGGCCGGTCGTGGGCTCAGTGGTGGAGGTAACACTAGGGTTGTGGGCGACATGGTAACCGTCGATGATGTAGTAATACCAGTATCGCTGGCCAGCCTCAAGGGTAGAGTTCTGGAAGCGGAAAGTTCCCTTCCAGGAACCAGACTTGGAAGAAGACTTGTCCTTGGAGAGAGGGAGCTGACCAACGTAGTTGTCCCAAGAGCCGAGAAGGTGCACGGCCTTGACGCCCGAGGAGACGCGAAGAGAGAAAGAAAGTTGAATAGCCGACATGTTGATTAGTCTTGTAGTTGACGATGCAATCGAATGACAAAGATCCTGAACAATTTGTAATTTGAACTTGGTTTGAGCGTCGGCGAGCAAGTAAAATCCACGGTATTCCGCTATTAGGGATAGTGTATTAAGGCGAGTAAGCAAAAAACAACAGCGAGGCAATAATGCAATAGCAGTAGTGAATAATTCGTCTCTCAAGCTGACCAGCAACTTAATGAGATTGAGTGTATGTGGTGAATATTGCAGGGCTTTTCGAGACGATGTATATTAGAATAGATAGAGACCAGCTCTACGATGGCTAAGGAAAAAAGGCAAAGGGAAAAGGGGAAACACAACACACAAACAGAAACGAGGATTTGAGTTGACAGAACTTGCTGAAGCAGAAAGGAAGAGAGAGAGGAAACGAAGGGGGTGTTGGCTCCATGTTATATGAACGAGCCGGCATCTCGTGCCTCACAGTCGGCTTCGACAAACAAACATGGCTGGCCATGGCCGCCTGGTCGACTTTTCCAGCTGCACGCTTGGGAGACATGTGCAGGAATGAAAAGACATGATGGCACTATTTACCCAGGCAGCCATCCAATGGGAGGTTGGACATGGGATGGACATGGGACCATGGGTCATACATACATACACAGAACTCAGTTCGCCCGACGATGTTATCACATTTCTTGTTCACGGAGTGGAGACGAATGCAGGCGAATGCAGGCGGCGCAGGCGAGAGAGACGCGAGCGGACAACAGTCGACAAAGGGCAGTCCCAGTCCGAAGAGGAGGGGATGAGGGGATAATCAGAGAGGCCGGCGCTTAAACGGTGGCAGGGGGACAACACGAAGACGCAGCACGATGCATGAAAGAGGCATCAAGACGCAGTAGCTTGCCGACAGACTGGTGATGGACGGACAGTGACTTGTCCGTGGTCTGAGGCGCCCAGCCAATGACGGGAGTTGTGCACACACGCCCATGGATGCCGGCGTCTAGACGAACCGCTTGATTGGGCCGGCGTCAGGGGGTGGGGACCGACGGGGCCCCCTCACGCCTTTTTTTGGTGCACTCATGTACCCTTGTTGCAACGTCACCCTGCACTTCCGCCAATGGGCAGGCACGCTCTTTCTACAGGCATGGACTTGCTCTTTGCATGTACCCCGCTTCCCCTCCAGCCAACCCTCGCGGCTGCTGCGAGCGAGCACTCGACCTTTGCGTCTAGTTAATGCATGTTGTAATATCTCTGCGGATTGGCCTCGATGGTATGCATGTCCAAGGACGGCGTAATATGACCGTCATCGGTGGTGGCATTTCTGCAAGGTATCTGGAGCACTGCCTTTACCGACATACATATGGGTGTCATGCGTCAGGAAGGAAGTACTGCAGACGCTGGGTCGAGACGGTGCGAGGAAAGACTCGAGGTACGCACCTGGCTAATGATGACGATCTCGAATGCATTGCATTGACCTTCCTCGTTTGTACTGCTGCTTCGTATCCCACTCACCTACTTAGTACCAAGCACGTACTTAAGTAGGTACAGGTATACAACTCCGGATAGCCTCGCACATAAAGACGTCGACCGCGGGCCGAAGATGCCACTACAATCAGAGAGTATTGTGTCCACGCGGCCCTGGACAAGACAACTGATGGCCCACGTGTCCGCCTGATTTCAATATGGAACTCTCCTATATGCATATGCTGGGCTCATGGTAACTATACTTGGACGTTGCTGTGCCTCGCGGAACCTTTGTCCCCCCGGCATCCCTTGTCACGCTCATTCAGGCATGGAAAAAATGGCAATGCAACTCGACTTCTATTTGGATACAGAGAATTATCTTAGCTAGCGGTAAACGTGTTGTTTCTCTCCACTCACACCCGCGGACTCTCCCGCTCTATGCGGCCCGCCTTTGTGCGCCGAGCTGATGCCGCTACGCACCCTCTCTCGACTATGCGGCATAAAGCAAGCTTACTGCGGCGCAAGTCATCGAACCTGATTCCTCAATTCTATATTATTTAGCGTCGGCGGGTATGTAAACAAGGTCACACGAGAGCAGAATACATACAGTGGGAGCTGTGCGCTTTGCCCCCTTTAACGAGTATCTGGGGTCTCCTGGTTCGTAAATATCCAACTTTGGACGGAAAGGTTGCATTGGAAAGAAAGCACATGACCGGAAGTACGCTGATATGTGCAGATATGGCCGGAAGGGCCTCGTAATTCCGGGATACCAAGAGTTCAATTTCTGGATTTGCAGACCGCCTGGCGCTTGCGTTTACACGAGTGGTGTCAGTTTGAGGGGAACAAACAGACCATGATGGCGGCATTTCCCGGGTTTCCAGCCAAGGCTATTTGATATAGGCTTTGGTGATCAGCATGGAATTGCGGAGCCTGACGATCAGTAGTGGGCTTATTATCCAAGAGATGTGTATGGCCGAATTGCCGCTTTTGCTCGGTGCGTGTCGAGGCGGCAGCCAAGAAGCTGCGGTGTTGACCTCATTACTATCCCTGGTGACTTTGGCACAATCACTAGTTACTAGAAGCTGATGGCAGAATTTGTCAGAAGGGTGACTCGATGAAAATACACAACAAGCTATGACAGAATATACTTATCAACAAGTTTACACTTACATACTGGACAATATTGATAGCCACCACACTGAAAGGGTATACTATTTGAGTGCTGCTACTATTTGGCTCTTATATTAATACCCATGGGCACTAAAGAAGGTAGGGCAGAGTTATTCATGCTGGCTAGCTGCGCCTCTCATTTCCATGTTTTATGCCGTGTGTTTGTCACCTTCCACATGGCCTGCTTCACTAGCGTTATGTTGAGTCCCTTTGCCTTCTGCGTTTTTTCTCACGACGACGAATGATGAGTGTCCTCACGGAGTAGATGTTCAAAAGATGCGTAGCCAACGGGTGACAATGTCGTTACTCGCTCAGGTCTTGCTATAAAGTATTCCTGGACTTGCAGAGGCCCCGGTTACGGATCCTAGTGAATCGGCACAATCTCGATCTTGTTAAGTCAACAGTTTCATGCCTGGTGTTGTCCAATTGGCTTCCGTGTTGCATACAACCCTACACCACACCGCATGTGTTACATGATAACTGTGACGACCTCTAGTGTTGAAGAAGCTCGAATGCCGGTCTCGGGAACGAAATGGATCGAAGAGTTGATTGCCAGCGGTGGTGAAAAGTCGAGTTGACGGTACTGCGTGTACCGATGTCCTTGAAGGGACTCTGGCTCACTCAATTGTTGAGGCCGACTCGACGGGTGATGATGGGGGTAGATTGGAGCAGATTGGACATGTTGGCCAGTACAATGTTGCTTTCTTGGTGGTGAATGATGGGAGGCTATCTCTAAGCACCAAAATCAAGGGCCAAGGCTCATGTCTCGCCACTATGCCTACCTTATGCACGTACATAGTGCATCCATACAGACATAAGTGAATAGTACACACTAGGCGTCGCTGGTACGCGTCCGGGGGCGCCTTGGCCCTTCACCGGCAACCGCCGCATCTCCCCACCCTGACGCCCCTCAGCAATCATTATCCAAGTCTTCGAGTCTTCGAGTCTTCGAGGCATCAGAACTTGCCCCTGCCCCCGGATCTAAAGGCAGGATGACCAGTTTGACGGAAGAGAAATGCCCGAGCACGCCGTAGTTAACAGGGCACGGCGGTTACGCCCCCTGCTCCCCTCAACGGGCTCCCGACTGGCACCGGCACCACCGCCAACGCTGCCTTCGAGGCCTCATTCTGCCGCCGCCGCTTGCACAGAGTGTCGTAAGCACAAGACCAAGGTATGTGGGCCAAGTCCAGGGGATGACTTCTGGTGCCTGCGCGGTGGATGATGACGGTTTTGCGTTTCTGACAGTGCTCCGCCGAACGGCCAGCATGTCGTCGGTGTGTCCAACGACGGATGGAATGCCATTACACCACGCAACCGGGGGAGAGACAGTCCCAGGCTCTCAAAAGAGCCTACAGCCACTTGCAGTACCAAGCTACTGCGCACGAAGAACTATTTGAGCTTTTGAAGACGGTGCCAACCCAGGAGGCCCACGACATATTGAACAGAATCAGACATGGAACTGATGTCGTCACCATTCTCAACCATGTGCGGGCTGGGGATGTCTTGGTTCAAATGGCTGTTGAGCCCGAGACTCGCTTTCGATATGAATTCCCGTACAAATCGGAACTCCCCCAAGATTATGTGCAACACAATCCTTATCTAGATTCCATCATCTTCGAGGCAACCTCACTCTATGCCACAGGCCAGGACTCGACACCTTCCGCATCCTCCACCACTAACTCTGCTCCCAATTCAGCATCTGGCGCATACGAGAGCCTCTATTTAAAGCCGTTTCATGCGTCTGAGGTTATCGAGCCCCAGCTCTCCAAGGCGAAAATATCGTGGTGGACCGCGGTTTGCCAGGACGATGTTCTCATGAGAGACTTGCTTCGCGTCTTCTTTCGCTGCGAATACCACTTCGCTGCCGCATTTCAAAAGGACTTATTTCTACAAGACTTGGCCGCAAGACGACAGGACTTTTGCTCAGCTCTACTCGTCAACATTATGCTTGCGTACTCTTGCGTATGATGCTCTCGAACTTCCTTCTACAAATGGGTCCTGTCTCACCGGATCACAGGTCTGCTACCCACGGTTCTCGAATCGCGCCGAGTACTGGAATCCCAATACGCTCGCCTATCGCTTTCTGGCTGAGGCGAAACGTATATGGGAGTTGGAAGCCACCGAAGCACGCATCACCACTATACAGGCCGGTATACTCTTCAATGTCTTCCATAACCTCTGCGGGTTAGACGAGATAGGACAGGCCTATAGAATCCAGGCCATTAAGTTGGCTCACCAACTTCGTCTATTCGACAGCAGCGTGTATATGCACGATCACAGAATGAGGAATGGCAGGGCATTCGCCGCATGGAGCTTGTTTAATTGGGAAACGTAAGTGCCAATGGTCTAGGATATGGTTCACCGGCTGATTTGATTCAGGCTTGTTGGATTTTCATTTCTGTTTCCTCCACTTTTGAAAACGCCCCCTGACTGGCCACTGCCAGATCCTTCAAAAGAAACGGGATTTTACGGCGAGGTCTGGGTCAGGTATCCGTTAACCCGTAGCCTTTCCCCATCCTCCTTTGGTCCAGTCTTCAAGGCGAGAAGCGAGTTTCGCATTATCATGAACGCATATTGTCAAGCAGCCTTTTCGGAAGGCTCGCAGGTAACCGTCGAGAAAGCCAACGGGTTTCTTTCGCGACTGAGATGCTGGTATGACGGCCTACCGGCACCGCTCCAACCAAAGACAATCGTTTTGCCTGGACACCTACAACTTCAGTAAGCTTTGTCCAAACCTAAATCCAAAACCAATCCCCAAAATATCATTTAAAATACATTTTGAAACGATGAAACGTCGCATATTTACATCATGAAAAGACGAAGTTGAGCTAACATGCAACGATGACAGCATGTACTACCATCACCTCATACTCACCATCTATGAACCGCTACTTGATGTAGCAACAGAAGGAGAACCAACGCCACAACAGATTGTCGACGACGCCAGAAAACACCTCCAGACCCTTGTCCGGCTCTACTATCTCCGCCATGGTTTTGAGGCCATGGACCTGTTCATCGTCGTACCACTCATGCTTGCAGGGTACGAGTGCATCGACGCTATTGGCGAGCAAGCAACCGGACCTCGACTTGAAGCCCTGCGATCGACTTTGATTCTCATTGCAAAGGGGCTCTATAACCAGCGCCGCAACCATTACTTGGCCGAGGCTTTGTTTCGGGTCATTCGCGGACGGATGCGGCAGGAAGAGCTTTCCTTGTTGAAAACCACAGTGAGGCTGGATGAGGACGAAGAAGATGAGAGGAGGCATATGGCACAGGCTGTGCGGAGCCATTGGCCTGTTAGTGTGGTCAAAAGGAAGGAGGATGTGAATTCACATATTCTGAAGAATCTGGTGGAGACTTATGCCCATTTGAACGTAGACGAAGAGCCTGCGCCGGCTGAGGATACCGAGTGACGTTGGGGCCGCTTTTGAGAGAAGGATCTGTAGTCTTGTTAATGGTCGACTGTATGGGATGCAGGGATGATTTGGATGGCCAATGAAGTGCTGTCCTCGAGAATATTCCTTGCAAAGCGCCGAGGAGTCTGTTATCCGTCCTAGGAGACCGACATGGTTGAAGAAAGCCATGCATTAACCGCCGCAAAAGGGCAAGTTCGCATTCGTGAGTTGCGGCAAATGTGCCATCTCATGCCTTGTTAGCCTACTAGTTGCGACATGGAGTTGTAGCTGTACAGGGGCTTTCTACGCACAGTTGGCAGGGCAGGGCGTATTACTCTACGCCTCTGTACATGTTATTGCAATGTCTAACAATATACTATATGAATTGTCTACTTGGTAGCTTTTCCGCATAGCTTGAGAGTATTGGAAAGTTCCGATGGAGTTAATGTCTCGGGATAAATACGTAGCGAGTCGAGTAGATCGAGTGACCGTGACCTGGCCTGGCTCAAGTGCAAAAGCCATCATCGCAGATTCTCATAGAGTTCCACTAGGTTTCCTCACTTAGATCTGAATATACACAAGTCCCAATGCTCAATTGGACAGACGCTATATTCTTCTTTCCATACAGGG
Source organism: Metarhizium brunneum (assembly GCF_013426205.1). Lineage (NCBI taxonomy): Eukaryota > Fungi > Ascomycota > Sordariomycetes > Hypocreales > Clavicipitaceae > Metarhizium > Metarhizium brunneum. Next base: position 3,024,181 of record NC_089425.1, on the reverse strand, counting down.
ATCTCTGATCCCAACCAGCAGTAAAATAACATGTGGGTGTCACTGGGCCTTGCATAATGTAGTGCTTGCACGATCATTTAAATAAGTCAAAAAACTGGAAAAAATTGAAAATGAATTGAAAAAAAAGAAAAGTAGTCTCCATCACCTCCAGTCCGATAGTCAATGCTTGCTACCATAAAACGCGGGGTTGAAAGAAGCTACTCGAATCATCCACCAATATCCCGAGGTATACTATTGGAAGTGAGTGTGGGCATGTTGTATCATGCCGGCCCGCACGTTTTTGCCAGGCTGGCTATCCTATGATAATTCGGGTTTCGAAGACGTACTTCTTCTAGGAATACTATGTCTACACGTGGTCGGATTGCGGCAGACAAGCTAATCTCTGGTGGAAGTGGAAGTTCTGGGGCTGTTCTTTCCTCGAATTCAAAACGCTTCCCTGCCAGGAAAAAACATACGTCAAACGGAAACTCCTGTATGAGCGTATTTATTCCAGCTTGAAATTCAGCTGTGTATATTTGTACAACTTCTATGGGGCGGCGAACCTCAAGGTACGGCTCAGAGGCCTATGATTCATTAGCAAGATTCAAGTTCTTTAGTCTGCTACTACAAACTCACTTGTAAAACCTCTGAGAACTTATTCATTGAATCAAGTGCTTTTCCAAGCGGGGACTGCCTTACATTCGAAGAGCCCCTAACCCAAAGATCCCGGGAAAGAACTTTAAGCCAGCAAAGCCACTGAGATGAGTACTCCCTCAAGAAGCCAAGTCCAATATCACAAAGCTCCTTGACGTTTTCGGGGTTCGTTTTCATTGCATCCCGTAAGTGGTAGAGCCAGAACAGGCCTGAATATTGTATAGAATAAGGAACTCCGTAACATAAAGGCGGGTCAATACCATTACTTTCCGACGTCCAAAGCATAATATCGGAAGTGTTCCGGCGCTCAATATCGATAGCTTTCAACCGAGACATGGCCTTGACTGAGTTTTTGGCAATATCTGCGTGCCCTTGCATTTTCTCGCTGAGAAGTTCCCCCCTGTTCCCTTCTAGCCATTCTCTAGCGGTGTTGTGGATGATGTTGATTTCATGTTCATCTTGTTCATGGCTGTAAGTTCGCACCAAGAAAATTACATTCTTCCACATATTTATACAAGTTGTGGTTCTCATCGTAGCCGAGAACTATGGCAAGCGTGTCCAAGTAAATCGGGAGACTGTATACAAGCGACACAGCCATCAGAATCTCTAAACAAGCTTGTCTCCGCTCTTGATCTAGCTTCTTGATTCTCTCAAGTTTGGAATCATACAACGCTCGTAGATTGTGGGGAAACCGTCCTATCTCGTTGATAGCTTGCTTACCAGGAGTTTGATCGAGGGTTCGGAATAGAAATGAGAGCCATAGTAGGTTGGTCTCCTTTCTCATTTTTATTTCCTGGCGCACTAGCTGTGGGATGTTCCCTGAATAGGTCTCACATCCAAGCTTAGACTGACACAGCTTCGATAGCCTGTGCTCGATGTATCGCTCAGCCAGATCCGCCTGGCATGAAATATGCAGCACCTGTAATATTTGTTGTTGTTGTTTTTCCCGTGAAGTCTCAAAGCTGACTTCTGGGCGGCTTGAGACTGGCCACATGATCTTTGGCGAAGAAATTGACTCCGAAATAAGTTGAAGCAAGTTGTCTAATCCCTCCTCACATTCGTCAAGCGCATCAACTAAGAAACACACCGGTCTAACTTCTTCACGGCTTATTGTTGTTTTGAAGAATCGAGATATAGTTTCCCATCCAAGCCCGTCTGTCAAAAGCGCTTCACCGCATATTTCAAACTCGCGTCGCAAATCATTGACGAGATGTGGCTGCTGGCTTAGAGAGAATCTAGTGAAACAGAAGTTAACATTTTATACAATTCAAAATCGATTCGTTCTGACTGATGACTAGCGCAGAAAATACGAAAGCAGGCTCCGGGATGATTAGGGCAATTGATCTCTCTAATATTCACGGGTAACTCTCCAAAGTATACAATACAACATACTTATGTGTCGTTTTCGGCATATATAGATATATCATACTGCCCAGGGTGCGAGTGTCTGGCGCGGAACCGAGTCAAAAGAGTTTTTGCCTCCCACTATTATTGATAGGCATGTAAACATTTAAGAACGGGATTATAACTCACGTTTAGTCCAACACAAATTCCAGCCCAAGGCAGCGCAGCAGGTGCAGTCTGAGGGATTTGAAGCACAGCGTCGACGATTGGTTTTACCGAAAGAAGAGTTCCCGCAACATTCCCGAGTGTTTCGGCAATCTTCTGCGATTTGAGGGCTTTTGCTTTGCCGTCTTCTACTAGCATTGACATGAACTTTTGTCGTTGAGTGTGGTCTCCAAGTTCGGCTTTGAGATTTTTGACTGCTGCTTGAGAGAGTCTAGGAACTGAACTGTCTGTTCTTTTGGAAAGCTCATGTCTGCCTAAAAGCTGGGTCAAATATTCTTTGTTTTCCTTGGCAGTGACATCTTCAAGCGTATTATCCAAGAGTAACTTGGCCAAGATCTTCAAATAGGCCTCAACGAGAGATTCTTCGTCTTTCGCCAGTTGGTCGAAAGCCTGATTCCAAAGATTCTGGGAGAGACTAAAGCTTTGCGTCGTAAATTCTGCCGACATCTTCGTTTCCGGGGCGGTCAGAGATGCCCGGATCTCATGGCTCGTCGGGACAGGTTCAGCTGACGCCGTGGCCGCACCATCCTGTTGGGGGTGATGCCCACTGAATGCATTTTTCGACTTCTTGTGCCGAGGCATTATAAGCCAGAATAACCTGGTCCCAAGAGCAACATCGATATATCGTGTTATGTTGTTGTGATTGCGATATACTATAGTAGACCGCAGTAGATGATGATACTGTACTGTGTGGTAGACGGGAGCGTTGCTGAAGTGATATACCCCTTTTTCTCCAAACTGCGAGACAAATATGTTCCTAAGGACGAGAAGCATTGCTGCCCAACATTTCAGCCACCCCACCATTATCTGACAAACACGCAAGGGAAGAAACATCGCCATGGTTGCATGCACAAGTTGTGTAACTTTAACAGCCTTGTTTATGTGTTGTCAACCAAAAAGATGCAGCGGCATCTGATGTCCTTGGGCTTGCGAAAATTTTCTACTTGCTATTCTTCCTGCAATATCCTCGCACCTGCAGTCAAATTATTAGCATTTCTATTATTACGAATATGAGGTGGCGAATCGATCGCAGTCGAGTCATTCGGCACTATCTCAGCAAGCCTCATTACGAGAAACTGTGTAGAGATATCCGCCCACTTTGGTACGAAACCGGTAGGAGACGCGCCTGGTCGACTGTTCTACTACAATGAGTTGAGACGCCATCCCCAGGAACCAGTTGCGGGAATTGCAGAGAGCCTCTCATTACTGATTGGGCTGGGACGGAGGAGCAGCTACCGGTCGGCGGTTGAGTTAAATGTCGGTGTATGCCAGTGATAGAACGGAGGCAACCTAGAGATACTATTGTGTGGATGAACGTTGGCGCTGTTCCACAGGAAGCAAGTCTAACATGCAAAGAATTGCAAAGAAACACTTACAAAATAAATCGTGATAATGCTGGTCTAACCACGTGAAAACGCGTCGCGTCGAATCGACCCTTCGTTTGACCCCGCGATGCGCGCCCATCATCAAAAGCGGCAACCGCAACCACCTCCTGATCATTTACGCGACTCGGAAACTATGCTTAGAAATTCGATCGCCGGATTGGCCAGGACACGTATTCCGTAGCTCATTTTGGAAAGTGCAATCGGCGTCAACCAGCTTCTCCCCATCTCCCAACCGCATTCTGCTCCGCAGGCGGTCAAATCGCAACCCAACATTTTGAACACAGACAAAACCACACAAAGCCCCAAAATGGCGTCAGAATTCACCGTCGACGACGGCCTCGTCGCCAAAGTAACCAACTACGTGGAATCCTACATGGCAAACTACGACCCGTCCCACGACTTCAACCACATCCAGCGCGTCCTACGCCTCGCCAAACACATCCAAGCCACACTCCCCGGCACTTCTCTCGGCATTGTCACACTATCCGCACTGCTCCACGACGTCGGCGACAAGAAGTACCTCAAGCCAGGCGAGGACTCGTCCCGTCTCGTCTTGGACGTGCTCCGCTCCTTTGGTGCTTCGGAGCGCCTCGCTGAAAAAGTACAAGCAATCTGTCTGGGGGTCAGTTACTCGAGCGAAGTAAAGGACCCGAGCAGGGTGGTGAAGCTGATAGAGGAGCATCCCGAGTTGGCGGTTGTCCAGGATGCGGATCGGTTGGATGCCATTGGGGCGGTGGGAATAGGCAGAGCGTTTGCGTTTGGAGGCGCCAAGAACAGGGATATGGGCAACACGATTGAGCATTTCGAGGAGAAGCTGGTGCGGCTGGAGGGCATGATGAAGACGGATGAGGGGAGGAGGCTGGCCAGGGAGAGGACAGAGAGGATTGTGTTGATGCAGAAGTGGTGGAGGGACGAGACTGAATCATGACATGGGTTGCGGATGGGGAGAAGGATGTAATATTTGGTGATGAGAAGGAGATGGTGTACCAATAAAAAGTATGGTTTCATGAGCAATGGTTTGGGATTTACTAATAGGTGATGCCATGTCCGTCATGTAGCGGTTTAATTGTTGCCCACATTATTATATATTTACCAGTGTGTTGTCATGTTAGTTACATCCCTCTGAAATAAACCCCCGATCTCGAATTGCATGCCTCCTCCGCGCAGGTAGATTATATACGGTGAGAACTAAAACACACGAACCATGCTAAAACTATCTACCTACCTAGGTAGGTATTTAATGTAAGTTACAAAAAAAAGTACCAACTGTCGCGACCTTTACATGCCCCGGTGGCTAATCCTTGTCAACCCACCCTCGATGCAACTGGATCATGCGTATTCCCGAGCGCATCTACTTTTAGACAACCACAAATACGCCATGCAATCGACTTCAGCAACACCGAAAAGAAAGAAAAAAATCATTGTGAACATGGAACGCACTTATAGGCTATCAGCTACGTAAGGTTTCTAATATTCACCTTCAGTTGTAGCCACCATCAGACAGCGACAACGCAACAGCCACTCTCGCACACCAACGTCCAAGATTCCATAGTGCACAGTGCACACTGGCCGCCAAGAGCCGGCCCATCGCCTCATGCTCGTCTCCATGAGTCCATGACCATCACAGCTCTCCCCAACACATGTACTCCGTATCGCCACGCATTCATCTTCACCATAGAGATGGATACTCAACGGGCAAGCCTTCAACACCAGTCATCCGATGCTTATTCCACCATGTATTAATAGCGACCCGAAGCGCCCTCTTCCGCAAATCACACAGATCCACGCAGCCACATTGACATCTATTGGGCCATTTTCCTCGCCCTCCAAAGGCCATGCATGCCGAGGCGCACACTCGTCCTACAAACAAAAGACCATGTGGCAGAAAAGGCGTGGTCATGCCAAAAATATCACTCACAAGCACTACATTGTTTGCCGTGTATCTATTGGCGGAGCAGGAGGGAAGCTCCAATGCTGGCATGGCCCGTCCAGCCAGGCTCGTAAGTCGTGAACCTTGACGGTTGGCAACCTCGGGGCCATAACGTCTACATCCAGACCCTTCATCACCCCGTCTGCCTGCCAATAGCAAAATCCCTTCTATTCACTTCAATCCTGTACGTCTCTCTCTTCACCCTTTGTTTTCTGGCGTCTTCAAAATCCAGGCGGCAGGTGCGTCATATCCGCCCAAAACACCATCCACTTACACGCCATCACGGCGTCGCCAAGTGCGACATCCCAACCCCCCAGCCGCCACAATCCAAAGAATGGACCTCCTGCCCTCTGAGATCCTCCGCGAGATCCTCTCCCACCTGCCTCCGTCCTCTTGGCCCTCGGCGCGCCTCACATCCCGCCGCTTCAACGCCGTACTCGCCCCGCAGTCGTTCCCGTCCGTCCCGTCCTTCATCGACCCCGGTGCCGCGCTTCTGAAGCTCGAGTCGGGCGCTCGCCGGGCGCGGCGCCGCCGGGTGACTTCTATTTGGTCCCCGAGCTGCTGCGTGCCCATGGATATACCTATTCCGCAGAGCTTCCTGCTCGCTGCCTATGTTGCCTTTCGCTGTAGACAATGGCGGCCGTTTGCTGAAAAGACGGGCAGGACCTCTGGAGAATGGGATTCGGATAGCGGAATCGGTATAAGTGAGGATGATGTGGGCTCCGAGTCTCGGGGGCTGACGGTTGACAAAGTGGTCCAAGATCTGCAGAGGGACGACGTTACCGAGGAGAGCTTGAGAGCGGCCATGTTCCGGTATGCCCTGTACTTGAGTTATTTGTATCAAGGGGCTGGAGAGGCGCCATCGTTGTGGGTGTTTAATAAGAATATGTGGCCGAGTAAAGAGTGACGACACATGGAAGGAATTGCATGGTTTGGATACAGATGGTTCATCTTGGAGTCTGGGAAATTATCAAACGTCTTTGAGCATTAAGGATGGTGATGGTGTTTAATGTTTGTATATACTGGCGTGGAGCCTGGTGCTACTTGTTGCTAAACCTGAAGGTTGGCCACTGTAAGTTTGGGTATTCTTCTTGCATCATTTCCGTGTCATTCGCCTCCGCTACTGCTGCATTGCTCGTATCAAGCTTCCATTTGTGAAATTCTTTGCTTTGGCTAAACTCATTATTCATATTTCATGTCGGTCCCTCCAGGAGTTTGGGCATCCAGCTTTCCATCAACAGGCGCACAAATGCCTGGAACAACGTGGATACTAGTTTAGAACAAGAAGGCAGCGAAAAGGGCAGCGGCTGCGAGGGCTCCAATGACATGGTTGGTGCTGGCACCAGCAGTCGGGATAGCCGTGTCGGAAGTGGTATGAGACGTCGTATTGCTGCTGGGCCTTCCAGTGGGAGTAGCAGTGCCTGTAGGAGCAGGGCAATCATCGGATCCGGTAGGCGACCAGGTACCAGTCGAGGTACGTGTCGGCACCGTCGGGTTGGTCGGCTCACTGTGAGTGGTATGGGGGACAGTGGCAGTTCCCAGGCTGGTGCCCTCCGGGATGCTCATGACTCCTGATGTGGAAGTGCTGGATGAAACAGGACCTTGTGTTGTCGAGGTTCCCACGGAAATGCTAGCGGTGTGAGTAGGAGTCCCAAAGGTAGGGGACCTGGGAACCTCCGTCGGGATGTACGTAGGGTTACATAGGGCGGCGGGAATGGTGTATTGAGTTGGATGATAGACGACGCACTGGTCAATAGATCAAAATGTCAACGCATAACCTTATCCCCATGCATATTTGGCAAGACTTACGGCCTTTTGGCAAGCCGCATCGTCGGCGTCTTTCGAACTCTGCCAGCACAAGCCAATTCCACTTGCAGGAGGCGATGGAATAAGACTCTCACGACAGAAAGTGCGAGTGCCAACCTTGTTGGCGTCGCATACCACGAGGGTCGTGTCATCCAAACAGAAGTTGACGTTGGGTTTCTCACAGGCGATCTTGGCATCAATAGGAATGCCTCCGTTAGGAATAGCAGAAACAACTGCAGCAGCAGCAGCGAGTGCAGCAACGGCAGTCTTCATGATGGGCGATATGAGACGGGGCGACAAAGGGAGTGATGTGCCAGTAAGTGAACGGGCCGTCTCTTGAGTTATTACTTTACTCAAGCTTTAAGAGAAGGAAATCCGAACAGAGCCGCCACAGGGTGTTGTGAGTCGGAAGCGAATGACAAAGTTGAGAATAGAGGTTTGAGAGTCATGCGATGGCAGTTCGAACCTCTTATAGCAAACTAGGACATGACCAGATCTGTTGTCGTACACACGGTGCTACGTGCCAACTACGGAGTATGGTGATGGTGATGTGGCACCGGGTCACCTGCATGAATTAGTCTCAAGCGCAAACTAGCAAACTTCGAAGCACAGAAAGTGCCGGGGCCGGTGAGGTCACACCCAGCAAGGCTGGTGTTGTCTCAATGTCAAGGGAAGTCGGCAAGGTCATCATCTCGGCCAGTCTCAGCGCACCGCAGTCGAAAGGCCCGTCTGGAGTCTGGACTTGGATGGTGCTGGGGACAAAACCCGTAAAAAAGACCACGTTGGGTATCGAGAAACTAGGGAGGCATCCTACAACTGAATTGTTAATGGACTAACGATTTATTACCGCCGTGAAATAGCCACAGTATTTGCTTGATCGGGCTGCAAAGACACGGACGATGGGCTTGACAGGTGAGCTGTGTCTGGCCGACTTTGAGGCCACGTTCCATCCGCTGGGATCAGTCTGCGCAGATACGAGAATCAAATTCTGTTTTTGGAGAGTGACGGTCGAGTATTCGGCGAAATGGCATCGACCAATGCTAGAGCCTCAGTATGGCTCCTGTGGCAGTGTCTTAAAGATGCAGAGGCCGGTCCAATTATCAAGACAGATGATGGATGGATGGAAGATGTAGGAAGTCGGTCTGGGTTGGCGCCAGAGACGTTAAACCCGTTTGGTCCGCCTCAATGTTGGCAGAATGCAACCACAGGTTGGTGGCACCTTCCCGCTAGTTCATGGTGCCAAGTGCGCCGGCCCAGTGCTGTTTCCACTGGTACTAGCTCGAGAGCATGACCATGCCTTCATGCCGTCATAGGGTCACTTTTGTCCTCCTGATGAGATTGCACCTGAGTACGAAGGAATGCCACCTGGAGTTTATGGTGTTTATCTTTTTTTCCTTTTGCGCCCTACCGCCTCTTCTTTGTGGATGCAAATATTTGCCGTGACATTGCTACCATTTCTTGGCTCCTCCCATGCTCCGATGATCTCGTTGTTTTCTACCCCTGCGGAACTGACATTACCAGCGAGTGCAAATGCCGATGCCACTCATGGAATACGCCACCCGGTGCACATGTTGGCCACCACATTGTCACTCGTGCCTTTCTCTTTTCTTGCCTTCACGAAAAGCTGTCCTTGATACTTATACGAGACGCAGGGACCCTTGCTGTCCTCCCTCCAGCCCACATTCTCCGGTGCTGTTTCAACTTTCTACTACCCAGGTCTCCGTGCACATCCGGTGGCTTGTGAACCCCAGACTCTGCTTCTTATGATTGTCTCTTGCTCAAAGATAGTAATATGGTCGATAGGGCTATTGCCATCTCTTGGCGTATCCGGCGAGCTCGTGGGTTCGAGGGCATATCAAGTCACGCCCAAGCGTCCGCAACAGGTATGCCAACACTCGCAAACTGTAACAGGACATCGCTGCTCAGCTTTTTTTACCACATGTTCACGACCCGATACGACCTCCGGAGTGGCCAAAACCAAAACCAACCTCCAAGAGACTGTTGTACTTCACCTGCGTCTGCCAGAAGGTGAAGCACCGCATGGTCACCAATATCCATGTTACATCTCCTGCAGCCACAGCCCCCTGGAGACGTGCCTTCCAGGGCCATCTTTTTATTCCCATCTCTGCTTCTGTTGAACCCGCTCTGATTCATATGCCTCCTTCGACAATTCATAATGGCCCGTGTCGAGACCGCGCCATTCGCGGCAGCCAACGACTCAGCCGCTGTAAAACAGCACGGTGATCAAATGCACCTTTACATCACACAATCCCGTTTCCATAATAATAACCTGTCCTCAAGTAAAATATATGAAGTCGCTATCAGATGAAACCAACCCGTCTTGACTCCTCAGCGAGACAAATCCATGCCCGCGATCCATGTAGCAACCCGTCCGCTTGTTCCACCGCAACATACACGACAACTCTACCAACGATAACGTCTTGTGTAACCGCTCTTGGACACAGTTTCCATACGTGAGCCCTGGTAAACTTGCTTGGTACCGCCTGCCTCGAACGAATCCGCTTTCTTAATCCATGGGTGCTGGTCGGTCTCCTCCAACCTACTTGTAAGATGCAAGTAGTCGGCAAGTTTCTGACCTTCTGGCAAACATCACGATGCGCACCCCAAATATTCACAATTTGTTACGTTGTTCATTTTTCCTTCTCGAGTTTGCTAACCTTGACCTATTGTAGAGAGAAGGGGGGGGGGGGCACTCGAACCATCGACCGCTCCTCGCACAAGGTTGTACTGTATGTCCATGCCCTTCGAGTCTATTCTTGTTCCATTCGGAACGCAATATGGGGTGGCAGTCTAGTGGTTGTGCAAGAGCTGCGGTGCGAGCATGGAGATTCCCGACGATGATTCTTAAAGGTTTACGAGACTGGGCGCATATCCTTGCGACGAGAGAGCCATGTGCTGCCTTGAGCCTTTTTGTTTTTTTCCTAGGTTACTCTCACATCCATCTATTGTGTAAAGTACGTTGCATCCATAACCCTCGGTGAACGTGAAACTATCCAGGCACTGTATTCGCCATCTCTGCACTTCCTGTCTTTGTCAACAGCTGATTCTCGTCCACCCCTGTTCCGTTAACGAATATGTATGTTTCATCGAGGGTTTTCTTCTCTGCTTGGAAGAGGCATCACCTATACCATGTAGCACATTGCAAGCACCCCCATTCTGTGCTTCAAAGCAACGCATTTAACACAAATTGCGGCCTACAGCGGCCCAATCCTGGCTAAATCTCTTCTCCCGTAGTTTTTGTCGTCCCTCATGGAGTTTGGTCTACACCAGCCAGGACAAAATGCTCTCTCGTCCACCCAAATCGCCGGGTCAACCGGCGGCCAATCTCGGAACGTAGCATAATAGGATCAACCTTTGGAACTGGGTGAGGGCGGTGGAATATAATGGTTTTGCTGATCGTGGTGCCTTGGTCGTCTGGTGAGCCATGCAATTCGAACCGGACTGCCGAACCGCCGCAGCTGCTTACTATAAAGCCGGCGTGGTTCATGGAATGCACGAACTCATCCCACTTGATCGTTCTACATCTTTCTTCAGATGACATGGGGAACATAAGATGGAATATCTCAAGATAATGTTTTGGAACTGCTCTCTTTTTGACAATCGGCTTCTCTGTGGTGCTGTTATCTTCCGTGGCAGGTTCCGACCCAGCTCGTTCAGTGCTCCTAGTCTTGATTTTGTCCGAAGCAGTCGCCACTTCAATGACTGGTTTGCAACTGTTGGAGCTGGAACTGCCAAAATGCACGAAAGGGCTTGGTTCGGGCTTGGTTCGGGCTTTGTCTCGGCTGTTTCTGTGAAGGACGCCTCTTCGATTTGTATGGAGTATGCCGCCAACAATTTTGCAAAGTAAAGTCATCAAATGTGCCTGCGCCTCCAGGACCGAAGATGCTTGAGGAAAGTCGAGAATGTTGCGGGAGACGACATCATGGTCACGCTGCACAATTGACCCATAACATGCTTCCTCCATGGATATAGATTTGTCTGAGTGTTCGAGTTTGAGGTATTCATGTTTCCAGGGCTGACTTAGCTGATCCGCGTCAAAAGATGCCCACTCGTGCGGATGGTACTCGGTTCGAACGTGTAGCAAGGCAAACAATGCGGATACGCTGGACGTAAGCCGGTTAATACTTAACCACGGCAATAAAAACTGCTTCCGCATGACGCTATCTCTGTTGCCCAAGTGAGTGACGGACGAATTATACAGGCATTGCATGTCCACTGCTGTCTCGTTTGCAATGGGGGGCTGGATTTGTTCGAGAACTGCCCGGCGCTTGACTTGGCTCATCTTCTTCCACCGCGACATGATAGTGTCCCCATGATTCTCCAGCGTATTCTTTAAGGAGGCTCTGGCAATAATGGCGTCGTTGATGAAACCGGACAGCAGAGAGCGAACTTCGTCGTCATTGAGCGTGCGGGTGAACTCCGAAGCTGGCGTAAGAGTCTGGATCTCGTATTCGAACTGGATTTGGCAATCTTCGCAGGGACAATTTGGTCGGTTCATGCGATGACTCGCACCACTTGTGGTGATTCTGGAGCGCGATTCCATCGGAAGAGTGTCGTTGTCATGCGATGAGGACCGAAAAAAAAAAATACTCTCTGGGCTCTAAAATTTTGTTGCTGCTGAGGATCTTTAAGTAAGTGGCTTGGGAAGAATCCGGTCCATGCTGTTTATATTGTCGGAGCTGGGTGAAACGGGCGAGAGAAAACTAAGTAGAAAGTGACATGAAAGTGACATGAAAGTGAGACGAAGCATGTGTCTCGTTCACCACAACCAGTGCAAACGCAAACGGAGGTGCAAACCAGGTTAAGCAAAGATCATTGGCTGACATTTGAAGATCGAAGATGTTGGTGATTATTACTCAAAGACAGGTAATTTATGCGCGAAAAAATTACACCCGCCCTCTTCTATCAATATTAGCATCATGATTCCAAAGAAGCATTACTTGTCCAAAGCTGTCGCCCATTTGCCAAGGTAAAGATAGTGCCATGCAAGATGCCGCTCCCATACAGAGTACCTCAGGTACGGTTTGCAAATCGGCCCCCTTAGCCATGACTCCCAGGGCATAATAAAGGCCCAATTTAATAGGCCTTTCGACATGGTGAAGAGCGAAGTGTACTAAATCATCTCAAGCTGTTGCTGGTATATCGTACATTCTACCTAGATGCATCGGTAGTGGATTGCATTGTGTATGCTCCGTACGTGGCAATAAAAGTTTACTTTATTTGTTTTCAGATAATGCAACTGTTCTTTTGAACTCACTTGATGCCAGCCTAGTATACCGAGGTTTTCAAGTCCAAAGATTCACACGAGAAGGAAGGGGCGCTTAGGACGTGGAATAGAACAATGTCATTCAGGCCAGGCGTCTTATATGTACCATAGGTTCCAAGAACGGCAAAGCAAAGCAGGGTTGGATTGCATCAGCGCATCACATGATCAAGCGCGGGGCGCAACAGCACGGAGGCTTGACAGCGTTATCGGCGCCGGTGGGAAGACGGACAAAGTGCAGCGACATGTCCCAGCAGGCAGGACTCACACTCACAGGAGTGCCACGAAACCTACTCGGTAGGTCGACTTGAAAACATTTGATACGTTGCTGCTGATGGAGGTTGGGTGCTGCGGAGAGCCTCGTGCCAACCTAGTAACGTGACCGGACTGCATCAAAGCGCAAGGGTTGGATGCAGAGTGGTAGAATGGTGGAGGAATTCACTCGTATTGAACAGAATGTGGGTGGTTGGCGAGTTGGGCATTCCCTATGTAGTTTAGTACCGAGTATGAATAGTCGGTAGTGTATTAAGTTACCAATGCGAGGGCAGAACAGGAAACCAGAACGCAGGCTGTTGACAATGTCGCTCAGCGTACTCCGTAGTGACATATTGATATGACACGGCATCCTCGGGGGCTGTCTGCCGCTAGTCCATATCGCTGATAGGACATTTGGAGTTTCAATGTTGAAAAGTTGCTCAGCGACGGTAATAAGGGATAGAAGGCCCCACGCGTCCATATTTTCTCGGTTGTCGCTGCTCTCTTTTAGCTAAAGTCTGGGTTGGATCGTGATGGTTGATGGTGGAGGATGGTGGAGGATGCTTGGCTGGTGGTGTCCATATGCAAAGAATGCCAGAATGGGGTGGGAAACAGTTGAAAGTGTCGTCCGCGAGAGGCATCGAGACGCAGAACAAGGGGCAATCCGTTGTACTCGGTAATACGGAGTGATCTGTATTTGTTCTTGGGACGCTCCAGCCACCTGGTTCGCCTCTCCCTGGCGTTGGAGTTGCGCAAGCCTTGTCCCTCCACGGTTCCACGTTTCCGGGACTCCGGTTGAAGGGTGTCCAGGCAAGAGTCTGGTAAAGGTCAGTAAATGCTCACAGGGGCCGGTCAAGTGCGCTGTTACCAGATGTGCTAGCGTGCTAGCTCCGCACCTACCACACCAGCTGTGGCGCCGTCGGCTGGTCCACTCGCTAATCAGTCAAATGAAATTCGCCTGCAAACCGCGTAGTCTTCCGCGCCGTCCCGCGCGGCCCTGGTGGCGTCAGAATCTAGCCTTGACCTCTGGATGGCCGTACAACCAGTTTGTGGGTAAGCATTTGGCATTGAAAGCGAGGGGTGGAGGTGGCGGGTGGAACTGGCGGGTGTGAAACAATGTCATGACAGACGGGTGGAGGTGGCTCTGGAGTGGAACTGGGCTGGAGGAAAAGCCTATTCGTCATTTTCAGGCCAGGCGTCCTGGGGTGAATTGCTCGGCGAGCTTACTCTTTTTGCTAGGTGCACTTATTATTATTATTTTACTTATCAAATAGCTTATAAGGCCTTTTTAATTATAAAATATTCTTAAGTAAATAAGTTTTTTGTAAATTATTTAATAATTAAAAAAGTATTATTTTAATATATTTTACTTAATAACTAAGTACTAGGTAGCACGTCAGCGCACCTAGCAAAAAGAGTAAGCCCGCCGAGCAATTCATGTCCTGGAGGCTTCAGGACAGGCACTCCAACGGGCACTACGGGCAGGGAAGCGGGACCCGCGCCGTCTGGTCGTTTGAGTCGATGTTCCTTCCCTTGCGACCCTCTTCCTCCTTCCTTTGGCTGGCATACCCCTCTGCTAACGGCATCCAATGATGTGCAGCGGACGAAGCCATGGGCTAGTTGGCAAGCACCGTTTCCTCCCTCCCTGCTTGCTTCCTTCCTTCGCCAGGCCGCCCACCTGCGCAAAGTGAGGGTGACCATGAAACTGTGACTACTCCGTACACACATGACATATCAGCCAGCACATTGCCGGGCAAATAAATATCTGCCTCCAATCTGCATTGGCACGCCGGCTATCGCCGCGACCATTGTGCTGCGCCGCCTCGCTGGGGCATTTGGCTCGTTCTTCTTCGTATCCCATCTGGCTGTCGTAACCCCCGTCCCACCTCGGCGCACGGCAGGCTTGCAAGCATCATTGTTGGAATCACCGCCCCTCACTGGCTGCTCGAGTCTTTTTTCTCACTCCCATCTCCCGTCTCTCATCTCTCACCTCTCACCTGGGACCTCAGGACCCGCCGAGTCACATTGCACCCATATCCGCATCCCAAACCTGTCTCGCCCCTATCCACCATCATTATCGCATACTACATCCCTACTTACTTGCTTCCATGCAATGCCCCGGGAGCCCCTTTAATATTACCTCTTGTCTAGTCTTTGCTGCTGCCTTCGACGCGCTTTAGACCAGCCGGACATCCATCGCCCATCCAAGGTCACCCTCGCGCGGCGGCAGCTACCCAGTTTGCTTCATGTTGAGCCACCTGTCGCCAGAACCTTCAGTATGCACAGAATCCCTTGTTTCAAGACAGTCACCACAAGAGAATATTATTTAAATCTCTCTGTCCCTGCGTCTCCTCCCCCCACTCGTCGAGCATGCTTAAGCCGAGTGCCGTCATTTCATCGCCCGCAATGACGGCACCGACACTACCTGATTATGACCAAGGCCTCTTCGAGGCGGGCTCAAATGCTCAGCGGCAGTTCAAAAAGCGCAAGGTTCTGCCTCGCCCACGCAATGACCGAGCTGTTGACGATTCTCCATCAGTGCCCGCGGCCTGCGACCTACACATCGACACATCAGCTCTTCCTGGTCCCCCAGACTCTCAAGCCTCCAGTCCACGAACTTTGAAGCATCAACCGCGGAGAATCGGGACTGGCCCTGATTTACCCCCTACACCCCCAAACTACTCTCGCGCCTCGTCGGGAAGTTATCCAGCCCAACCATCTAGTCCTCCACCTCTCGACACCGTTGTTCGAACACCCCAAGCCTCGTCAAAACGACCACCAGCAACGCCGCCAGATCAACGTAGTCCTCCGACGCCTGATGTGACGCCGCCTCAGCCTGCCAGCCGACCACGCGCTTTACGTGCCGCAACTTTTGATCGTTCTCGAACTGCAACCATCACAACGGATTCGCGCACCGAATCGTTCAAGACTGCCCGAGAAGAACCGCTTTCGTCTGAGGACGAAGCCGCCATGTCAGCTGTAAAAACCATTGTGACTTTGTCAACGCCATCGCAAACTACAGTTTCTCGAATACCCGTAAATGCCAGTAGTCATACCGTCAAGCCTCAGGCTTTGGACCTTGCCCTCGAACGCCTAAGTGTGAAACCTGCCGAGGGCTACAATCCCCCGACTCACGGCGAACTGGCTCAGTTCGATGGCGAATGGAACCCCCCAAATCGGGTAGAGCAAGAATGGGATAACAATCTCGAAAGAATGGTATCTGTGGGCAGACGCCGTCCCCAGCCTGTTCAGCCAAGGACCACTCGGGCGACCTCGAGGAAGAGCGCGGCGATAGAAGATAATATAATCACCCCTACAAATGCGACAGAGGCTGTCCGAGGCATGTCTTTTCAAAATACCGCCATAGTCAAGCCGTCGCCCAAAACAATCCCTCAGAAAAAGCGCGCAGAATTGAACACAGCACAAAAGGAACTGAAGGGAAATATCGAGTCGCGAAGATCGTCCGGTCTCTCTTATCAGTCTTCACCTTCCACCGTGATTGGAGCTATACTGGTGGATAGCCAAACCCCGCCTCAAAGACAGAAGACTTTACGGCATGTTCGCAAGCGAAGAGAACTCAGAGAGACAAGCCCTTGTGGTCGAAGGGCCGTTGCAGACGTGTTTGAATTGCAGGATCATACATGGCCATTTTCATCTCCGTCGCGAAATGAGCCTTCCCGGCGACATGACAGCTACACTTCCACAGCTACCACAAAACCATTACCTAGTGGACGAGCCAGACGTGAAATATGGAAGAATGGCGGCATACCTGTAGTGGTCATTCCCGATCGAAGGTCATCAAACAAGTCAAAGTCAAGAGAACCTTCTTTGCGGTCCACATCAAGCCGACATTCCAGGACTCGAAGCGTCGAGTCCTCTCCTCTTGATCGGTCGCCGCTTCCAAGTGAAAAACTGTCTTTCGAGAGACAATCGCGGTGGGACCGATCTACGTCTTTGTCAGAACGGTCGGAGCAGAGAACCATTGATTTTCCACCTACTATCCCGGCCCGCTCGTCGTCACTGTCAGCCCCGACAAGCCGCACTACCTCCCGGGCTGGCTCTCTGACTGCCGAAAGTCTTAAGGCTTTGAATGATGTACATCGCCAAATTACCAAGACATTACCGTCTCAAGCTATGCCTATAGAACCGCCAACGTCTTCTGCCACGGTACGAGCCATACCGACACTGCCAGTGCCACCAGTACCGACATCACCCGTCGTGACAGTGCACTCTCCGCAGACTCCTAGATCTGAAGGGGGTGGATTTGCAGCCGAGCACCTTGGCACAGATCATCACGATGATGCAGCGTCAGCAAGGAAGTACTCATCTCGCACGACGCCATTCTCCATAGTATCAGTAGAAACCAATTGGACGGCCCTCGAAGTATCTGAAGCCCAGGCTGTTCATATGTATCCCCACCAAAACTCATCAGTTTTGATGGTGAATCATTCTGCCAAGCACTCAGATGCATCTGACTCTACGGAGAAGGGTCTCAAGACGGTCAAGTCAAATGAGCCCCCGAAAATCACAGCTACCAGCCCCGAAGGCGGCCTCGTGACGCCTGAACAACGACAGTCATCGGAAGAAGTTGATTCTCCTCTTCGAAACCCTCGTGCACCGCCGGATCCGCCTGTACTCCCACCAGCGATCAACTTTATTCCCGCCACGCCATCTGGTCTAACACCTGCTAACGAAAAGGCAGAGCCAACTGCAGGTTTTTATGAACCAGAGAATGAGAAACCTGGTCGAAGATCGTCAGTTGTTCTGAGAGCCCTAAGCCGACGTAGGCACTCCATAGGTTATCCTCCCAGTGCTTCAAAGCAACCCGGCTTCCTAACGAGAACATTTTCTCTCTCACGAAGCCCCCGGAAGTCTTTCAACTCGCAAGGGCCCAGAAGTATCAATCCCGGCATGGATCCATCTTACGGGAAAAGAGAAGATGAACCTATGGAACAAGACATGCTGCATCCTCACTGGCGCCCGCAGTGGGATAATGAGGAGCTTTGTGATTGTGCAGATTGTCGTCGCGGCAGTTGGTTCGACGATGAAATTTATCGATATCCCCCGGTTGACAATCGACCACGTCCCACGAAGCGCAGTCTGAGCACCAAAATGAAGCAGACTTTTGCGATCTTGCCATCCCGGACTGAGAAACAATACGAGGCCGACGACATGCACGGGCCTCAACGCCGCACAGTCCAACGAACACCAAGTGGGAATTTAAAAGTAATGCGTCGCAAAGCGAGTTCTGAATCGCTGAAGAAAGTTCAGAATGCCTACTATGATCAGCGGCCTGTATCAGAGGGTAACTCGCGGAAAGGATTCTGGCGCGGGCATTCTTTAGGGAACCGGCCAAGTTATGGGAAGTTGCGCCGCTCTTCTTCGCTGAGCAGCAGACTCGAAGGGCTCCCAAGCCTGACACGAATGTGGAATGAGAGGCGACGAGAGAAGCGTACACAGGAGCTTCGACAGATGATTAGTGGACCGAGGGAAGTTCGAGATGGTGTTGGCGATGTCATCAGGAACAGCAACATTACAGGTCTACAGAACAGATATCCTGATCAAATATAGACGAAAAAAGGTGCAAGGATTCAAGGATCGGTCAATAATGATCAGTGTGGAAAGGGTGAAAAATCGAGGGAGCGGTCGGGGACTCCCCATCTCGATGAGAGGACGCACACACCTTGCACGAAAGTACAAGTTACGAATGCCATGACGTTGACGGTTTATGATTACGGTGAAATTTTCTGGGAAAGGGTATATCCAGCTTACTTGGTATGGGCATTGGGCACCCGGTGTTTGATTGAGCTCGTGCAATGATGATTGCGAAATTGCGGAATGCTGATGAAATGTTGTGAGTTTGATTTCGGTGCGTATTTTCTTATGACCTTTTTTTTCTTGTTGCAAATTATTTTACCTTGAACGGTCGTATATTGCCTTTGGTGACTGCTGCTTTCCGAAATGGTAACGACATCAGAAGAGGGAAAGATTTACGAGCATGTATTATAGATGTGATGGTGTGCTGCAATAATAGGTTGTCTTGCTGTCCCGTGCAAGCGTTGCGGAATGAAAAGAATTTTGTATGCCTTTTTACAACAGTACAATTGCGAACTATATAGAAGGCTTGAATGAATCCTGTCTAGTGTGGCAGAACTTGATTTGCCCAAATGTTGCGGTGCCTGATATGTCAAGACCTGCTTCTCAGCTAACCTTTAACGCCGATCGACTCCCAAATACAAACTCGAGCGAATAGATTATGCCCCTGTGCGTTTCTTTCTCCCCTAGACTCCAACTTTCACCTTCTATCCTGCCCAGGCGTCCCAAGACCACCCGGGAAGCCAGGCGGCGGAGCAGAGCCAGGAGGGAAGCCTTGGCCCGGAGGAGGCGGCATGCCCGGCATACCAGGGAACCCTGGAGGCGCGCCCGAAGCCCCCGGGGGAGGGAAAGGAAGTCCTCCTGGCGGTGGAGGGAACGGCAGGCCGCCGGGTGGAGGAACTGGTAAACCGTTGGGACCGGGGGGGAAGGGAGGCATAGGAGGGATGCCACGGCCACCAGCAGGAGGGGGCATTCCATGGGGGAACTGGCCTGGAGCAGCGCCAGGCATACCAGGAAATGGAGGAGGGCCGCCTGCTACACGGTCAGTATGGTTGCATGTCATGGTCGACGGCGACGACAGCCGTACCTGGGAATGGGAACGGTGGCGGGAAAGCATTGCCCGGCTGGTTTTGAGGAAGCATGGGGTTCGCATGTGCTTGGCCCTCGGCGGCGTAGGATGAGGTGATGGAGTCGATGACGGACTGTGCCTTTTCGTGGCCGATTTCTGTAGCCAGATTGTTAGACGAGACGTATGGTCTCTTGGAGGGATATCATGAGATGAGAAGGGGACCGAGTGTGGTGGGCACATACGTTGGTAGTAGTCTACCACATTGCGCAAATGGTTCTTGCCACTATTGTGAGCTTTGCGCACGCTCATGGAGTCGTGGGTGAGGTATACATCGCAGTAGTCGCCTAGATGGTGTGAGGTTCGTGATGAGTAGGTGGGATTCGAGGCGTGGCAGGTTCAAGCTTACAAAAGACTATTTGGAAGGTCAGCATGAATGGGCACTATACTCGTTGTGTTGATGTAGAGGAAGCGACTCACATTTCGGCATTTTGACGTCCTGTCCAGCAATCCGCAGCAGCAGTGTGACGGCTCAATCGTCAAAAGTTCAAGACATTGGCTTTTTCGGAAGCCTCGTCGCGACGGAAGAGCCATTGCATCCACACGAGGCTCTACTCGCTGTGGCTCCATACATGACTAAGCATCTGTACGGAGTAGACTTTGCGCACCAGACAGGAGCACAAGGGGAGGTCCAGGTTCAGCATTCACGAATCAACCCTGATTGGATGCCCCTGTTCCACACCATTTTGGTAAACGCGACACCTTGCAAGTTCCCCAAGGTCGAAAAGGTGCTGGCTGCTCTGCATGTGTAGGCGGACTGTGATAAACCTCCTTTCCCTTCGTATCCCTTTTTGCATGTCAACGTCAACACATCGACGCAACACAAAACACCATGGCATTGCAACGCTCGACGCTGCAGTGGCTCTGCAGTCTGCTGGTGCTTGTTGGGGTCGCCAACGCACTCAAGTTTGACCTTATTGCGCACACTGGCGGCGAGAGCACCAAGAAGGAGAGATGTATTCGCAACTTTGTCGGACAGGAGACGCTTGTTGTCGTAACGGCTACGGTGGATGGGTTCAAGGGCGACGGAATGGTTGTCAACATGCACGTACGTCGTCGATTTTCCTCTGGGAGGGATGAATTGGGAAACAGTTCGAGCGGTTAGTCTGGGGTACTGATTGCATGAATGACAGGTTCGCGATGCATTGGGCAACGAGTATGGCCGCCCTAGAGACGTTGTCGGCGAGTCCAGAGTGACGTTTCAGTCTCACGCCGATGCAGCTTTTGATGTTTGCTTCGAGAACTTGTTTTCAGGCTGTAAGTCGCGATTATCCCAAGGTCCCTGGAGTCGACGAGCTGCGTTTTATGCCAACTGACTGGTGCACATAGCCCGCCGACCCAACCCTGCCTCTCGCCATGTCGAACTCGACATCGACATCGGCGCCGACGCCAAAGACTGGAGCGCCATCCAGGCCACCGAGAAGCTCAAGCCCGTCGAGGCTGAACTCCGCCGTATCGAGGAGTTGACCGAGGAAATCGTCCAAGAAATGGACTACCTCCGCCAGCGAGAACAGAAGCTCCGCGACACCAACGAGAGCACCAACAACCGTGTCAAGTGGTTCGGCGTCACTACTACATGGATTTTGATTGGTCTCTGGGCGTGGCAGATAATGTACCTCAGGGCTTACTTCCGTTCCAAGCATCTTATCTAGAAGCCGTTTCTTTTCCGTCCGTGGGAGTCGGTACAAGACAGGCAAAGAAAACTCTCGGTATGCAGTTGTCGTCATTGCGTCCTTTTTTCCCCTGTCGCGATTCAGTATGTCAGAGCGACTTTTCAAGGGCGATATTTCGAAATCCGAAGGCTAGATTAGTTGCGAAATGGGGTGTGGTTTTTTCTCTCTCAACTGGGTAGTTTCATTGGGTTGGCCGTCCTCTGTCTTTATTTGTTTTAGTTGGCGGCTACTTACAACCCGGCATGCTGGCGTTTGTACATCATGATGGACGACAAGGGATAAGAAGGGGGGAGTCTTAAAATGCCGATATAAAAAGACGGAGGGCTATTTGGTTGGCAGCATTTACGGTAGACCTAAATGGCGATAATACGTGGATTCACATGGAGTCGAAGTGAGGCTCGCATGTGACGGCTTCAAGTAGCGAGAACAATCTATGCCTTGATCAAACCATGTTCACAAAATAAGACGCGTTCAATACTTGAGCGGCACAGATGGTGCACGGTTTTAAGAAGCAATTGACAGCGGCAGAAATCTATACTCTCCGTGCCGCCTCGCCACAGGCCCACATCGGTTTCTCGCCTCGGCAATAGCTTTCACTCTCGGCTTCTTGACTCTCACCATCTCTACATAGCAAGTACGCACATCCTCTCACCCAAACCGACCGTCCACACAACACTTTTCAATCAGGTCAGTTTCGAGCAAGCGATCAAACAGCGCAACCAAAAAAAAAAATGGCCTCGTCCCTCCGGTCCCTCCGGCCGGCAACCGTCACAGTGCGGCGCGCAGCCCTCCTCCCCCATCGGCTTCTCACCACCACGCCGCGATACTCATCCACCAAGGCCGAGCCCATGCCGTCCCAGGGCGAACTAGACGTCGGCGAGCTGCAAGGCATCAAATTCCGCGTCGCGCCCATCAAGCGAGTCGGCGAAAACGACGACACCAAACGCGCACGACTCCTCTGTACGCTCCTCCACCCGCAATACTACTCTGTTTTCAAAACTCCAAAAATGTAAAAGGCTAACGAAATCCCATCAAGACCAGTCCCGTAAAAGAGGAACCCTGGAATCAGACCTCCTCCTCTCGACGTTTGCAAAGGCCCATCTGCCCAGCATGTCGGGCGGCCTCCTGGCGCAGTACGACGCGCTGCTCGACGAGAACGACTGGGACATATACTACTGGGCGACGCAGCGCGAGCCCTCGGACTCGTACACGTCGACGAACCCGTCCGTAGCGGCGAGCCCGGCGGACGCGGATGCGTTTATTCGGTCTGAGCCGCCCAAGGGGGAGTGGGCGCAGACGGTGGGCAACTTCAGGCCCGCGTATAGGCCGGTGCCCGAGCGGTGGAGGGGCAGCGAGGTCCTCGAGATGCTGAGGGTGCACGTGAGGAGCAAGAGCGTCGATGGCGGCGAGGGCGGCGGGATGGCGTTTATGCCTGCCTTGGAGGACCGCTGATGCGTAGGGGTGTCATGGATAGATGGATGGATGGATGGATTCTTGTACTTTTAGGACGCGGCCACAGAAGCCACTGTATAACATCGAATCCAATATCAACCAACCTTGACTCTGCTTAGAGCAAAGCATCAAACTGGTAGTCCGGCGGTTTCACACACCTCGCCATACAAGGTATGCAAACCCCTCGACAGACCATGAGCAAAGCAACTCTCACTGCCACACACACACACCTCGCACCGCAAAACACATATGTACAATCCAGTCTCAATTGCACAATGTACCAACCAGTGATATATTCACCCGACCCAGCAAACCACAATGCGCCAATGCCAAAGCCTACCCATTGCTCCGCGCTCACATTAACCAAAGAACGTCAGAAAGCCCCCTCCCTCCACACAACTTTTTCCTCATCCCATCCAATCAGGTATGAGCCATATGAACCAAGAAAAGTAGCATCATAGCATCATCAAACTCGTTAGTGACATGTCATCGCCCCCCCACAGATACTTTCTACACAGCAACAGCATCCTTTGTCCCGTCCGGTAGCATCATCAACCTCCCTCGGGTAAAATGTTGCTCAGACTCCTCAACACCTCCATCAAGGGCATATCCCTCGTCCCTGCGCTCTTCTTCTCCCGCTGCTCACGCTCCTTGAGCCGTGCCGCGCTCAAACGAAGGACCTGATCTGCCTGTCGACCCGCCACCAGTACCCTTTGCTCCAACTTGTGCACATTGTCTGCTAACTGGTCTACTTCGAATTCGAGAGAGGCTTGGATTTTGCGTATTCTCTCTTCTGTTTTCGCGCGCATATCTGCAAAGGGAATCATTTCGTCGGCGAGATACGTCCGGATTTTTACTTCTTCGGGTTCGAGGAGGTTGAAATCGGGGAGTTCAATTTTCGGCGCCTCCGTAGAGGAGGAGAATATCGGGGGAATGTCGGGCGGTGGTTGGCATATTGCCAGCCAGGCTTGTTTTTCATCTTGTAATCTAGTGGTTGGTTAGCATTGCATGTATACATACTGATCAAACGTCAATTAATGCCTACGCTTTTATTTTCGCCTCCAACGTCGTCAATTTTTCATCTAGCTCAATATTCCGGGGATTTGGCTTCAAGATAGGCGCTTCTTTTGGCGCATCTTCGTCCCTGCTGAACCAGTTTGAAAAGTCGGTCCGCTGAGCAAAGTCCTTTAATATTTGTTCTTGAATCGCTCGGGCTATATCCAGTTAGCAAGTCTGTTTATCGCCCGTTGAGCTATATTTCCAGGACATACCACCTAAGATAGCGCTTGAATTCGGTGTCCCGTGAGGCGGCTTTTTCGGCAAGGCACGCTCGCCGCACCACATCAGCAACTGCTTCATCCTTTTCGGTTCGAGCAAACCCTCTGCTTCAATATGCTTGTAGAACTCGGCCGTATTCACATCGCGATGCGGTGTTGCTGTTTGCCCGCTCTCTATCAGTGAACTGGCTCTTCGGCCGCGGGACCCTAAACTGCTCCGTCTGTTCCCCTTCCCGCCCTTTTTGCGCATCTCTTTATTTCGATTAATAATTGGGGTATCACTCATGGGAAGCGCAATCTTGGACTCGGTTGGCCGCCGTGGAGTTGGCGAAGGCTCCCATCGTCTTGGTTTCGATGCCTTTTCTCCGTTCGGGCTCGTTGCCTTCGACGTGCCGCGTAATATCGAGCCCTCAGCGCTATCATCCGCCCCAGCTGTAGCAACCCTAATGCTCCTCCTCGTCGGTCTCCTGTCCGTCTGAGGCTCATCTTGATGAGATGCGTCGTCAGCTTGCCTCCGCCGCGAGGATCTCCGTGTACCCGGTGTCGCCGATGTTGATGTTGATGGAGCAATGGCCTTATTTGCTGTGCTTGTGGATTCTTTCACGACTTGCTCTGCCGTTATCCGGCCCCCGCCTGTCGTTTTGCTCCCCGAGGACTCCTCCGTCTTGGACCTTTTCGACTTTCGCACAAACTGGAAATCATCGTCCCGTTCAAAGTCGGCCGCGGCTATGTCCAATGTCAGTATTTCCATCATTCAATATTTCCCATACGCTCCCGCTTCAGCGATAAAAACTTACCGACTTGACGCTTGCTCCGTCGGCGCTCTTGCTGGTTGCTCATGCTAAGATGTTCTAGCGCCCGTTGAGTCGCCACGAGAGTCGTCATGGATGGCTAATTGAGCGATATCATGGAGTATATGTCGTAAGAAGCAATGGGGGCTGTAAAAATACCAATGTCGGTCGCTGGTTGCGGTGGTGGTTAGCCACCCAGCTGGGGTCGTGGCGCGTGGTTGGTGACCTTTGCCGAGCAACAGTCGCGTCAAATGCGTCGCGTTGGGCTCGGCAGCCAGCACCGTAAAAATCCCTTGGGGTCGCTTATACTTCTTGATTGGCGCTTTTGGCGTTTAACTGCACGGGGGGAATGATGTTCGCGAGAGAGCAGCTGCAGGCGCGGGAATGGCGATGGTCCGTCTGGGAGAGAGAACTCGGCTCATGTTGTTTACGCTCCCAAGAAGGTGGTGAGGGAACCTCAACAGTCCCGCTAAACCCCTTTGGGCCGGTTCGCAGCCCAAGCACCCCCACCACTGCAGGCTGCCCACCAGCCTCCGTGATTGGACAGGCAAGTCTCACCAGACACGACACGCGCAATTTGATCCCATGTCTCTCTATGGTCAACTGCAAGGTTTTGCGGCTCTGCAGCGTTTCAAGACTTCTAAACGGCAGAGCCATAAGCATCTCATAGATATACAGCGAGCATACAAGCTCCGTGGACCGCAGTGATGCAGGGTGCGAGTGCTACCAACACCATCCGGTAGACCAGTCGGCCGTGTTCATGGATAGACGATTCATTCCATGATTTAGCTCAAGTCTCTCAAATCGCTACGTAGCGTCATGTTGCCTACAGCTACTGTGTAATACACTAAAACAAGCCAATCGACCCCAAGTACGTTGTCCGCAAAAGTACTGTCCACAAGAGCACCGGTTCCTCCGCAACGCCGCCACTAAAACCAGAACTCGTCCTGTAAAACACCTTTTGATGTACGTGTGATCCGCAGAATATACATAAATAAGCGCGTAACGGGGCTAGACAGCGTGCCCATTCTGTTCATGGGGAACCAAACGTCATGTCCCGCAGCTTGTAAAATGAAAAATGAGCCTGATTCGAAGTCGCCATTTTCTTTCCTTGCCCGATATCCCAAACAGGTCTTATGAACTTCATCATACTGTTGTACAGTCCAATTGCACAATGACCAAAATTTGTACAAATGCCTCTCCGGCCCTGCATAGTCAACCCTTGCAGCGCGTGGCTGCGCAGTAAGGGAATGCTTGCTTGAGGCCTCGCAGTCCATGCCATTCTATCTCTCATCACAACGACACGCAGGAAGATCCCGTTTGTGGAAGAAAGAAGAACTAGATAAACTGTCTCCACCTTATGAGCCTGTCGACACATGGTCTATCGGCCATTTCGAAGTCCGTCCCCCCATTCTTCCTATGAGAATCGGCGCTGGATGCTTTGACCAGCCATGACTTGCTGATTAGGCATCGGGCCGGCCATTCCATAAGGGTTCATCTGGGCGTTAAAAGGCTCAACAACCCCAGACATAAAAGTACCGTGCAGGCCCTGCTGCTGGGTCACTGGACAGTCTTTATGCGCCAATAACAAAGTTTTTAGGTTCACAACTTCTTCTCTTAGTTGAGTGATTTGAGATGTAAGCGCGTCATTTTCACTGCTGTACATTTCGACTTTATTTTGTAGATTGGCGAGCCACTGTTTTTTCCTCTGCCGACATTTGAGGGCAGCGACACTAACACATCGTATGAGCATAAAGTTTACATCATGTGGCAAGGGAAGAATCAACCTACCGATTACGCTCGAGAAAATTCTTACGCTTTTCTTCATCCGTCATCTTTGTCTTCGAACTGGGATCGTCTCCCATATCATCGTCCTCCTCGTCCGACACCTCAGGTGACATCCCGTTCACTGCACCAGCATTTCCCTTAGACTTTTTGTTGGGAGGAGCTTTGGCCGGTGTATCATCGGCTTTCCTTCTTCCGTTAGATGCAGCAGCAGTGGCTTTCTTACCCTTTCCTTTGGCCGCAGGCTTGGCCTGTTCCGGCTCTTCCGATCCATTGGTGCCTTCGCTGCCACCTCTTGACGCAGCATTTCCGGTCGACATTTGTGGCGATGTGTTGGAGGTCTGAGGAGGTGCTGGCGCAGGATGAGCGTGACTAGGCGCACTAGATGTAGGGAATTGTGATGATGGTTGGTTCCCGTTTCTGGTTTGTGCGCCTTGCGCAAGCATGAAGAGGCCGTTGGCAGCATCGTTGTCGTGAGGATCGAAAGGCCCGGATGCCTGTTTCGGCTCTGCTTTAACAGTAGGCGTCGCGCCGTTTGGCATATCTGCTGGTTGTGATGTCACTTGTTGCGATTGTGTTTGAGGCTGTCCTTGCTCGCGCTTGGCAGCAGCCGCGCTCATAGCAGTTCGATGAAAGTCTATTGTGCTTGGAGTCGCGCCTCCACTGGCAAGCTGTGCGAAGAGTGCTTGGGAGTTGGGGCTTGGCGCCGGGAACATGGAACCGCTGCCTCCAGGTGTAAGTCCTGACCTCAACGATGACTCGTTTGGCGTTGGAAATCCGCCTCGCAAGTGATGCGCGTCACTGAAATAATCGTTGGCCGGTCCCGACAACATTGCGGGACTCAATGGACCGGTGCGCAGCGAGCCTCCTCCCCAGGTGAACGGCGTATTAACTGGCAGAAGTGAAGATGGCGAGGTCAAGGCAGCGACTGAAGGAAGCTTTGTGCCTCCTGGAGTCTCTGGGCCACCACCACCCCCGAAAGACTGCTCGAACGGATTGGGCTCCAGGCTGAGAGATCCGCCACCTTGGCCAGAGAAGTAGTCGGGGGTATTATTGCCTTGTGGTTGTTGACCGGGTCGAGGCGGCGGTGCGAGAGGTTTAGCAGCTTCCGCATTAGACGCACCATCCGGTTTCACGGCGGCAGGGTCGGCCTTGGAGTCGGAGACTGTACCTAGAATGAGAAACGCATGTGAGCAAAGATGCGAACGACGACGAGTGGTTGGACAACGAACTTGCACAATGGTTTGAAGCTCAAGCAAAGGAGGGTTGGGCTGTGACAGAGGCGAAAATGACGACAGTGGAGCAGCACGCAATGCAATACCGGACATCAAGACGTGAGATTGCGTGACAACGGTAGTTGTGTAGAAAGGACGAAATTCAGGAGCCTGAAATGGGACAATTCGATGTGGCTCACCTTGCCGTAATGTTTTGTTGTTGGAGGATTTGGGGGACTTCGACTCGGTACCAGGAGAAGTCCCCATGATGACACTATGATGTATGATGTATTATCTTGGGGGCAAGGGAATGGCTGGATACGGGTGGGGTAGGGAGCGGACAGCGGCGAGGTAGATGGAAGGAACAAAAAAAGAGGGCTAGTGAGGTCAGAGACAGCAACAGATGTCAGAGGCGTTTGTGACGGGAGCCCTGAGCTGTGGGATTTTGCAGCGTCGCGAGTCCAGAACGGCGCCTATCTGGAGTGGGCGAAGATTTACACCCGCAAGGCGAAGCTGGGCTGGTTGCCAACAGACTAGCAAGGAGACCGTCTGGCAGCCGGGGAAAGTCTCTGCACCACCGCGTCGGCGTCGGCACGACCAGGTGATTTCCGACCCAAATAAGATGCGCCCCTACAAGCACCGGGTTAAAAAAAAAATATATAAAGGGTGTGTGTCGGGAGCCCGTTGCTTGCAAGCGGACTGCGGCGTGCTGCTGTGTGGGATTGCGGCGAGCGGCTCGAACGAGACGAGGATCGTGAAGGGGCTCAGGCTGAGTTTGGGGAAGGAAAGACGTCAGAGATGACGTTGTGAGGAAGCAGCGAAAAAGAAGGCGCAGGAAAAAAAGCGAATGGCGGCGCCGGGGGGGGCTAGGAAAAGGCTCTATTGTGTGCCGGCTTGGCTGGCACTGGCAGCTGGCAACCGGCAGCCACGCTCTGCCAGACAGCGCTCCGTTGCTCGTACTGTGAACGTCTACCTCGTCCAGAATGGTCAAGCAGGGCGGGTCCAATGTTGGCGGGCAGCCGGGGCAAGAGCCATGGACAAACAGGGCAGGAGCAACGGCCGTGGACCCTGCCTCTACCTGACTGGCTGACAAAATTCTGATTTCTCAGCAACTGACACTGTGCGGGAACTCGAGAAATGTCGGGCAGAGACCTTCGAATCAGACTCGACTGATCAGTGCTGCTTCCCACTTATCGACACGTCGAATCGGCCGATGCGCCTGTGAATCGCCGTCGTGCAATCGTGCACATTCTTGCAGGCAGGCAGAAACTGCCAGACCAAGATGGCCGTGGATGGATGCATCACCTCACTTCGCTTCGTATCATTCACAATTGGGCGAGCGCCTGGGTCAGAGACTGTACTCAATACGCCGTAACGGAGGGCGAGTTCGTCGCCTTCACGTCCCAGGCTAACCTGGGGAAGGAGCGACTCGAGCATAGGCCAAATTGGTAACCAAATAACAGGCGCATGCAGCATGCATACGGAGTACCGTGGGTGGCAATTCGCAAATCAACCTGGCGGGCAAAAACCTCCATCTCCAATGCTGAAGGAATCAGCATGTATTTCATTAACCTCCAACCTTCACTATCAATGGTGTGCGGAGTACTAATAATGGCCGCCCACACCAGAGGACGAGATACCGTTTGCGTACTCCGTATTGTCCGCCATTCACACACAAAACGAAGCACCTTTTCCACATGGCCGTCAGAAAGAGAGGGGGGGCCGAACACGGACACAGAATAGAGTTAAGTGCCTAGTTAGGTACAAATAGGATTTTAGCACAGCATCATCACTCTCGTCGTCACGGCCTGTCACGACATGCTGCCCAAAACGAGAAATGGCTTCATAAACGCGCACGCCAACCATGACGATCTGCCCACCCGCAACAAAATTCTGCCATCCAACAAAACATCCACTTACAATCCCGGGTTGTGTCCATGGACTCCACAGCCCATGATGGCGCGTTCTAGGGAGAATATCCCATGGTGGGCTGAGAGATTTTGGTGGCACCACGGCTTCGGGCCAGACAGAACTGATGGAGTGTTAGAACACCTTATATACCTGCACGAGCTGGAGTTGTGGTTGGAGATGGTTCCCTAGTCAGTCAGTCCATTATCGGCCGTCGATGTTTCGTTGAGGACCGAGAACCCAAGCAAAGCGACCAAGTCAACTCTGCCCACCGACCCGAGAGACCGGCCTACCCTGAGGGCCGTCCTGTCAGGGGTCATGACATGATTTGTTCTCAGCATGGATCAACTATTATTGGAAATATGAAGACGTAGGACTTATCATTAGGCGCCGGTCGAATCAATTCCGCAGTCCTCCCCTTCAGTTTCAACTTGGCTATCCTGTGTCCTGGGTCCTCTAGCTGCCAGTCGACAGTGGTGAGTCGATCAACTCCACGAAAACACATCCCAAGTGCTAATCAACCACAGTCCCCTGAATCTAGAACAAGAAGTTGGAGGTGGCGTACTCGTCGAGCCTCATTCGCCGCCTTCTTGCAGGCTTTGGTTCAAATCGTGCAACCACCATATCTGATACAGAGCAACTGCGCCAATCACCACGAGCCATCAACCGCCATCCACCCATCCGTCGTTTTTGAACTGAGACTGGCCGATGTATAATGCCCAGCCGCAGCTCCCTGCAGCAAGTTAGCAACTTACTACTACGTATCTCCCGCCGGCCGGCTTTGGGTACGGAGTAGTTGTCCCCGTACCTCGTTTGCTCGTGTTTCCTCGCATGCAGGTGGTGCGTTATGCACGGTGGAGGGCAGGGAGCTTGACTGGACGGACGACACGGCAAGCAAGCCTCTGACAAGCCATGCAGAAATGATTTCACAACAAACGTCGGCAATACGGCCAAACGAATCATGAACGGAACGACAACAGAAGATACTTCTTGATTGAGCGACAGGGCAACCTGCTGAATTCGACTCCCGAACGGTGTCTCGACTCTCGACCGGACACCAGTTCAGTTGGCACGGTGGAAGCAGCAGCCGCAAAACCCACCTTTGCCCGCGCACTGTGCACCCAGAGCTACTAACAGGATCCCAGAGGGTCCCGCGTCCTCCCCATGTCGCGCTATGAGGACTGGATGACGTCAGCTCTCATGCCCGGCGCCCACTCGTCCACGCATTGGGCTCATGGCCTCGTCCCGGTAAAACAGAGTGAAACCTGTCAAGAAGGTTTGCTGATTGAATGGTATGCTGGTCCGCGTTTTCTTCAAGCCACGGCCCAGATCACGGTGAGCAAGCTCAGTCACATTTGTGAATATTCTCCCCAATATCCTGGAGCGTGGTAGAGTTACGTCACTGGCATGCAGCCATCCCGGCAAAGGCGCTTTCCCCAGAGTTTCGAGATTGATGCCTTTTTGCCCGCCAGTCTTCCGATTCCAGCCTCACTGGGTGGTGCGCAGCCCCGAACGGAAACGCCTACAGTTGGCGAATGCCGTGTAAACAGGGCTCTGTCGTTTTTTTACCCGGTCGCTGGGATTCCGGATTTCACAATCAATGCCCACCCGTAGGGTAAGTCACCAGACTCGAATACCACGGCACGTGAATGCGACATGATCAAAACAAAGGAACAAGTCCAGGTTTTGTTTTGGTTCTTGAGAGCTTGTACATGCAGGAGACGAGATTTAGGCTAGCCACCTAGCTAGCACCGTTCGTTTCACATTGGAGATTCTAGAAGAGGCGTACTAGGTCTGTAGCATAAAATGCCATCAAAAGTAAATTGAGTAGTTAATCAATGGACGGTCATATGATAAATAGAAAAAGCTAATATCTTCACCTCGGCCACGCCAACAACGTGACAGGGACCAAGTAACCATAAAACAAATAAGTGAATCAATAAATCACAATTTCGTGCCAGCCTCCCTCCCCTTCTGAATCCTAAACCCATGCCTCGGCGCATGCACCCTCACCTCCTGCTTCCCCTCGCCCTCCGGCTTGGTCTCATACACCACCTCGTCGCCGGCCAAGCTCACCAGCCGACCGACATCCTTCCTCGTGGCCCCAAAATCAGTCGGCCCAACCGTAATCTCATCCCCCTTCCTCAGCCCTAGCTTCGCCACCTCAAAGTCCCCCTCGTCCACGGGGCCCTCACTCTCGTGATACTCCGAGGCCAGGATCAACTTCTCCGCCTCCTCGCCGCTCACGGTCCTCGGCTTGCCCGCCTTCTTCCTCGCCTGCTGAAGAGCCTCCTCGAAGCGCTGGATCCACGCGTAGACCTTGGGGTACACCTGCGGGCCGAACCTGTCCTTTGGCAAGGCGCCAGGAAGTCCGGCCAGCCAGTGCAGCGGCCACACGGCCTCAATGTCAGCGAGGCCGGGGCCCGGGGTCTTGAGGATCCAGTCCCTCCCGTCGGCGAGGAGGGTCGTCTCGAGGAGGTTGAACACGGAGGCCACCTCGCGGAGGGCAACGTGCTTGGGGTCAGGCCGAGGCTGCGTGCCAAAGAACTCCGCCCTGTCCTTTTGGAAGGTTGGGTTCTTGAGGAGGGGCAGGTCGCTGGGGAGCAGGGAGGCGGCCCAGCCGAACACGCCGGCATCTGTCATCAGCGTTGAGAGGAGACGCTCGATGGCCCGCTGATCGGGCTGGCTTGTTCCGAGGCGGGGGAGAGAAATGTCCATGTTTTCAAGCTTGATGAACTGTAGACGGGTATCCAGGTAGACGTCTCTGCCGATGGAGAGGATGGGAATGCGTCTGTATCCAATTCCGAGGCGTGCCACGTCTGGGCGAGGCATTGTAGGTGGTTGAACCTTGGTATAGTCAGTATTGGGGCCAGACGCTGGGCTTTTCTTTCTAAGAACTTACACATTGTGCGTACGGAATTCCGCGAAGGGTGAGATACCATGTGACTCTTCGAGCGTATGGGGAGTAAGAGTAATGATAGAGAATGATGTTCTCGGAAGCCATTTTTGTGTCAATTCACGGATTTACCTGGAAAAGAGATGCGTCTTCTACTTCACGCAGCCGCTCTGATAATTGGAAGTCCTATCCAGCGTTATAAGCGTTATGGTTGTTTGGAATCATCGCCAGGCCGACAAGCCGACGAGGTCTTGATGCCTTTACCTCGGTTTTATGCGGGGGCGGGGTTGCAGCTCCTGGCCAATAGCGTGTTACAGACTAGGAGCACCCTCGGTACGAAACATAATATCACCATGGCGGAAGATTAACATGGTCTATGGCAATTCATTTCAGCCAAGTCTGGGGCAGAGCAACCTATCTACTGTAATAAATCATGGCGTCCTCGCCGAGGGCCATACAGCGGAATCTCGAGTCGCCGCGAAAACAAAGAAGCAGAACTATAGCAAACTCGCAACCCTCTGAAAATCTCAAGATTCATGATTAATATTGCGCCTGAAATTACCATCCGCAATTCTCGGCAGTGAGCTCACCGGACTGGCCGCCTCCATTGCCACTTGGCCAAGCCGAATCCGTGGTAACGCCATTGGAATTTTCAGCTGTATCGGGGAAGCCGCCGTCATCATCAGCAACAAGTGGTTCCTTGCAGCGGACTTTGGTATGTCCGAACTTCTGGCAGTTTGAACACTGCACCTTGCTCCCTGTACAACATTAGGATGAATCAAAGAAGGAAGGTGGAGACACGTACAATCTTTTGGCTCAGGGCAGTCTCTGCTGAAATGCCCAGTCTTTTCGCAGTTACGGCATGTAACATTATCCATGTTACGCGGCTGATCGCACTCTTTGGCCATGTGACCTTCCTGCCCACAGTTGCGACAGGCTCGACTACCTCCCTGTGGGCAATCCTTACCCATGTGGCCCTCTGAACTGAATTAGAGATACTCCATGAATCATCTGTGAAATTGACTTA
Source organism: Metarhizium brunneum (assembly GCF_013426205.1). Taxonomy (NCBI): domain Eukaryota; kingdom Fungi; phylum Ascomycota; class Sordariomycetes; order Hypocreales; family Clavicipitaceae; genus Metarhizium; species Metarhizium brunneum. The sequence goes on along the minus strand of NC_089425.1, from coordinate 2,990,575 downwards.
CTTTCACCGCATTTCCGACACTCCATATTGTCCAAATTGGGAGGCTCTTCACAATCAGAAGCCTTGTGGCCAGATTTTCTGCAGCAGTCAGTACTGGTGTGCAGAATCCACAGGAAACATGGGACGTATAGCATCACCTACCCGCAGTTTCGGCAGGCAAACTTGTCTACTCGTGGTTCGGGGCCTGTTAATTACTGTGAGTACCATGGAATCAAAAAGAGCTTCGAAGCCTTACAGTCCCGAATACGATGGCCCTCGCCGCCGCAGTTGCTGCACGAAATGGCAGGCTGGGCTTTCTTCTCGACCTTCTCCTGAGTGCAGAACTTGCTGGAGTGCCCTAATTCACCACAGTTGTGGCACTTCCGAAGACCGGTGTCGACTACCTCACCAGCATCATCAAGCCTCTCCAAGAGTTCCTCGCGGCTCTTTGGAAACGCTTCAGCCTCACGAGGGCGTTCGGGTTTCTCTGAGAACCTGTACGAGATTGTGTACTTCTTTCCAGTATGGCCTTGAAGGTCCATATTGGTGAAGACATTTACGAGTTGACGCTCAGTAGCAATGAACCAAAGATTGATGCCTTGATCAATAAATAGAGACTGCAGCTGGCGGTAGGTGGTGTCTCCTCCGATGGCTTTGACGTACTCCTGAAGCGCTTCTTTCGCGTCGTCGACATCTCGCTCAGAGCAAGCAGTCTTGAGCTTGGACAGAGCTTCCTCAGGAGAAATATCGGCAACATGATCTCTGTTGATGACCCGCGCATTCTCACAGTTCTTCCGCATATGACCTGCATTTCATGATTAGCAGTGTTTCTTGCCATCATTCGTTGATTGAATCTGTACCTTCCTGGCCGCAGTTGTCACACACCATGGGCGGCTTGTCTGGGCAGTCCCGAATCATATGCCCCTCCTTCTTGCAATAACGGCAAGCGGTGTCTCGAGGAGTCGGGCAATCGGCAGCTCGGTGGCTTCGGTCACGTTAGCTCTGCAAACTATAACCTTGACGGAATAATTACACAGGCACTTACCCAGTTTCACCGCAGTTGAAACACTTGTTGTTGGCGTCATCATTGCCAGCTTCCGTATGTTGGTTGGGGCAGTTCGCCTCCTCGTGGCTTCGAAACGTTGTCAATCACGTTACACCCAATCTGCTAGCATGCTACTTACCCTTCCTGACTACAAGCACCGCATTTTACTTGAGGCTGATTCCATCCTGAATCATTGCCTCCAGCTGATCCCCAGTTGTCACCAGAATTTCCCCAGTCTCCCATTTTGATAAGGAATGATACGGACTGGCTGGATAGATTCTTGGCACAATCAAGGTCTCAAACGAGAAGTCCAACGAATCCCGTAGTCAAGACGAGGTTGGAAAAGGCCATCCAACGTGTCTTAAGGCTAAATCAAGAGAAAAACGTGCGGGCTCAAAAAAGACTTTCGATGAAATGTCAGTCGAAGCGTGTGATGAGAGAGAAAAGATGCGTCTAGTCGACAACGCACACTGCGATGCTAGAGTGGAATTTAAACGAGGCACGAAGCGCTGCGGCCTGATGAGGAAGAAGAGAGAAATACACAGGAAGGCGGGCGTGCGAGCAAAATAAATAAGGAAGCGGCGGTTCGTCGGGTGCCTGACACCTGGCAGCCGCGTTCTGACAACTGCCAGTGCCCAAGCAGGTGTAATCTAGAAAGACGCAAGTGTCAACTTGAACTTCTCGGCAGGTCCTTCCATCAGGACCCCCATCATTGAGTGGGATGTTAAGCCAGGACAAAGAAGTGCTGTGTTTGTTTAGCATCTTCTACCGTATATACGTCCAATTCATGGATAGAAATTGCTGGATTCGGAGGGCAACCCGCCACGGAGAGTCGGAGACATGTTGTGAATACCCTTGACGTATATTCGCATGGTAGCAGGCCTTACTTGCGCTACACATTAATTTACATCATATACAAAATGAGACCACCAGAACGCCTTGATTTTCCTCCGTTCCCGATGCAAAGCTACTTATGCTGTGGACACGACACACCACGTATGGATAAAGATTACTGGTTGCTCTTATCCATGTGTCATGTCTTGGTGGTCTCCCCCTCTTCCTCGTCACTGTCGTCTCCAATGCTATATTTACTCTCCCCACGACCAATCGACTCTTGTAGGGGGATGTTGTCGACAGTTGTCTCGTCGAATGCAGCGGCTTCTAAGTCACGATCACTCTGACGGTTATGGAAAGCAGCTAGACCAGTCCTCGACTGGCCAGCGGTCTCGTCGCTTTGCAAAGCAGAGTACGCTGTACCCTTGCGTCGTTGGCGCCAGACGAAGTAGCCCCATACCGAAGCAGCAATGATTACAATCACTAGCACGACCTCACCAGATCGCTGATAGGCAAGCCACTGGGCTTCCTTGAGCTTCTGCTTTGTCTCTTCTTCATGTTGTTGGGTGTTGTTCTTAGCTCCACCGACAGAGGTGTCTGGACCCTTCTCGCCATCAATTCGACTGTCCGACGGCTCACCGCCAATGCTGCTGATGTCGACCTTCATGAAGCGGTCCAGCATATCTCGTGAGCGTCGTGGGTAGTCAAAGGGGACCATGTGTGACGCGTTATGGAAGAGAACATAGGTGAGGTTACGAGCCTCCTGCCAAAAACCAGCAACCTCGCCCTCGAAGGTCCATTGCCTCCTGGGAGCCCAGTTGCCTGGCGTGACCTCGAAACCCTTGCCTTCATTCCATGCCAGATTGCTAATCAACTCCTCTGTACCAACGTGATTGCAAATAAGGTCCTCGGCTCCGGAGAAGAGAAGAATAGGGACCTCTTTCAGAATATCGGGGAGTAGCGAGATGGAGGCTGTCGCGTTCTGGTTCCTGAAGTTGGCATTGACCATGCTATTACACTCCTGCCAGCCAGTGTTTCGTTGCTTATCGAGATTCAACGCACTAATGACCTGAGGCTGCCGCAAATAAGGGCCGACATACTTCAAATCCGGAGGCCAATTCATGCCGCAGGAAGGAGCTGAGTCACGGAGTCGGACATCATACATGTTGATGCACTCCTGATCACCAGAGCCCACCCTGGTAAGTTCGAGAATTTTATTCAGAATGGACTCACACTCGGGATAGTCAACATGTCCAGGGTTGATGGACATTTCCTTGTCGCAAATTCTCTGCATTTGTTGGAGCTGCTGGGCGTTATCTGACCCCTTTTCAATCAGGCCCCTTTCAAGACTAAATTTGAGGTATGCGCTGGATTGGTCTTGGGGAGAGATCCAGCCATTGCCAATAAGTAGACCGCCGAGGTTCCATGTTTCAGCGCGAGATTTTGACTTGTTGCGATCGAGGATGGCTCTCGCAATATAGGGAATATGCTGTCCTGCGTATGACTCTCCAGCAATGTAGAGCTGTACGGCAAGTCAGCGGGGCAGCGACAGCAAAACACATTTCGCGAAATATACTTACATCATCTGACTGGTATTCTGGAAAAAGCGCGAAAAACTTTTCCAAAAACGTAATAAACTGAGTCGCCATGGCATTCAACCCATGAATGTAGCTATTCGTGTCGACATAACTGAAGCCTGTGCCGACCGGATTATCGACAAAGAGCAAATTTGCAAATTCATTCCAGGTACCGTTATTCAGGGTCAAGGCATTGTCCTTTGTAACTCTGTAAGGCCCAACCTCCATCAAGGCGCCATCCTCGGAACTACATCCTGGCCCACCGTTGAGCCATATTACAGTTCGTTGCCGGTTCGCAATGTGGTTGTTTTGAAAGTGCCAGAAAAACAAGTTGCCATTGGTTTCAGGAGTGACCTCGATGTGACTAAAAACCAGTGTCAACTAATGTTAGTCTTCTTCTCCCAAGATTCCTCTAGCCAGAGGCCCAGTTCGCAACATGGCCGATGGACGGTGATGGGTTGACTCACCCTGCATGCATCTTGATCGGAGGAGAATTTTTGGGAAGTCCCGGCAGCTCACGGACGTAGTAGTCGGCAGCAGACTTATCGCCAGCCAGGGTTGAAGCCGGCCAAAGTGCCAGGATCGCGAGCGCATGCCATGATGTGGCGAGGGACCAAGAGAACCGCGGAGCCATGACGACGAGATGCCGGAGGATGATGGCTGCTCACGAGCCAGGGGATGCGGATGCCAGCGGCAGGAGCAAAAGAGCAGTCGGTTGTAGCGGTGCTAAGTCATCAAATACAAATCCGAAAGATGCCGAGGATGAGACGGTGGAATGTTCAATGATACAAGAGCGATGGGTTTATCATCATCATCGTCTTACGGAGGAAGAGGCGATGTGGCTCGTAGGAAGTTGAGGCCTGTGATGCCGTCGGGAAGCAGTTGGAACTCGGACGCAGGAGGCGGTGCTGGCGGATTCCGGCCAGAGACCCCTGATCTGCCAATCGGCACTCGAGCTAGTACCAATTTGGTCGACGTGGCTAGTGGCCAACACCTTGTCAATAGGACTAGTGCCTCATTGACCATCTCTTGAAGAAGACGCAAAACGATAATGGCGAAGGACAATGGACGCCCAACGGCCAGAAGCGTTCAAATGTTTTGCCCCTCTTCTGTATTAACCAATTTCATAGCATAATCTCAAGCTAGTTTCGAATAGAGAGCTGGTTTAGCTGTAGAATCAGTCACTTTGTACACTGTCCACCTCGTCCCATGTGGCTCTGAAAAACCACCGCGCCCACCAAGCCCTCCTGTACCGCACTCCAGATATCCAATCGGCCTCACACCTCGAATTTTCCCAACCCGCATACAGGCTGGCCGTCTCAAGAACGCACCTCTGACCAGTCTCGGCGTCAGCCTATTCACATCGCCACAACCGTCATATCACTGAAAAAGCACGCCTCCAAGACCTGTGTCTCTTATTTACAAGACGCCCAGTTGAAAAAAAAAGAAGTCCTTACCCCGCCAAAAATGGTGGGCAAAACTTTCATCGTCGAGCATCTCGACCCCGAGCTCGGCCCCTGGTCAGAGCTAGAATACATCGCCATCGCCAAAGAAACCCAAGAAACCAAGGGCAACTTCCTCCTATCCAGTCTACCTACTGAATTCAAAGTCCCCGCAGCATTGAACGGCATCCCCGCATTCAAGCCAGAGCACCGTGGTGTCGAGGAGCTGTACGCGGACAACAAGGCCAAAGTGTGTCTGTTAGATCCCGCTGCGGCAAAGGATCTATCACCTGAGGACGGGGAGACGTTTGATGCGTTTTTGTTCGGTGGTATTTTGGGTATGCATACTATAACATAGCCGAGGTGAATCTTGAGACTAAATGGAAACTGAATAGGTGATGACCCGCCAAGAGGTTGGTGCTAGAACAGCAAGTGGAAAGATCAAGCAGTGCTAATGGATGTAGACCGAACCTCGGAGCTCAGGAGGAAGGGTTTTGAAGGACGGAGATTGGGGCCTAAGCAGATGACCACGGATACGGCTGTACGGGTGACTCGCTTGGTTGTTCAGGATGGCAGTAGGTCCCTTTCGGTCAAAAATACCGATGTGTCAATTGTGCTAACGAGAACAAGTTGCCCTGGACAAGGTCCCATATGTCGACTTTCCAGAGTTAAAATTCAACGCTCACGAGAGCACGCAAATGCCCTTCCGGTATGTGACAGACAAGGAGGGGAACCCAATTATGCCAGAAGTAAGTGAAGAATCACAATGTGCCATGGCTGAAAGATGAGAATCTGATAATGATGTAGGGAATGAAGGAATTGATACAAAAGGATGCGGACAAGTCACTAGATGACTTGATTTAAGAAGTGATATAGACAAAAAGCCAGGCAATGGTTCAAATTAACAAAAAAAAAAAAACTGAATGGCGGTCATATGTGACGATTCTAAAGAACCTCAGCGAACAACAGCAGATGCGGATAGATTCATCTTCGTAAAAGTCGACCCAACCTGTTCCATCACGTTGCTGTCTTACGTGTTGTAACCATCCAACCCGAAACAACAATCAACAATAGCCTCGAACTGCATGACGGCCATCGTCGTCATTGATCAAGGTACTCGTATGTTGATGCCAACTTGAGTCAAAGTCAAGCTCCCACGACGGGCTTTGCCTACCCTACATTCTAAAACAGTCGAACATATTCATCACACTGCTACCACGCCTCAAGAGGCAAGACCGTGGTGCGCGGGCCTACGCAACCCTGGCTATGGACATGGCATGTCCACCGAGACGAGGAGGAGACTGGAAAGGCCTCTCACAAAGCCGGCGTAACACCTCGACACTGTGACCCCTTATCAAAACAATCACCAGACATGCGTCAAGCTCCACGATAATTCTCCGACGCATAGGTGCATGACGTCCGTATCACAGACACAGCGTATATATTGGATCTGACGCAACTAGGCACATCCTCCGACCTGTCTCCTTGCGACAGCAAAGCCGTAGAGCGACCTCACCCAACATGGGCAGGACTGAATGTTTTGTCGACAAGAAGTTGTCTCTTGTGAACCCGAGACAAGTGTCATTCAAACACATCGGGAGCCAAGTCTAAAAAAAGAACATCAAATACTACTACACATATGTACTAATGTGTTGCAAGTCCATTGTAGACATGATTGTGGACCTCGGTAGTCGCAACATTTGCCAGGGGCGTCGCTCTGCCCAACTCTGAAACAGTAGCGAGCACATTGAGTTTTCGGGCGCTTCTTCAACCTATGTTGGAAACAAATGGCCGCGAAAGTGGGACAATTTTAAAATTATTCTACGAGTGTGCGCATACGTCAGGTGAACAAAACAGACCAAAATTTTCAAACCGTCAGCATCAAGTTGTGACATTCGGCTGCGGTGGGTAACCGTCCGCGCCATTCACCCTTCAACAACAACGTCGTCCGCTTTGGTCAAGGTGGCTTGAAACGGCATATGTCCTCCAACATGGGTCTTTTAGGTATTGGATTTACCCGCGGGGGGGAGCACCTTCACCAAGGAGGTGTTCAAGATCCTGGCATCGTTCCTTCAGAGAAAACCGCTGACATGGTCTGGTGAGCATCAGCATTATGGTGGTCTAGCCTTCTTGGTTGAACTGTTCCCATGCAGCCACAACAGCCGGCAAGGATAGGGGTGTACGAGCGGTTCTCACAATTTGTCTGATATTCGTCGAGCCAGGCGAGGGTTGGCCGTTCGGATGAACGCCTAGGCGCGGCAACAAAGCCAGTCCTGGCACCATCATACGACTTCAGGAGCCAACCTATAGCAGCCATTATACACCTTTCTAGCCAATGGATGCCGCCCGTCTTCATTCGTGGATAAACATTCCAGTTTTAATCAAGGGCCCAGATGGAGCTTGAAAGGTCTTCTGGTTCGCAAACTTGTTGTTGTTGGACGTCGGGGGATCAAAAGGAAGAAAGAAGGTGTTCGGTCCGTTCAGGGACGAATAGACATCCCTGCTCATAGCTTGTCGATTCCGCCTGAAACATCTCACCGACTGTTGCCACCGTATTTTGTCTTCCACCTTGCACAAGGTTAAATCGATCTGAGCAGCCGGGGTAACGGAGAATCGCTGGGCAGGGACTAAAGCGTGATCAGAGTAACAGCTAGTGCACATAGCGTTTGCATGAAGATCGGCACTCTCCTTGCTGGTGCAGCTCTCACAAGGATGAATCATCCTCATGTAATTATCTTGGGGTGTCTGCAAGACTGCCATGCACAGCACTGCTCACGACGAGATTTTGATACTCCCCTAGGACGGTTGTGGCAACCGTCGTTGGATATGCTGAAGTTGAGCAACATCTAAAAACCTCCTTATTGCGTCAATTCGGGCCTACCGGCACGTTGCATCTAGGCTGCGTTTGCGTTGCAGATCGATACAACCCTGGGTCTGAAAGCAAAAAAACGGGAATGGGAAGCCTTTTCGACCCGGGAGATTAGAGGAGCTTCGTGGTGGTCTTGGGTGGGTGTGTCAAGGATAGGGAGGTTAGGTCGACTTGAATCCCACGGCAGCACGAGCCACTTTTTTGAGCAGTGGTCGGGACCACCTGACGATAGAGACCTAGATCGGTTATATACTAGTACGTAGTCTGTTTTTAGACGGAAATAGAGAGGGGGAAAAAAGAATGATAATCGAGGCTAAAGTATGTGGTTGGACCAATGTTTCTTTTTGTTTTGTATTCTTAGCCAAGAACAGTTATGTGGCCCGAAAGCGGCCGAAAAGGCCATTGCCGATGCTGCTGTCCTGTTGTCTAAGAAAAACTTGCTCACGTGGAGACTATCGAATCGCACTTGACTTGTTGGAACTACTAGGCTTAGTTGACAAGGTTGGGACTGCAGTTGGGACACCATACGGAGTACGGACAGTCAAGTCTGTCATCTCATCATCCTGCTCGCATTCGCCCATTCGCCCATTCGCCCATTCGCCCGCCAAGTTGTCCAACATACATACTTAAGTACATACAACATCCTCAGACGCTCGTATCGTCTTTAACTCTCAGGCGGTGGAGAATGTTCTGTTGGGGCGCTGGGCAAAAGCGGTGCGTGCTCAGCGTCGTCGAGTTTGGTGTTCCACACTGAGTTGGGATGAAACTATGACAACTTCTGCAGTCCGGATACTGATGATAGAACAACATTCTTGGTACATACCCGGAGGCTTGAGCCGCCTGCGCATGGCTGGATCTTCGCAGGGATTCCACCTGCAGGTGCTGCTAAGGGTACGCAAACGTGACTGTCTGTTTTAGGCGTGGCTCAATTTGCACTAGAACTGCCGGGAGGGTCGACATGCCCTGTTTCTGTTACCAGATCGATCAAGATTGCAGGGTTTCTGTACGTGTATGTATGTATTGTACCGGGCACATACCGCAGCTTTGGGCGCTGGATGTACTCCGTACCTAGGTAGGTATCGAATTAGCCGATGAATGGTCTGAGGTTATGTCATTCCTCAAGAGGTGTGTGTACACGAAGAACTGCAAGATCATGCTCGTGGGCAAATCCCGTAATTAAGGATGAAAGGGGGCCGGAATCACCCAGTCGGGTGAGTTGTTAGTCTGCCAAACGAAGCAGATGTAAGACAGTGATGCAGTTTTCGTGCTTGGCGGCCAATTGGAGGCGTAGCCCTGGTGTTCTGAGTTGACATGCCTTTGGCAAGGAATCTCTACAGAAAGTCTACATACATGTTATGTAAGGCGGCAGTATGCGCTGTCACTTCCGCCGATCCAGAGAGAGTCTCCTGTTCCGTGCACGCGGCCCAGGAACAGCCGCTCCACATGCCGAATGTAGAAGAAGACGGTTACAATTTGTCTCAAGAGTTGACACGGCAGCTGCGGCGTAAACGCCCGGGAACGTTATTGTAAACGGGAACCCGGTTGCCCTTGCTCCTTACCAAGGACTGGGCTGAAACGATCTATAGCATGAGTTGGACGATTGGTTTGTGGCAGTGCCTTTCTGTTATTACTATTCACTGCTATGTATTTCAGAGCTTCTGGGTTAGAAAAAGGCGAGTAAAACGCCTCCCTCCGCTATACGGGCCTGAGACACGGAACCAGTTAAACTTAATATGGCCCGAGACAACACACTGCCGCCGCGTGTATGTACGTGAGATGCCAGATGACAGCATGACAGCGCGCTGAAATTTCAGTCTGGTCTGAGGAAAACCAGTTAGACGCAGGGACGAGTCCAGCCGCTACCGCCTGGCCAGTTGGCCAGCGACGCCGACACCCTCCACACTGAGATCGAAGACAACGTTAGCCCGGTGTCGTCTTAATCCTGGTCCCATGTCAGCAGTGTACATGCATGTACATAAGTCGTTTGATAATGACCAGGGTGTCCTAGCGACACAACCATGAAACATGGGGCCAAGCGTCCTTACGGGACAACAAACTCCCTCAACGCAAGACCTGACACGGCGTGGGCTGAAATTTCGGCAGTAGGCGGACGGAACGCTAGGGACCAGATGGCTAAACGCTGACCGGCCTATCGCTAGTCTTGCTCTCATTGGTATGGCGTGGCGAAGATTACCGCATCAAGGTTTCCTGATCCTCTTTGAATGATTGACACATACCCCCGTGATTCTTGAAATGAACAAAGACCATGTGACTTCGGGAAAATGCACAGTTGAAGTTTGACAGTCGATAGCGAATTAGTCAGGGGTGTATTACTTGTTCCGCGTTTTGTTCTGCGTTTGGAAGGTTATTGAGAGTCTGGGTACCAACCTAGGTATGTAGTAACCAATCCCCGTGTGTTTTGCTGTTTGCTTTGTAGCGTTTCTTCAGAGAGGAGACGGGACTGGAAACCGGGGCCGAGGGCGAACATGGATGCGGGAACATGGTACCGATAATGCACTGTACTGTATTGTCCTGCAAAGTTGGGGCGAAATAGTACATACGGCAACAATAGCTTGCAGTGATAGTAGTGCTGCAAAGCGTTTTGAAGCGGAGAATATGGGTTTGACTCAGGCTTGAACGACAAGATGGATGATGATGGATCCGGGATCAATCATGGATCATGGAAGGACGGTGGCCAACTGGCAACTAGCGACTGGTTCAGGGTGCTGCCATTTGCGCTAACGTGGCCGAATAGCAACTTGCCTGGTGTCGCCTTCCTCTCTGGAGAGAAACTGTAGTAGGCATGCACAGCCTCGATAGACCTGCGCTTGCCATCTATTAAGTTGACAATGTATGTACACATTGAGGCAAGGCTCTCTTTTGCAGAACTCCCATTGGCCTGTCATAAAAGTCTATAGAGTAACTTGGGCAGGTGCCTAGGTACCTAGGTACACAAATGTTTCCATCTTGTCCCCTCGTCATTTCGTCACATCACTATAGAAGCTGCGAAAATCGTGCTTCGTAATGTCTCAACTGGTCCGGCCAGCAACACCTGTATATCAATACCGTGTACGACTCAAGTTCAACTGTTGCCTCGAAGCGACAGGCCCTCTGCCTCTCTCCCTCTGTCCCTGTGCTTACGTCGCTCAAGCATACATATGCCCACTGCACGACTTCGGAATCTTTATGCACCACCGGACAAGCCCTGGGGTCGGCGTCAACAAATCAAAGTCGACGCTGAAGACGACTTGCAAGCACTTCGTATGACCAAGTCTTCCGCCTGATAAGGCAACCTCATGCCCCCAGGCTCAATTTCAGGCTCAAGCTGATGTTCAGGTTCATGCTGGTGCTTATCTCGTGCTCCGGCTCCGGCTCACAACGCAGAACTCACAACTACCGCCGCACCTACTACAGGATCCGTCGCGTGGCTTGTTCTACCAGTCATGCCTACATGTGCATCCCATGATTGCCTATGCATGGCACTTACTCAGTCTCATTCTTGCTATTGGCTGGGGGTCGACTGGCCGGAGAATCGTCCTGCAGGTATCCTGCACATCGCGCTTCGTGCGAACCAAGACCTGCCGCGAGACAGCAAGCGACGCCCCCAATGGCATGACTTGCATTGCCCGCAAGGCGTCTGGGGGGGGGCCTTGGCGTCATTTATCAGCGGAGACGGCAATTCTCTTAGTCCAAGTATTCTTCTCTTCTGGGCATGTTCTTTTCCTCACACTGCGTTGCTAGATTGTACACCGCCGCCATAATATGTGTCGGACTATTACTAATTTCGCAACCAACCCCACGGAAACCAGGGGGCCTTATTCCGATACATTCTCGGCATGTGCCGACTCGACCGCCACGAGTCGTAGAAACAGAACGAGCGATACTATGTACAAGCGCGACTGGTGGGCGCTCAACTGTAGCGTTCTGTGCCGCCTTGCGTTTACGGCTGGCCCAATGCCGGTCGCACGTCAAAATTGGTGTAACCCCCGGGCAGACTTCTCGTCAGATATGGCCTTGTCGGTTCCTGGGCTCGTTTCACTCCAGTGGGTTGGTTCTCCTGGGTCCAGCTCACAGTTCATATCCATCACACGCTCAGCGACAACGCCCTCTTAAACTCAACGGTATTTACTGATTGTGTGTGTACGCCATCATGGTCTTTTTGATTATACGAGGGCTGTCAAACCCAGCTCTTGCAACCTGGCGTCACGGATCCAGGGTGCACAGGCAGAAGAGCCCCAGCGCTCGGACAATTTGCCCTACATGACGGGGGTAATTGGTTCGGATGAGCTTTGTCTTTGAAGCAAGCTGTTTCCTCTTCTTTGCAATTCACACGACACACCAGTGCGTGTGGCCAGCAAGCGGCCAGCAAGGGTCTCCCTGTTCTTTGATCCATGTTCTCCGTACGGAGTATCGCAAATATACTTTCGGGTGTCTGATGGGCCGTTTCCTAGCTGAAAAGGGTGGATTGCTTGTTCTATTCTGGCCTCCAGGTGCTCGGCGTTCTGGTAGAGCCGATCTACGGAGAAGTTGGGACATGGCAACATGGCTACTTCCATGCAAGTACGGATGTATGTATGTACATGATCGAATTCTTCATGCAAGGCGCGAGAGTGCCCTTGCTGTATGTACATACTGATGGACGTTCTTTGCCAGCATCCACCAGCAAGGCCAGGGTATTGCATACCAAGAACCTCCGGGCGGTATTCTGGGTGCATTTTTTCCCTTCTCTTGGGCAAAGCCTGCCTTGCCTTGCCAAAACAGTCGCCCCATCCCCGTCCATCCCGCTTTGGCCTTGCAATCGTCACACTGTTTCCCAATATATAGAATACCAGACCAAGAATGGGTCCACAATGCCTTTTTATTCTCGATACCGATCGACTCCAGCTTCTTGGGCATTGCAATCGATTGACGGAACAGTTTGTATCCAATTACTACTTGGTAGACATGCGGGCATAAGGCTACTCACTCACTCCGGCTTTGGCCCACTCCCATCATACACACTCTCTTTGACGTTTCTCCCTTTGTAATGTGTGCCTCTGAGCAGCACAGACACCCAGCTTGCTGTTGTCCCTCACCCGTAGTGTGGTCGTATTCTTGGTGAAAAAAAAAGGTGAGACAGGCTCTCATTACTTTCTAATTTCTATCAAGTCGCTGGGACGTGGCTCTGTCCCCGGTGCTTGGCCACTGATGCACCGTTTGTCTCATGATGCATCTAAACACCCCTTGACTCGAACTTGCCCGCAACAGTTTCCTAAGCGTACGAAAATAGGATTTGGGTTGACTGGGAGTGGACTCGGGGCCCCAGTCTGATTCTGATTTATACACAGCCACCTCGTTTCAGACAGCCTGATTTCAAGTCTCTGGAAGCTTTGGCTCAATTCCAAGTTGCTCGGGCCGTCCAAGATCTAGCATCCTATCCTGGCACAACGGTGAGCACAGTTTTCAAACCCCGACTCTTGGGCTCTGTCCCAATGCCATTGTGTACGCCTGTGTTTCGGCCGTTTCGATCTACTCGGGTGCGAGGTTGTCAGTGCGAATGATCCACTCGTCGTCGATCGCATCAATAAGTCTGATGGCTTTTCCTTCATCCCTCTTGTCGATGTTTACACTTGGTCCGTTAATCTGTTCTTTGCTGGTTTCTTTTGCTAGTGTCGTGTTAATCAAATAGCATTGACGCGCCACTTCAACATCAGACGTCTTTTGCATTTCTGAGCGAGACCTCGGGCTTCATGATTGACTCGCGTTTCCTGCAAGCTGTACTTTACATTGCCCTCTTACCTACTAGCCTCTGTTTGATCGGAGCCTCAGCATAATACGCTTGGCTTGTGTTTCCTGACAAAGACAAAGGCGAGACCGTCCAAGTAGGGAGGTCACACACTCTTCTTTGCTCCTTTTGTTTTAAACATCACATCATTTAATGAATGAACCAGGACTGAGACGACGACTGGAGGTTATACTTTTCTTATATTAATGCACCAAGAAACGACTCGTTCTTCGAGCCATATATCATCCGTTTACCCGCTGACCGCTTTGCATGGTTTCAGGCCGGAAGATGGACGTCACTTCACTGCTGAATCAATCAGCTTCTTCAGGTTGTGATAGGATTGAGGGAGAGACCACACCAACATCGGCAGTATTCAAGCAAGGAGGTTTGAAATCAGCTTCGTTACCGACTCCCTCGCCTGAGAGAACAACACCACAGCAAGACTGGGAATCAGTATCTACCAAGAACAGGACACCATGGAGCGCGGGAGGTTACGCACTACCATTGCAAAGTGAACCCGAATTTCGCTCGAGTTCAATTTTTTCATTTCGTTCAGGGAGCGAAGTGCTTGATTCAGACGGTTCTGTCGACTCTCTAGGCCTTGGACGACACTCAAGGCACGGATCAACCGACTCAGCTTCGATCGATATGGAATCCTCCCAGCCGTCCCTGCCATCCAGCAGGCTGCAGAGTTGCCGGTAAGGACTCAGTCATGTCTTTTGTTGCTCCCCCACCGATAACGGTTTGCCCTGACGCCCAGAGTTTTATTTAGGCCGAGTCATTGGGAAGACCGCTCCCAGACGGGCATAGAAACCCGTGAACCCATGGGTCACAAATTCTCTGATAGCCACAGCAGCTTGTCATCGTACGCTTCGTGGAAATCTAGGTCACATTCCAGAATATCGTCTGTGACGACAGTGAGTGGTATTCATAGTGCCGGTCCATCGTTGACGGAGTTACCATTACTGGAGACGGCAATGGCATCACACGGTGAACCATATCAGACGCCGACCTCCGCAAACAAAACACCACACTTATCCGGCGGCCGACTGCCAACGAGTAATCGAATTGGAGAGATGGATGTTCCAAAAAGGAGTGGTAGCCCATCAGACGCCGTTCTCAACATGAAGGGCGCCATCAAACCCGCTCAAACTGGGACTCATACGGGGTAAGTCTATCATCTTTAGTTCGATTTATCTCTGCGTTTTGTGCTCAGTCACTGTAATATCTTCCCTTTGTCCCACTTAGACACCAGGCTGTTCCTTGTTGATTGCCTGTGATGCACATTGAGGCAAGGTGGGCGCATTCTATTCAAGTGGATAGACAGATTTGAGCTCGAGTTGCAGTCTCATCGTCCCTTGGCCCTGTCCCCAAAGGCAGAAAAAGGATATCGAGCCCGATTTCTGAGGGAGAAAATGGTGCTGGCTTCAGCTATGCCCAAATTTTTGCCGCGTGGATTGATCCGATGCCAGCTGTGAGCTGCTGAGGTGTTGTGAATCACTCACTACTTCACACACATACTCAGCATCTACCACAATCATGTGTTCACACATACGCCGTCAACGTGACTGCCCTATCTGAATAGGATTAACAATTGCTTGAACCCAATTCATACCTCTTTACTCATGCTTTGTTTACACTAAACAACACTACCAGTATTTATTGTCCGGCTGTCAGCTTGGGTTGACGGGCCCTTGAAACAACAGGGCCTATGAACTTGACGACTGTCTCTATTTGCAAGTTGCAATGACAATGTTCTTGAACCTTTTCCCCTCCCTTTAGCCATCATATGCATTGATTATCATTTTTTTCGTTACTGGATCTACAACACATATTATCAACCTCCCATGCTGTCAACATATTTGACTAATTTTACTTCAAGCGACGCATCGTCCAGAGAACCTCGATTTCCTGGCTTAGCAGGCTCACACAAGCGAGCCATCTCCGCGCCAGACCCGTCGATCGCTGCCGAGTATTTTCGGGGAAAACATTTCCAGCATCCGCGCTCTCTACTCCCTCCTCCACGGGAGGTCATGGCTATCGCAGAAGACACCAGCTCACTTGCAGTGGGACAAAGCAGCCCTCAAAACGAGGAATTGATCGGCACTAAGTACAACGTTCTGGATCACACTGATAACAGTGAAACTGATTGCCAAGATGAGAGACACATTATTGCTGGCCCGAAACCGATTCGGACTCTTTCGTCCCCAGCCGTTTCATCTTCAGCGCTCACCAAGGAACATTCACAACTTACCAAGCCATCCAACCCCTCCACAACTCAAGCCGAGGATCTCGATGGGAAGACTGCTTGCATGTTTGTTGAGGATTGTGATACTGGATCGCAACTTCGCAAGGCTATATCTCACTTATTTGGTCGCAACAAAACATGCACGCTGAAGATACCGAAGATGGTGTGGGTATACTATTGCCGAAAACACTACCAGAGAGTCCGCTATCGCAATGCCAAAACATACCCTATTACTCAGATGGAACTAGTTCAGACGCAGATCGAACGTCTAAAGGCTTGGAGCGACCGAAATCAAGCCACAGGAGAAGGCCCTTACATCAACTCATGGACTCTGTCACTCCGAAAGCGAGAAGAGAAACGGCTTCAGGGTGATAAGAGAAGGCATGAAAGAGGGACAGAGCCACCCGAAGTAGGAACGGGCCACATCCCTGCCTGGATCATCGAAGAGCTAGGTGAGGGTTACGATACCGAACGCATGTTCCAGATTGCGGGACGTCTTCGAAAAGAGATCAAGAGTGGTATCTTGACACAAGTCCCCGAGATTGAATTCTTGCCGGACATTGTGGGCGACGATAAGGACAAGGAGACGACTAAATCAGCTCGTCAACGAAGACAGAACAGTTCAACGTCCATAACAAAGACGCCGAAACGAAAGGCACCCGACTTTCAAGTCATGACCCAACCGGGCCCGATGTACCATGACATGGGCTATGCGGGTTACGTCCACGATGGCGGATACGATGCTGAAGATGTGGTTAGTCCTTCGGGGAAACGACCGCGAACTGCTCGAGCTGCAGCTTTTCTTGCTGGGCCTCCAAACCCTTACACCGCGTCTTCATACTTGGCTGGCTCCGAGGGTCCCCCGCGTGCCCAAAATGTTGTGCCCAAGATTCAGCCGATGGATTATCACAATCCCTACGCCCATAGCGTCAACAGTGGGAGGTTCGAGCACACACACCCAGTGCAAGGCCATGTCCGTGTAGCATCTTACAACTGCGTTCCTTCAGCATCCGAGTATGCTCCTGAGCCATATTATCAACATCACAGAGCGCCTGGCTATGGACATGTGCCAGTGCACTTCTCTGGTAGTCAGAGCAGTCCAAACTCTCCTCCAATGCTGCCTTCCATTACGGCGCAGATGAACAGCACTTCTATCTCGTATCCGCGCCACGGAAGTCCTTTATCAGGGGCGAGGTCTCACACGCGTGGATCAGCACGACCTATGCATCAGAGATCTGCTAGCGCCTATACCCCAGGAAGGCGAGCTGTCCCTATGTTGGGTCGACCGTCTAGCTCAGGCAACGGTCACACCATGGAACATGCAAGATACGAAGCGAATAGACACGTGCCACCCCCTGCCATGTATGATGGTGGACATCACGGCACTCAGAGTTATGCTGAAGGTGACTTGCGGCACCATCAGTATGGAAAGCCTGTTTGGGACTCAACTTATGCACCTCCAGTCCCCCCTCTTCCCAACCTTCATAATCAGTATTCATATGCCCATGGCCCAAGCTATGGCTCCCCTTCCCACGCGGGAATGACTGCTCACAGCGGTGTTCTCGGTGATGCCAAGAACGGCATGTCGGCGTACCCTGAGCCTAAGGGAACCTCGGGACTACGATCTGCGTGAAGCTCCAATTAACTCTCAATTGGCAGCTGGTCGGCTGATTGGCTGACCTTGTACCAACACTATTAATTGTCTTATACACCCCCTTTCGGTCCTTTGACATTGTGGCGTACGGTGTCCACACAAGACACGGCTTGGCCGTTGACTACACATTCCTTTAGACTTATGCTCGTATTAGTTTTTTTCTTCTTCAAGTTCGCATCCTTTCTGCCCTGTACAATGGCACCGGGAGTTATGACAGTACCAAATATTTCTCTTACATCAGGGGCCGTGCGATTAGGATAATCAGCCAACCTCGAGTCGCAGGCCACAAAAGCAGTCAATTAGTTGGGGGGGTTGTTCACGGCGAATGGAAAGACAGATACTCCGGATCACAATCGGGATATTATGTACTATCGGAAACAGGAGACAAGAGTCCAAAAGGACGAGATGAGTTATGACAAGACACGGAGTGTTTTTGAGAGAAAGTGTGCTGGTTTTTGTTTCTGGTGGCAACTATATACATAGCCTAGATAATTCTGTACCTAATACGCGAGCCGATATATCGCGTTGATGCCCGTGCCTCGCCGTTGCCGAAAGAAGATGACCAAAAACAGCCCCTTCACGCATGCAACTCCCAAAGTTTTGCGTAGAGCAAGCAAGACACGCATCGGTATATGATATATCTTCCCCTACTCTCTAAACATGACGCTCCCGCCATCCCAGGCCTTCAACTCCCCCACGTTCACCCTACACACCTCCTTGAACCCGTACCTGGGGTAAAACGCCTCCACGCTCCTCAGCCCAACCAAGTACGAGGCACTGCCAGCCTTATCCACCAGCTCGAGACCTTCCTGGACGAGCGCCCTGCCCAGCCGCTGGCCCTGGTAGACGGGGTGAACAGCCAGCGTGGACAGGTACCAGGCCTCTCTGCGGCGCGGAGTTGTGAGGAACTGCGGCTCGGCGGCACGCACGGCACGGTAGAAGCCGTCAACGGGCCCCGGGTCAATGGGCGAGCGCAAGACCAGAGCCTCGAGGCACAAGTACATCCTGACGAGCGGCGCGAACCACGCATCTACTCCCACCCCGTTGTCAGCACCAGCGCAAGACTCCCACGACAAAAAGGAAGAAACACGTACACGGCGACACCCACGTCTCCCAAAAGGTCAATTGACTCGCCGGCCGCAACCACCAGGTGAATCCCACCGGCACGCCGAGCGTCTCGTCCACCACCACCGTCAGCCGCCACCCCATGGTCCACCAGCGCCTCCGAAAGTGCCGGTACAAAAAGGCCGCCACCGCATCCGGGTGCCGCCGCCGCCCGGGAAACATGATGTCCAGGAGGCCGTCGTGCCCAAAGCCCGCGAGGTACAAGCCCGTCACGGTGCGCAGGTCCGCCGCCGTGCCCGCCCGCAAGTGGTAGCCCCCCGGAAGAGCCATGACAAGCAAGCACCCCGAAGAAGAACTCTATACCAACGATGTAAAGTGACTCTGCCAGCGTGAGCCACTGAATCCCATGGCTGGAAAAAGAAAAAGGCCCATCATGATGGGAAGGCCCGTCGTGAAATACTAGGCGGAATATGCTAAGCGCAGCCGGCACTCCCCCACTCTTGACGCTATTTCAACGCCGAATGAGTCAAATACGTGCCCGGAAATGAGTGCGTGATTCCGACAAGTCGTCAACAAGTGGAATTGGTCCGTCCTTCATTACGAACCGCATTTGACAAGCCCATCGCCCAGCTCACTCGCGCCGCTGCACCGAATCAGACCCCCCCCTTCCCTCCGGACGTGACGCCGGAGGATTATGAAGAAGAAACCACCCCCATGAAACCGAAATTCAGCGCCGCGATACGCGTACCAGGGTTTCGTAACTCGGCTCTCGGCTGCACGCTCGGCGCTCGGCGCCCAGGATTCTAAGCATAACTCGTCTCGAAAACGCAGGGCGCATGCCCGTGCCGGTAAGCATGTCTTTACACAAAGGCCTCTTCACGTACTATGACGTGCCAGTGGGCATCAAAACAGCTATCTCGCTGGGGCTGCGGCACCTTGTGAACTTGTGAGTAGTATAGACTCTCATTGTTATTATTTTTCGTAATGCTTTTGTCGGCTGGAGTACCCGTTGCGGCTTGCGTGTAGTTTGTGGAGTACCGGCTATATCAGAAATCAAATGTTGGTACGCGGCGATGCGTCATGCTGTAGCCTGTGACTTGGCTTTCGTCAGCCCGGCGGGAGTCGGAGATGATGATGCGTCCCAAAGACAGAAATGCATACGCAGACGTACATATATACCTAGGTGCCTGCCTAGGTAGGACTATTGAAGTCTACTCCCTTGAGAGTCATCCCTCCCCAAGCTATCAACCAACTGGTTCTTGAAAGAATTCATCTTCAATCTCATTGTATTTATCCTCGTAGCCTTCGGTATATCCAAGGTATCGACATTAATCGTCATGGCCGCCTTAGCCAAAAAGTCCCCTCCATATGTACGCCTGGAGGATGCAGTATCCAACAATCCATTCAACACACAAGAGACCAAGGCTGCCTCTGTGCCAATTTCATCGTCCAATTCCAAAACGCCGGTATATCGCAAAGATGACAGAGACCAGATCAAGGCCCTCTCCAAACACAGGCCCAACTTGTTCAAACTACACATGTAGCGATTTCCTGCAACTCAGGACGCATTTCCCATGACCAGAACAAGGAGCATACCATTTAGAATACACGACGCAACAAACGCACTCGACACCATCAGTTTGTATGGGATGGACAGCGGGCCCCGGCGATAGAGCGTCATGCCCAGTCCCGACCCAGCGCAGAACAGGCTGACCATAACGCCTATCGTCACACCGGCATCAACTTCAACGCGAAGCTTGCGTTTCCCAGTTAGAATCAGCACACTGGCGATGCCAAGCAGTGCAAACGACGCCACGAAGCAACCAAGGGTGCCCCACATGAGTGCCCTCTCTCTATACCTTTGAATTTTCTGCTCGCTGATGCTTGGCAGAGCATAGTGCGTAGCATAACCAAGCTGAGGATATCCATCCGAGCTGGCATATCCTTCCTCTTCCGAATCCGTGTTGACGGCAGTGGATGCGTATCCCGAACTGCCTTGGCTACTCAGCTCTGAAGTAAGAAGGGGTCGAGTCTCGTGGCTGGGTTGCCTGGATTTGAACCATTGCTTTGCTTTTTCATACGGCAACGATAACAAGCCATTCACATATGCAAAGCCAGGAAACCCAGTATCTTCGTCGGGGTTGATATAAATGGCATATTCATCTTCGGGTCCTCCTGCTTCGCTGCCATCATCATACTCGTTCCAGTACTTAACCGGCGAGTCAATTTTCGCAGCGGGGAGCGGTTCAAAGTCTACATGCCGAGGGCGGCTCTGCTTGGGTGAGGCTGGTTCTGGTGCCGCATGTCCATGAGATTCAGGCGAACTAGGTTCGCTGAAGTGGGGGGTCACCGCCAGCAGGGTAGTGAGTATTTCATCATGGCGGCTTTGGAGGTGCTCAAACGTGCGTTTTGTAAAGCTCTTTGGGTCGCTAAGAATGTTTTCATTGAAGCGAGCGGATAGCGTTACTGATCCCGTCCATTTCTGCATTTGCATACGGTGTTAGTTGGGAAGTTGCTGTAGCCAAAGTACACGAAAAAAAAAACCAGTTAGGTAAATACTGTGCACCCATACCTTGTACTTCTTAAGTATCTTTCGAAAAGCGACTACTTGAGCATTGGCAAACCGTGACAACCCATGGATTTCCTCGCCACAGCGTAACAGTTCCCGTTCGTATTTGGCAAACCTTCGTTGTCGTTTCAACGAGATGGTAGAGTCGTTTGCATCAGAATACTTGGTAACCCAGCGCTGAATCTGACTGGCGAGATGTTCTTCAGCGGGTAGAAAGCCTCCGTCAGCAAAATGAAGGATACGTGACGTGTATACGCGGATTCCAACCACGGAAAAAAGAAAGGTGCTCACCTAATCGCCTCGAAATTTCATCCGCCTTACTGGTGATGAAGAGGTCCACCCTATCATGCTGGCGGCATAGCTCGCCATACAGATTGTCTTCAAACTTCTTCAAGGTAGCATCTTGATGCCCCGGGATAGCAATGGCGGTAGCCTGGTCCCGGGTCGTGTGCACCTTTATCTCATGTTTCAGAGAGTTGTAGTCGAGATTGTCTGAATGGGGCGCAAGAAGAGGCGGTCGTGTCAGCATAGGCAGAGATGTGCGACAGGAAAGGATCGGCAGAAAATGCAACGGTAATGCGCAGACTCTGGGGTTGGAGGGGGGCACACATTGGAGGGAGGGCTGTGAGAGTTTGGTCAAAGTTTGGGGGCGACCATGTCATGGACGCAGGACGGTGGGAGGGAGGAGGCGGTTGGCGCAGGCAGTTGCGAGGGCTGCACTTGCCATGGCTCGATCCGCGATGCAGGATGCCCATTGCAGTTGCAGCCCGAGTTGCAGCCCGAGTTGCAGCAGTCCACGATGCTCGATGGCAGAGGCGGCACAGGCTGATTGATGCAAGGACGGATGGATGGAACAGCACTTACAGAGGCTCCATTCTGGAACAGACTCGTGCTCCAACTGTTGCCCGTATTTCATTCCTCTTGCTAACTGGTGACTGCGGCCAGTATTGTCGTGGTGGGCAAGGTTGTGTTATTGCATCCCGCGTGGCTAGACGAAGTTTGAACGCAGCAAGCCGTGGCTCTCTGTTGGGCCCAGTGCTGATGCCACAGCTGGTGCAAATGCAGGTCGCCGCAATTCGCTGCGATGGCCGCCAATCTTGTCGAACCGGAGCCGGTCTGCGCAGCAGCAAGAACGAGACAATCTCACAGGGCCAAGAGCCAAGAGCCAAGAGCTGAGATATATGGAACAGAAAACGGCCCCGTGTGCTGAATATATGTTCGATTGCAATGGGCGTAGCAGGCAATTCAATGGTTCAAATTCGGTCTGGTGTTTCTCGGGAGGCCGTTGGTGAGACAGCAAAACAAAAGACGGCGCGGCAACAGCAGGGTCCGGAATGCAAATGCTGGACAGCCGCAGGTAAAAGAAGGGTCTGGATGAATTGGTCTGGGAGCCAGTAGGACGAGAGGCAACCTGCGATATACCAATGTATAAAAAGAACAAGTTGGAAAAGAACAGTGGTGGCGAGGAAGATGGCGGAGGCCGTCATGATAAGGATGACTGAACGGGCACCCTGCCAGCAAAGGACATGGAGGCACTGGGCACTGGGCACTAGGTAAGTACTAAGCGCAAGGCACTGGGCCACCCAGAGGTCATGGCAAAGGCATTGATAGCAGACCGGCCGGCACTTGTGACGGCACCGTGCATGGCGACGCCGAAGGCGGCGGAGGGCCAAGCAGCCCAGTAATTTCTCTCTCATCATCATCACTCTAAAAGGCATTCCGTCACCTCAGAGTCAAGGGCCAGGTCCTGCGTCACGACAATAGTCCCAGACACTTGCGCAGGTGCTCTGTCCAGTGTCCGTCTCTGGGCCCAGTGTCTAGACTCTGGCTGGTCGTCCGGTTAAACGCCACAGTCAACCGACGACGCTGTATGGCTGCGCCGGCCTGGAAACTGGGGACTGGGCAGGGAGATGCACATGGAGTCCAAGGCAAAGAAAAGGTTATCGTTGCCATGATGCTTGGGTCGAGTGGAGCACCATCTGAATGAGAATGACCCCAGCAGCCCAGCATGCCGGCTCATGCATGTGAGCGGTTCAAGCGGGCAAATGCATGTATGTATGTATGGCACAATGGCAATGCGTTTCTTGTCCTCGGCAGCCAAGTCTTATATGTTGAAACTTCCATGTCCCAGCAATTCCTGGCAGACTTCTTTTCAATCTGGAGAGCGAGCTCGGCATCATCGAACCTAACTGGTACCTGGGCAGGTATCTGTACAAGATATACCATCAAAGACAAGGAGGCATATATGTACTTTATACTTCAAATATACGGAGTAGTGCAGCTTGAAATTCGTCCTGCCTCTTGAGCCGCCAACCCCGCCCGAACGTGCCTTCCTCCCATGGCGGTTCGTCTGCCTCTGTCTCCTCCATGATATGCCCGTCTCTGCTGTATCCAGACGTCAACGTCCCTTTCCTCTAAACCAGCAACCAGTGCAGCCTGAATTACCAATCCTCTCATCCGCGAGCCCCAAATGTATGTTACAGAACTCCATCGTACCCGCTGCCAATGGTGCGGCGGGCCTGCTGTCATTTTAGTCTGGTATCCTTCAATCCTCGACATCCTCGCAACCTCGCAACCTCGCGCCTCGTTCAATTCTTCAGTGGAGTTCCGTGCCCGCCCCATGCCCCGATGCATGCCGTTGTTCAATCGAATGCCGTCGTCACAGCAGGTGTCCCGCTAATCGAAATCGTGAGCAAGGGTCCCGGCAAGCCAGTGCCAATTTAAGGAGCTGCAAAGGGCCACAGAAACCCGCCGAACAGGTGGGCACGTCTTTGTCACCTCCAGTACAATATTCTCAGTACTCTGGTTACTGGTTACTGACCTAGTTGCAAATCTATCTCAAGTGATTCCTCGGCCAATTGGTGATCGCTGCACCAGCCACCAATCTAGAATCAACTTCTGGTTGCAACTAGCTCTACAGGGTTTTGCCCACACTATATACGCTGGGCCTAAAGCTAAGCTAGTTTCGTAATGACTGAGTGTCATTTAATGATCTTTGGGGGCAGGAGAAGAACAAACGCGAATAATACCAGATCAAGAGTTACAGGTGGGAAACACGAGTCTTCGATTGTCGAGACTAATGCCTCACCGCAACCATCAGACGACCCTATGATGCAGCTTCCTTTTTCAAGAAGTTCGAACTATCAGCACCCCAGCGGCTTCGTGGGCACTTACACTGCTTACCCCTGCGAAAGAGACGACGCAATGTTATCTGCTGCAGCAGATAAAGACTGTATCCGAACCTGTAGGGTGAAGCCCCCTCCTAAGGAAGAGCACGCTGCCACCACCTGCAATGACCTCGTCCAATTAGCCTCAAACACTATCGTCCGGTCACGATAAGAATTCTGACACGTACATGGCCCCATAAACGAACTGACACAGTCTATATTGTTTTGTAACCACTCCTGCTTGTATGCATACATGATCATGCAAAATGCAACTGGAAACTTCCCCGCATCACATGATGCGGAAGACGCCCTGCGAACCTTCGACCTATGGAACTTTTTTTTTTTCGGATTGAGGAGCAGATACGCTCTAGGCGGAAGTTGTTGGTCTTTATGTGACCACACATCCTCCAGATTTCTCGTAGCTTCCTCTGGTGTTGAACCGATGCCTTCGGTCCGAGGTATGTATTCCCCGGACTCAGCCAGTGGCTTGGCTTGGCCCCTGTGCGCGACAGCATTACGCAATATACATATCATAAAGACTCGCCAGGATAATTAGTTTCCGGGGCATATCTACATATTACTCTTTCTCCTATTCTTTGCTTTTCTTTTCTCTTTATTTTCTTCACTCTTTTTCTTTGTTTAAGAGGAGAGAGAGTTCGAAGCCATGGCATCTCCATGGACAACAAGATCCGTCGAATGAATCCTGAAGACCCTTCATACAGCATATCGAGATCAACGATGATTGCTTGGCAAAGGGGCCATGGCCCATTTATGTGGGATACCCTCCACCAAGAACCCCTACTCTTGCCTTTGCATGAGACCTGTCAAATCTCGCACCACGACTTTGACGCTTCAGGAGAGATGTCGCAACAATGTTGGTGAAGTACGACACCTCAACCAATGGCTGAACCGGTTAGTTCAGCCGCCACAGTTACGGCAGTTTGTCGTGTGCCTGTGAACACCGATGCTTTGTCTCTGCACCAGTCCTGATTCGACTATCGAACCTTGGGACCTATGTACGAGAGGCCACCAATTATGTCGTTAGTTTGTCAGGCGATTGGCGTTTTTAACAAGCCGCTCCTTATATCCACCACCCAAATTGCTGCACGCCTGGAGCTAGCCACTATTGCTTTCTGGGCTAATAACCGCGAGTCATCAGTTACACACGAGAGTGATGGAAACATTGAAACTTTTCAGTATGCCAATAGCCGGCGAAAGAAGCGCCCCCAGGATGGAAATCGGAGGACACTCTATATGCCACTCTCCCGGAAAGTGACTGGCTCCCAAACTTCAGCCAGGGCCAAAGGGAACTTGCCGGATGTTGATCCTGCGCCTCGCGACATCTGTCCCGTCTCGGGACGACTCGCCGCTTGAAGATAGAAGTGCAGAGTATCCTAATGTCCACATCCAATCTACTACTATACGCTGGGAAGTCTCATATCAGACCTAATTACCAGCAACTCCTGTAGGCCGCTAAAGTACATTGCCTGTTGAGGATAAATCACCACGCCGGAGAGGGGCCGAGGAAGCAGCCGCTTCTCCGAATTATAGAAGCGTAGACCAAGTGGTTCGAAGATGAGGTCTAGATCGCCTCGTTGATGCATGGCCTTTTTGAACGGCCACGTACGGAGTATCGCACTGGCTCGAATCCACCAGTACCGTGACAACGTACGCATGCCGTCCTCCCCAACCCAGCTAGGTTTCTCATACCCACCTGCCAACAGCTGCGCGGGCGAAGAGAACGAGTAAGGACGGACAAGAAACCAACTGAGCGGGAGCCCGGCCTCTAGACGTCCATCCAAATCGGCGGCGGCGGCATGTGTCGCGTGAGGAGTTTCCTCAAATGAACTTCTTCCGACGGGCATTGCGTGTAGTAACACAGCATGCAAAGGCGCATGACTTTTGACAGGCTGGCAGGTTCCGGTTCAAGCCCGTCACCAAAAAAGTTGGCCGTAACTCCGCTGGCGATGTCCATCTCCGTCACCGAGGAACAGAGAGCCGGAAGAGGAGTGTCCGGGTACAAGGACGGCTTATTGCAGGTCGATAATCTTGATCAAGATGCCTGATGAAAGATTTTTGTTTTCCACGGCAGCAGTACTCCGTACTAGTACTAGTACTCCGTACCATGTGCGGAATACTGACCCCGGAGTCAGTCTCCACATCTCCACTGGACAGCTCGCCGGCAGGCTTATTACTTTTGGTGTGCAAATTTGAGGCTGGATGGAAGCGGCAAGTGGTCACATGGCCCAGTCGCGCGCCTCGAGTGACAATGCCGAAACTTCGAACTCTTTTTTTTTTCAACCTTTCGCAGCACTAACGGGCGTGTGGCGTGTGGGGTGGAGACCCAATGCAAGATTGCCAAGGCGTGGAAACGTGCAGCTGTAAAAGTCGATTCGTTACATTGAGGATTCTTACCAGACAGAAAAAAGCTGAGACAGCAACCAGTGTACGGCTTCATACAATTCCATACCGAGGGCTCAGCATACATTCCAAATAGCATCAGGCTTTTGACCTAGTATTTGGATCCATTCCCAACCCGGCGTCAAGCCGTAAAATCGGGCCAGAAAAAAGGAGAGAGCCTAGCCTACATGCATCAAGTATCACAAGCCAAGGCCGATTGCACCACCGGAATAAAGTGACGGTTTGGCGTACGGGCTAGCCAAGTGCTCGCAATGTAACCTAGCAATCGAATTACCAAGGCGCCGGTGTAACATGAATGACTACAACTAACAGGCCCGACAGGTTGCGCTGTCATTTATGACAGAGACGGCTCTAATCCCTGGACGCACTTGCACACTCGGACCGGGGTAAAGCGAAGCCTTTGGCGTGCGCTTTGATTGAGGCCAATTGCAGAATTACACAGGGCGTGGCTTGGGATATCCAACAACCGCCGTGAACCACCGAGGTAGTACTCCGTAAACTACCCAGTTATTGAGGAAGCTCCTCCGTTGTCCCCCAGCACGGAGCATGCACCGGGTTTCTCATCTGTAGACGGCCACCGACTTTGGATCCGCTGGTACCAATATATTTCTCGCCAGGTCGGAACGGACAAGACTAGCTATAGTAAATAGCGTGCTTGCAAAGGAACCGAAGAAATTTGGTCCGGCGCAGTCTTCTGACGAGACCTCGTTACAAATGTGGCAGTTGGGCGACGGGCCTGCATGGCAGCTGAACTCATCATGTCCAATCACAAATCTTCTTCGTAGCTTCAATATATTGCCATGTCCCCTGTCCTTCTGCTTCTATTGCCACGGTTTTGTGGTTCAAAATGTTATTTCACCCTAGCGTCTAATCTTTCCTCCGCAATGCATGCATGCGAAGTGCATTGTCCATGCACGAAACGAACCTCCGCCCCTCTCAAAAGGGCCAGCTGTCCTGCGAAACCAAAATGCAAAAGCTGTCGAATATGTAACCACTAAGAATAAAAAAAGTCTCCCAAAAAAAACGATGAGTTTTCTTCATCAGCTTTTATGCGCGCATGACAAACCAGAGCGGTTACTGCTGATGTTGTGAAACCTCGAGAAGATGGCATGCTTCCACCATCCCAATGACGTTATCGCCGTCCGTGACACAAACAATGGATTCTGTTACGCAAGAGATATCTTCAGCGTCGTCTCGTCGGGCCGTCCGGATCATATTGCCCGCTTGGTGAATTGTCGTGTCGGACGACATGACAATCATGTCGTGGCGGGATACGAACATGTTTGGCAACTCCCCAACGGTCTGGTTCATACCAGTGTTGCTAATCTTCCTTATTCTACTGGGCGCCGCAACCTTGTCCTCCATTCTTATCCAGCCGGACTTGGAGCCGAATCCTGCCCGAAGAAGATCAATGCCTGTGGCCTTTGACGACAGTTCGAGTCCTTCAAGTGAAGGGATATCCGCTATTGGGACGCAAATGTGTCCCAGTATCTGGGGCGGTTTCGCGGTCGTCGCCGCTGCTGCACCAATGGCACCCCCTGGGTGATTCTTTGCGAATGCTGCAGACACATTATGGTGAATCTCGTTGGCAACGGTGATTGCTAATGCGTCACCGAGTGCCAGTGCGGCGGTTGTCGATGTCGATGGTGCAGAAACCCCAAAGGATGCCTGCTCGCTTTCAGGGATCGGGGCCGGTAACAGGATAGTCCTCGGACGCCGCTTGATGAATTCGCACGTATCACGGTGAGTATGGGACGTGAGCAGGATGGTTGGCAATGCGTCGTCCAGGTGTGGCAGCATCAGCATCAGTTCCTGTGTCTTTCCGGAGAAGGTGATGAAGAGTAGTGTGTCGTGGGCGTCAATTATACCCAAGTCTCCATGCAATGCCTCGGTTGGATGCAGGAAGACGGCGCGTATATCTAGACTTTGCAACGTGGCGACAAGTTTCTTGCCAATATGGCCAGACTTCCCGACACCAATCACAATGAGCTTTCCGCTGGCCAAAGCTTGGCGTGTAATCACCTGGACAGCTTTGTCAAACCCTTCGCGGGCCGTTGAGTCTGTTTCATACAACTTGGTAAGGGCAGCCAATGCTAGTGCTTCCGTGTTCAAGACGTGTAAGCCGCGGCGGAGACGGCTTTCCTTGGACGGCGATTCCTGAGGGCATTGCTGATAGCTGTTTTGAGCAGACTGCTGTTCGTGCTGCCTCTCCCGCTCCTGATCTTCTAGGCTGAATGGTTCTGTTGGATCGACTAGGGCTTGGTCTGATGGCGAGGCACACGGTGTTGGTGGGGATGGCGGTGGAAGAGCTGGTCTTTGTCTTGCGCCAAGTACTATCACGGCACTGGTCTGGATGGGCCGGCGTTCTGCGTGGCAGTTTTCGGTCATGTTGACGGTTTGAGGCGACAGACCCCCGCGTTGGGACGACAGAAAGTGTGGCTGATGGCTTGAGAAACCCCAAACTTCCTGTTCACGCCCGTTCTATGCTCATGTGTTGTCGCAGAAAAGGAAATCCGTACGAGGTTACAACGCTAGGCTAAGCCAAGATATTTGTAAATCGTCAAGTGCGCAAACAATCCTGATCTCTTCTTGTTTCTCAATGCCACCCGCAGACTCAAACCCAGAGCCAACGAGGCTCAAAATGGAGAGCGACTGGTTGGCCTCATTCGGATCCTGTTGCGCCGTGCCGACGGTGTATGTATGTATGTATGGCAAGAAATGGCGCTTACAAATCGACGGTTTGCAGAGCCGCCTCTCGCTCTAGAACAGCGAGTCTGTCGCAATGGGACCGCAGGGAGACGCCGAATTTGAGGGAGTGCCGTGGCAACTCAACATGCAAACTATGCTTGACAGGAAAGAGTTCCAGTATTCTGTGCACTTCCACGTTGCATCTTTAACTTGACCATGACGGCCCTTGATCTCGGGGTACCGACCGAGTCAATTACGTGTTGAAAAAAAGTGCTTGGCCTGGAGGGTCCTGCGGCCTATCGTGTGCTATGATTGGTCCAAAGCACTCGGAGAGCCGAAAAAAACGATAGTGGCGTCGGCTCGGCCTCACTTCCCATGTGTCTGATAATGCACGTTAAGCCGCTTCTTCATGCGTTTCGAAACTAGCGCGCATCATGGAGAAACAATCTTCGAGCGTCATTGACTCGTCCATGGTACCTGCATTGCTGCTGCGGCCTGCTTCGCCTTATGGTCACGATTCCATGGCATGCATGCCCCGACCTGTCCTCAGTTTTGGGGACGACACCATCTGGAAAATGGAAGGGCATCACATAGCAGGAGCCGCTGTGAGGTCGTCGACTGTATCAGCACCCTTGGACCGCACCCGATGCAATCATCGATGGCGTCAGCTCACAAGATTTGGATCGGGCTTGGACCAACTTGGATGTAGCGGGGTCACGCCATCGGTCGGAGGATCTGCCGTGCTTTTTAGTCGTATAGTACGTAGTACTACTACGAGTGTTACTGGTGAGCATCGATAACGGGGCAGGCGTGGCTGAGTGGGTGTCAAGGAACAGCGTTGATAGACTGCGAACGTCAAGGGAAAAGGTGTGGTGGAAGGGCATTCAAATGATTCAATGCCTCCAGGTGCCCTCTGGATTTTTGAGGAGATGAGGCGGCCAACGTGCCGTTGACCGTGTCAAAATGCCCCTGCCCCCCACGTGCACTCACATTGACCAGGAAGGAGCCATCAATCTCCCTCCTCTTTCCAATTGACTTTTGATTCTACTCCGCAAAGCCATGGAATCAACGAAATTGATGCCTGTGTGGCGCTTGGGCTGAGAAACATCCACCAGGTGGAAGCTTCAAATGTTGCACAAGTGGCTAATCTGATTCATCTTTGGTTTGATACCAACCGTTGCCGCCAACTTCTGAATTCCCTTGATCAGCGTGAGCCAGGCGGATATTGGCCGGCATGGGTTACGGTTCGTTTCAATCAATGCCCGATATTTTTTCCCCAGTCCTAATCGTGAAATAGCTATGGAATGATTGATCATAACCTGAGTCCTGTGATAATTCAGAAGGGCCATCAACCAACAGTGGCTATGTATCGCTCCACTCACTACCATAAACTCACAGATTGCTAAAATCCTTATCACAGCACATACCTGATTGACAACAGCATGCTTTATACCCTCGAAACCAGAACGCGATACCACGTCTTCTATCTTTGGTCGTTGTTAGCCATAGATTCAATGTATCAGCGGCGGTCTCGAATTGCAATCATTCTGATTGATTAACCGGGAGAACCCAAAATCTCATCGTTATTGTTCCGAATGCTACGAAAGCCTCACGGTAGGCTTTGTAGCTCACATCAATCGGCCAAGTGAACCGTCTAGACCAGTGCTGCGTGTAAAGTAGATCTGCCTCGTGACGATAGGCCCTCCCTTCATCCGAATCCTCTCCCTGGAGTTGTTACAATTGCGCTGTTTGAGTCATGCCACTGTTAGGCTTTGTTAGACACAACGGAGGGCCTCTGCATCACTGGTTATCTAATCGCCTGCTTTTTGATGACATTTTCGCCTCTTCTACCGATGAGATCACTGATGTTGATGCTACAATGATGGTGTCTCCTGGAGAATGCAACACAAAATTAGAATGCCCACCAGGCGATGGTCAGGAACGGGACCGACGTTGAAAGGGCACCCAACGAGCGGAAAGTTCAGTACCCCGGCGAAAGATGCTGTCGTAAAACCAAAGCCCGGGCAATATCCTCGAAACTTCCCTCCCGTTCATGCTAATCTTGGTGGTTTGTAAGATGATGTCCAGATCGACGTTAGCGACGGCCACATCAAGGCGTTCTAGAACATAATGACTGGCGATCTCCATGAGCGTGGTAAGTGTCAATATGGCCATAGTCTCGAAAGCGTGCCGAGGTCTCTCTGCTTCCTCTCGAACTTCCCGTCCTTGGTCAGCTCCTGGCAAGTTCCAACTATGACCTCTGAGACACAGTTAGCAAAACATCTCGCTCATTTCTTTATAATGGAAAGAAAAAATAAGCATCGTCACCGGAAGACTGGGAATGCCTGGTGATTTAAGCTATTTGCTGCAGCTTCAGAGCCTCTCGTCGCGATGAAATAAGTTTGGGTTCCACATACAGAGTACTACGCGTCGGCGCCGTGATGAGAGTTTATTTCCAGAGGAAAATCAGATAAGCATACGTCTCTGGCCCTATCCTGAGGGGCATGTTATGAAATACCTGGCAAATATTGGTTTCTAATTAGTTCTCAATGCGGTAAAAGTCCAACCAGGGACGGTTAAACTTTGCTCACTCACATTCGTAAAGAGGCAGTCCATATATTGGCTGCATGCGGATTTGTCTAGCGTACAATACATCCCTTCAACCGCGCGCAGGTGCCAGTTTTCTAATGAATAAGAATTCTAGATAATTAAAAAAGACTAGATTTGAAGATACTTAAGTCACTTGGAAATTGTTGTTATAAAAAATACTATATATAAAAAGTTATATTTTAATAAAACGTATAAGAAGCTAACCTCACTGCCAAAGAGGTAGGACTAGTTGGATCTCGCGGAAAAGTGGGCCAGTTACACAACTGGCACCTACGCACTTAAAGGGATGCACAATAATTGAAAGTAATTGTAGTACTCCGTACATGTCAATCGCAAATCGCGTCCGCATTTGCAATGGTGCACAAATTTGCCTCGGACACGGAGCACCAGCCACTGGCTCCCGCGGAAAGGGAAGGGGAACTTTCAATGTGTGGTAATATCTCGTTTGCTCAGCATATAGCCACCTGTGTAGGCATCAAGGGAAGCTTCCCTTCCATTTGTTACTCGGCATGGTTCGCGGGGACGAATTGCGGGGCATCTGGGGATTTGAGCTGATCTGGTGCCAGCACGGGTCATGGATCTTACATGCAGTCAGTTTCTTGTTTTCTGTGGCGTTGAAGCTTCACGAGTCTGATGACCTTACCTGGATGACGTGAGATTTTGAGACTGGTAGTGTCGCAGGCGCAAGGACTTACACTGGCCGGAAACAAACATTTGGAGGACGGTGCCTCTTTGTCCTGTGGAAGACTCCTTGGAGCAGCACCGACGCCAGCAACAACAGCGGGCTATCGCCGTGAGTTTCTTTGCATGAATTTAGAATCCAACAGCCCCTCAAGGTGCATCGCCGGCCTCGTATGCTCAAGTTCCAGGGATTAGAGGAGGGACCCAGCTCAATAAGGCGAGCCCACACACCCGGAGCACCAGACTCGAGTCTTGTATCATCGCTCAGGTGGGCCACGTAAGGTGACATGGAGCCCGTCCGTCAGTGGCTGTTGCCCAACCCATTGGGGTCGTTTTGGGCCATTTCGTGGTCGACACGTCTAGCCTTGTGCCTGACGACGCCTCGGTACAGCCGGGAACGGAAGCGAAACGAGCTAAAAGGTGCGACATGGACGACCACGTCCATGACAAGCCTCATGACACACGACATACCTAGCTAGAAATAGCAGGCGCAACCTCCAGACGAAACGGGCTTCCCTCCGTTCTCGAACTTTTCCTCTCCTTCATCTTCTCCCACGCCACTTCTACCTGCCATGCAGCTTGGGTAGTCGACACCTAGGCTCGTGTCGGAGCTTTTTGGAATCTTCTTGATTTCTGCCTCCCTTGCACTTTCTCCAGTACGCGACCGTCGTCGAGTCCCTGTCAGCCCTCTGCTTCCTAGCTCATGATGGCCTCACCCAATCATGGTACAGAGAAATTAGGCGGTCATTGGCCCCCTCCAGCGCCACAGGAGCCGCGTGAGACACCATCCACTCGACGACGACAGCGGCTCTGTGGTCGAAATTTGATGGTTTTACTTGTCGTGGCGGGTGCTTTCTGTGTTACTCTGTTTCGGGCATCCGGCCTCGCGGCAACCGCAGTGCTATCGACATCTGCGGCGTATGCTTCACTCTATGGCGGATCTGACAACGTGGCAAGGCCCGGGAATAAATGGGCGTCAGAAAGCCTACCAAATGGCGACTGGCCCAAAGACCAGTATCTCCTTGGAGTCGGCAAGGCTGATATTACTGGACCAGTAGTTGAAATCAACATGATGGGTTATGCAGATTTTGCTCAGATTGGACGCGGTCTGCGGCAACGACTATATTCGCGAGCTTTTATTGTCGGGGATATGAATAACCCGGAGGACCGCTTCGTCTATCTGGTTCTGGATATCCAATCTGGTGACACCGCTGTTCGATATGGAATCCTTCGGGGGTTAGAAGCACTAGGCTCTCGGTATTCTATGTATGGCCAGGATAATGTTGCTGTTACTGCAACGCACTCCCACTCCGGGCCGGGGGCGTGGTTAAACTACCTCCTGCCTCAAATTCCGAGTATGGGATTTGACCAACAGAGCTACCGGGCAATTGTTGAAGGGTGCATTTTATCCATTCGACGAGCACACGAGAGTCTTGCGCCAGGACACTTGAGCGTGGGTAAAACGAAGATTATGAATGCAAATATTAATCGCAGTTTGTTTGCCTATCTAGCTAATCCGGAAGAAGAACGGGCCAAATACAACATCAGCTCGGAAGACGACGGGTCCGTTGAAAAGGACATGACCTTGCTCAAGTTCCAGCGAGCTTCGGACGAGAAAAATATCGGAGTGCTCACCTGGTTTCCCACACATGGCACCTCCATGCAAGCCAATAACACCCTTATTACAGGGGATAATAAGGGTCTCGCGGCGGATTTGTTTGAGAAGCAGGTACAGGGGAATGGACGGGAGGCGGATGGTTTTGTGGCAGGCTTCTCGCAGGCAAACATGGGTGATGCGAGCCCAAATATTTTGGGTGCTTGGTGCGAAGATGGAACTGGCCAGCAGTGCGATTTCAAAACGAGCGCATGTAGTGATGGAAAGAGCAACCGGTGTCGTGCCAGAGGACCAAAGTTCGGAAGGAACGACTACGGAGCTGCGTCATGCTTCGAGATTGCTCGGCTACAACACGAAGGCGCGATAAGTATTTACAATTCTCTGAATGACCAGGCGCCGAATATTCAGGGAACGGGTGTGAAAGCGATTCACAGATTCCACGACATGTCCTTTTATAACTTTACATTGCCCAACGGATCAGAGGCGCAAACATGCCCGGCAGCGCTTGGGTACGGCTTTGGAGCCGGAACGTGGGACGAGCCTGGTCATTACGATCTTGTGCAACACGCCTCCTCTGCTTCGAATGCGAGGTTCATTTGGAGACTTATTACCTGGCTCCTCAAGTCACCTAGCAAAGAGCAGGTCGCTTGCCAGCACCCCAAGTCCATCATTCTAGACGTCGGCGAGGTCAGTCAGCCATACGCGTGGACCCCCAACGTGGTTGATATCCAGACATTCAGAGTAGGTCAACTTTTTATAATCGTCAGCCCGGGAGAAGCAACAACGATGGCCGGACGACGGTGGAAGGAGGCTGTAGCAAAACAGAGTATTCGGGCATTGCCAAACGAACTAGACGGCCAAGATCCTTTGGTGGTCCTTGGAGCGCCAAGCAACAGCTATACTCATTACATTTCGACACAAGAGGAATATAGGTCAGTACTTCGCCTTAGGCCGCTTTCTGTAAACCCTGCTGACCATGCATAGCATTCAACGCTACGAAGGTGCCTCTACACTCTATGGGCCACATACACTTGATGCGTACATAGAGCGCACAGTTGCGTCGATAAAATATCTCCGATCCAACAGTTCAAGTCGTGAGCACCGCGCAAAGAACAAATACCCGCCAGACAATAGCGGACGGTCTATCAGCTTCATAATTGGTGTTCTCTTCGATAGGACACCATGGTCCAAAGATTTTGGAGACGTAGTAAATAATGTTGCCAATTCTAGGTACAGAAGGGGCGAGAGAGTCTCGGCGTCCTTCGTCGGAGCCAATCCTCGCAACAATCTGCGCCTTGAACAGACATATGCTGCGGTTGAGTATCGTCCATCAGCAAATTCGCCATGGCAACAAGTTCGAGATGACTCGGACTGGGGACTCAGCTTCTATTGGCGACGGACGAGCAAGATACTCGGCTTAAGCGAAGTTGACATCAAATGGGAAATTGAAAATGATGCCCCTGTAGGGGAATACAGACTACGATACTATGGTGATTCGAAATCGATACGAGGAAAGTTGTCAGCGATTGAAGGAGTGAGCTCTGCATTTAGCGTTGTGTAACAGCATAATATCCAGTGTAACGGAGACGGAGTTTGGGTCGTCATATTTGTGCATTTTTTTCCTTGACATATGCAATATGTAACAAGCTTATCTATGCATTCAAGAATGGCGCTGGGAACATATGCCATGGCCTGCATGCTAAATGGTAGACTACATATACTTGATTGGCTATCGTTTAAAGAAGAAATATTAGAATAATTCATCAATTCAAACACGTTGACTCGGGTATTCAGTCAGATATGGGTTCTAGCTGGGTATTAATTCCCGGGCACACACGCCGCTGGGGCTGAACCGAAGCTCTGTGATTTACCCTGCACAAGGGCAGCGGGAAATGGACCAATTTAACACTGATTGCAGTTCTCTGAGCAATCAGGACCCTTGACGATCAATAGACCGTCCTTCTCTTGCGACTTCACCTACACAAGTCCCTGGGCGCCCAACTTGGTTAGAGGTGTACGAAAGACGCGCTGATTGCATACGGAATTCTGATTGGAAGGGTCAACTAGTTGCATACCTAAATGACTACTTAAGGTACTTAGTAAGTAGTCATTTGAAAGGCAATTACTTACCTAGGTACTCCGTATGGAGTATGGTATGTTGTTCGTTACGGTCCTGCAGGTCTCACCTTCCCGTTTTAAATGCTCGCATACGGAGTAAGGTGCTCGAGCACTTGCTCGAGCAACTACCTAGGTAAATAGGTAGATTGGTTGCCCCCTCTCCTCCCACATGCAACTTCTAGCCAATTTAAGCTACCATCTCCCGCACTCGCCTCTTTGTGCAAGGTTCGTCTGCTTAATCTACCAAGTGTTTAAGCTGGACCAAGGGGCGGGCGACAAAGCGAGGAACTAACAGACGTCACGACATTACACACAGGGAACCATGAGGCACCTGTTGTGGCTCGCGCCCCTGGTGGTGCAAGCTTTGGCGATGGCGTCCGCGACACTTAGAGGTGGCCGCGACGTCATGGACGCGCCGAACCAGAAGGGGTTGCTGGATTCGAGAGCGGCCGCTGGATATCCTGATGAGCCATTGCAGTGTTTTGAAGTCACGAATCCCGTCTTGTCTTCTGATGGTATTGTTGATGGTAATGAAATTCTGGATAGCTATCCTGGAAGTGTGCCACCCAAGGCGTGCAAGATCCAGTTGATGGATCACGTTTTTGGGAATAGTTATGGGCAGCCATTTGTTTGTAAGTAGAAGACGCCCGTGGTCAGTCCAGTCTTGGTATTCTGATAAATTGGGGTCTGCCTTCACACCAAATGAATACCGGCTGACTTTGTCCCTACTATGTCCAGCCGACTATACGCCGCCTGACGAGACAAAATGTCCCTTTAATAGGGTCATTATGAACTTTACCGTCGTGTCAGAGGGACATCAATTTGATCGTTTGGCCATCATGTGGCTGGGCGATACGGAAGTCTGGCGAACTTCGACCGCAGAGCCCAATGCTCACCCGGGTATCTCATGGACGTATTGGAAAGACATGACGACATACCTCTCAATATTGAAACGTCCTCAGAAGCTCATATTTGATCTCGGGAATCTTATTAATAGCAACTATACGGGCTCTTTCAACACCACGCTTACAGCCACGTTTATACAAGACCAAAACTTGACTGGGCCTGCTGCGCCGCCAGCTGATGAAATTGTGCCTTTTTCAGCTGGGAACGGAGCTTCTGGAAAAGGAAGCGCATTCACTTACCCTGATGAAAAGGCAGAAAAGTCAATCACATTGCCCCGAAACATAAAGCGTGCTGTCTTGTCGATTGCGGCCACTGGCCAATCTGATGAGGAGTTTTGGTGGACAAATGTTCCGGAGGATGCGATCAACAATTGGGAAGGAATGACGCTGCTCGGCAAAAGTTCGTTCCGCGAGGTTCGACTGCGAATTGATGGCCAACTTGCGGGCTTGTCGTGGCCGTACCCGGTCGTCTTTACAGGGGGAGTCTCACCTCCTTTACACAGACCCGTGGTTGGGCCGCAGGCTTTCGACCTAAGAGAGCAAGAAATCGACATTACGCCTTGGCTTGGTGTTTTGTGCAATGGAAAAGACCATACGTTTGGCTTGGAGGTGGTTGGTGCAGATGACGCTGTGGTAAACAGATACTGGCTACTTTCTGGCAAAATCTTTCTCTGGCTCGACAAAAGGGATGCTATCACCTCAGGATGCCCGCCAAAAGTGATTATAAGCAAGCCCAACTACAATCCACATGAATTGGCCGTCCAGAATAAGTCTCTTCGGTATGATCAAACGATTTCTCGCACCCTGCAAATCAAGTCCAAGATTAAGCATACCGGCGGCAAAACATTCGAGTCCGCCTGGTCTCAGCGCTTCGCCATGCAAAACACGGGCTATATGCTAGAAGCCGGCAATGTTCAACAAGTTAATGCATCGTACGAGGGAGAGGACAGAGCAACGAAAGACTCGGCCTCGTACTACTACGCTGGCTATTCTTACCCAATGCAAGTACGCCTTGTCCAAACAGCACCCGATGACAACTATACCTACACCTTGGACACCAACCTCACTCAAACAATGCAACTTGCCGTCACAGGCAACACAGTCTTCTCCAATGGTTTAGAGCCTTTTCTTGCCCGGATCACCGGCCGAGTATCCGGGTCCGTAATTCAGACGACCAAAAAGGGCAGAGCCTTCTTTTTTAAGAAGAAAGATGGCGGATCCAGTGGTTTTGGAAGCACACGCCAGACTTATAGCTTTGGTGCCAAGACCCTTGCAAACGGGGATGGTATAGGCTTCGCGGATGCTCAGAGTTTGTACTCACGGGAGGTGATGGTGAATAACGAGACAACGACGTTGGATAACGTGTGGGTATTTGGGAAGGACCTACCAAAAACCAAACCACAGGGACCACCACAGCAACCAATTGAGAGTAATGAATATGCTGCCAGGTTAATTGGAGGGAAGAGGCCAGGTACGAAGATTGGTATTCAGTGGGCGAAGGAGGCAGTTCTCCATGGTAATGAAAAGGACTAAAGAATGTACATAGATGGTGAAACGGTGTGACAAGCTGGTTAATGTGAGCGACTAACATCTTTAAGCCAGTTCCAGTTGCTATTGATCCAGTGTGTAAGTCAACTAGAGCCTGTTGACTTAGTGATTGGTTGTCTAAGTACCTACTGAGTACCTAAGTATGTACTTAAGTAACGTAAGTGCCCCCACGTACCAAAACATGGGTATAAAGTTCCTGAGTTGTCGTCTTCAGAATTGCTGGCCAGCCATGTGGAAATTTGACCGGTTGGCCAAACAAAGTCTAATCTCCATCTCCATCACCCAGTTGCCCATTGAGAAAAAAGTGCTTCGCAATAGGTGAACAAAGAGAAGAAAACAAAGTGCCAGGAACCAAGATGCCGAGGAACCGGGGATGGCGTCCGGTTAGTGGTGCGGACGCCACTATGATGATGTATGTGGCGCCGTTGCAGCCACTTTGAACTCGGACATACAGTGGGAGTACTTTTAAACAGCAACACACTCCATATTAGCACAATGAGGACCCAAGTACCAGTTTTCAGGTACAGAGTATATGATAACTCGTACATTCTACAAGGGAAAAACACGCGAGATTCAACTCCTACTGTAGGCAAGTGCTCCCCACATCGGTTGACCACAGTGTGGTGGTTTCTGAGGTTTTTTGCTCAGCCTCTGCT
Organism: Metarhizium brunneum; assembly: GCF_013426205.1. Taxonomy (NCBI): domain Eukaryota; kingdom Fungi; phylum Ascomycota; class Sordariomycetes; order Hypocreales; family Clavicipitaceae; genus Metarhizium; species Metarhizium brunneum. The sequence continues at coordinate 2,951,120 of NC_089425.1, read as the reverse complement.
CCTATCCGCTTTCCCCGAACCCCCTATTGTTCCTCCCTCACATCATGGTGTTGCCTTTGTTAAGCCATCTTTGCTCGGCATCTGTATTCTTCGCGGCCTCCCATAAAGGCCGGCAGTTCGACGCGGAGGCTGACACCCCGTGCGGCGTTTGAGGGATCTGTACCGTTGGCATAGCTCCAATCGAACGCCGCTTGTTGGGCTTACCTCGACCCGAGATTTGATCAGTCCTGTGTTGCTGCCTATGCCGCCCGTTTTCTATCCATGATAGTTTGAAACTTTTCTTCTGGCTCTTCAGGATGGCTGCGAGTTCAGGCTTGCGCCGTCTCGGGCTCTGGGCATCTAACCCGACGAGGTTGCGCAGTCGCATGACAGCTCTGTCTCTATGCCTCGTCATCCTATTAATTTGCCCATTGGTACAGTTATACGGCGTCAGCGAAGCCAATTTTTACACCCGATACTGGCCAATGCATTCTTTGCTAGTCGCCAAGGCTGGCCATCCTCAATCAACTATCAATTCGCCATGTCGAGACTTTCCCAGCGCTGAGGGAATTGTCGTGTCTTTGAAAACGAGGGCCGGGAATGCCTATTCAAGGCTTCCTCTGCACTTTTTGACTCATTTACAATGCCTACCCGATATTTTGGTCTTTTCAGACATGGTGAGTATACTTTTGCCTATCTGGCTGTTGGATGAATGCACACTACATGCGGGCGCGTATTGATGTCTGATGCGTGTTGTGCAGGAACAAGACATTGCTGGTCATCGGGCTCATGATGTGCTTGACCGCGTCGAAAACTATGTCAAGATGCAACATAAAGAATTTCGCTTCTATAAAGACCAAATAGGCTGCTCTGGTCCTCAGGAACAGTGTCAGGACGACCCCATTATGGCGGCAGAGCTGGAGAAGTACATGACCATCAACAGTGTTGCTCGAGCGTGGGAACTTCGACCCGGGCGCGATTGGTATGTCTTCATCGAGGATGACACCTATGTCATCTGGCCCAACCTGATTCACTGGCTGCGCAAAAAGGCACGTCGAAATCGGGACCCGTTTGTGGGAAGTGCCGTCATGCTCGACGGTTATGCCTTTGCGCACGGCAGTAGTGGGTTCGTTCTCTCTGGGCGCTTAATTCGCCGTTGGATGAAGAAATTTCCAGACGTAGCCGAAACGTACGACAAGTTGGCTCACGAAATTCAATATGGCGGCTTGGCCCTTGCAAAGGCCCTGGAAGTGGCCAACGTTGGGGTCAAACAAGCGCACCCAATGTTCAATGGAGAGAATCCAACCACTGCGCCGTTCGGTCATAACCATTGGTGCCAGCCCGTTTTTACTATGGCAACGATGACTTCCCAGAAGATCAGCGATTTGTGGGAATATGAAAAGTCAAGAAACGACTCTGTATGTTGCATCTAACACGGAGTGGCATTCCGCGGAAGCTAATCACTTCATCAGAGCCTCATCCAATACAGACATCTCTATCACCAATTTTTTGAACCATACATGGCCTATTACCGCAAAAACTGGGACAATCTCTCCAGTGGTACCTGCTACATTGGTCCCGATGACCAAGACCGAGTCTCCGATTGGATTAAAAGCCAGCAAAAACCAGAATCGGAGAAAAACATTGTCGAAAAGTACGCCCACAGATCAGCAGCAGCTTGCGCCAAAGTCTGCGAAGCTGAGGGCCTAGATATTGCTGACTCTGACTTCTCGTCACTTCTGACCGAGACGTCACGAGGCAAGTTTGTCCGCGCCAAGTACGAGGAGAAGGCCCAGCGGAACACCTTGTTCAAGTTGAATAGGAGGTGTTTTCAGTGGAAATACGACAACGGCGTGTGCTTTACGTCTCCAACTTTTACTCTAGGAGGGCCTATACAAGAAGCAGAAGAAAGGAAAGATGGGGAGGTAGTGACGAGCGGTTGGTTCGTCAAGGGTATTGCCGACTGGGTTGATGCCATGGGGAACTGTGCGCTGGACTGGATAGAACCAGTTACTCCTCACTAGAGTGAGAACAAGAAGTATTCCTCGATGCTGTACCTGGCGCTGGGTTGCTTCATTTTCCATTCTCTTTGTGTTTCTAGGTTTGGGGCAAAGAAAGTATATAATAGCATACCCGGAACTAAGTTCTGGTTGGCGTTGGGGTGCGTGCATTATTTACCATATTACAAAAGGAAATTAGGCAGGATGGTCTTAATAATGGTTACATGATGTGCATTATGCAAGTGGACACGCAAACAAGAGGAAACTCATGTGATAATTCACGACTGGTGAAGGAGCCCCGTCCAACGTGAACCCTAACCCACCCGAAGCGCGACTTCTCCCGCAGCAGTTTGAAACAGCATTCAATCGCACATGGCGGACCGGGCCGAGGTAGCCCAAGGGAGGTGGAACATATTGTAGAAAGCAGCATGCATGTTTCCATTATTTAGGCCCGTATCTGCCACGTTGTCTGCTTGTCTCTCGGCTTTGCTGAGGATGCAGCTATTCCACTCCTACATTAGCCCCCTATTCCTTGCCGCTACATCCTCACTATGAGTTGTTCACTTTGCCCTTTCATGGTACGTGTAACCGTGTATACTTGTCTCTTGTGTATTATCAGAGTATGAATATTATTTGCACATGTCTCCCTCCCGTCACGTACTACCGCCGTCTTCACCATTCGCTTTGCCGGATATCCTAGTTGAAACAATACGCTGCCGCCGTTGACGATGCAAACACGCTCACAACATCGCTATTCAATAACTCGCTCCGCTCCCGAAATCGCACCAGCCAGATCCCTCGTATATGCCGGCCCAATTCGTTCCTGAAAATAGCAGCTCAACATGAACAATATAACAAGAAAATTTACAGCCTCCTTGCTCCGTGACGACCGCACCGATGTGGATTCTTGGGCGAGCTCATGTAGCAGTACGCCTTGGCAGCCTCGTCCGCCGGCCGGCCGTACATCTTTCGAATTTCGCAATACTCGTACTCACTGCCCATCCAGTCCTTGAGATGGCGGTGGAGTTCGCACCGGGAGATGCCGCATTTTCGGCAGTACACTTGGCCCTTGACACGGAGGCTCTCGAGCGCTTGGGGCGAAGGATCCGGGTCGCTGGTTTCTCTGCGAACAAGGGGGCCAGCACCTCGCCAGGCCCATTCCATGTCGTTTGGTCCAGAGTACCGGCTTGAGAGGGGAACCCTGCCGTTCTTGCGAAGGTGGAAAGAGTATAGTCGTGAATGGGCAAGTCCCAGGCAGGCGCCGTCGATAGGGTCCAAGAAGTCGAACAGAGCATAGTGCAGTTCAGAGGGGAGATCGAGCAGATTCATATTTGCTGATAGCCGAGGCTGATGACTGGGTTCTGGTTCCTTATCTGTCACGGACTGTGACCGGCGCGGAGGGGGCATTTTCGGTCGACGGGGTAGTTGAACCATGGGGCCAACGGTTGAAGATGCTGAAGAGAAGGTCGAAGACGCAGGTGAATCAGGCCGGACAATGGATGACTGCAAAACTGCATTTTCGGGAATGGGTGCGTGGCGATTGACGTGGGAGATGTAGTGAGGGTGGTAATGAGGCATGGACTGGTGCTGGTCACCTTGGTAGTCGGTCAGGGACCATCCTCTCCGCGGTGCTCTCATCATGCTGCGCTTCATGCTTGTTTCCTTCATTCGCTGAGCATGTTCTTCCCGTGACATGGTTCCGGCTTCGTCGTTCACAGCACTGGGACCTGCGACTCCATCTGTTTGTTCATGGGCGGAGGCGCCGCCGCCGTTGGACGAAACGGCGGGGTCAACGAGGAGTTGAACCATTGCGAGCGGCAATGTCGTTGTGTCAGGTACTTCGATATGCAAAGTTCGACTTGGATACTTCAATGACACAACCGGCGCAGCATAGGCCGTTGCGGTTCGTATCTCGTTTTCGCTTCGACTACGAGCGGTACGACCGTTGGTGGCGTGACCAGTCTAACGGGCGAGGCAAAGGAGGGCGTTGAGTGTCCCCTGACAAGAAAGTTTCGGCTGCCGAGAGGGTGAAAGTATAATTGGTAATTCGGTAGCCACGATAGCAGTTGTTTGGAGGTTGATCAGTCAATATCGCAGTAGAGGCATGGACATGGAAGACATCAACACTACTCCAGCTGCAAGGAGGGCCATGAGGACTTTATTTCAACGCTTTTGGACCGGGGGTGTAATCAAGGACACAGGCGGTCGGTCGGTCTCGGCGATGGGTGGTGTGCTTGAGTCTGGCATTATGGAGCCGCGGTGCCCACATCGTCCACATCGTGGGAACTCCTAGGAAATTTTCCCCTGGCCTGGCCGAGCCACCCAAACAACTCGGCGAAAGCCCATGGCCATGTGCCACTTTTGCTCCCGGCGTCGTCGTTCAGTTGCGATATACTACTAGTAGTGAGCTTGTGCAAGCGCAACCGAGGCGTCTATTTTGAGCTGCCCATAACGCGGAGCTCAGAGAAAGAAGAGGCTCAAGCCTCCCGAGTACGCGGTGTGTACAGAGGTGCCTCAGCCAACTGATCATTCGAGGCCGCGAAGCCCCCCGACTTTCAATTCTTGAACAGGAACCAGACGAGGATTCCCTCACGAAGACTCTTCAGGCGCACGCCTAGACAGCCGTCAACGGCTCTTCGACCAAAAAATGGATCAGCATGCGAGAGGGTGAAGAGCAGTAGCCGTTCGCATGATCGCACTTCTATAATTGGTTGCGTCTTGCTGTCCGGGCGTGCTGGAACAATGGAACTTGTGGGGTCTTCGAACTGTCTTACTCGTGGTGTTCTGTGGCTACAATAGAGCGAGTTCAGCCATTGCCTTTCCATCTTGCCCCCAGAGCTCTCTCCCTCAGGGTACGGAGTACAGCCTGTGGAAATGATTAATTAATTGACTTTTCCCTTCCCCAGATGAACGCACTTCACGTCACTGCGGAGTCGTTCGCCTCCCATGCCCCACGACAGAATACTACCACGATAGTTTGGCTGATTCCCAAATTTGCATCGCCCGACGTTAGAAATATATTGAGGCTCTGAAGAGGGATGTGGCGAGTATTGCGTGTGTGGCTGTTTGATCGGCAGGCACGGGACCAGAGGGCTTTCCCGGATGAATAATCCGTACGATAAAGGCATGCAGAGAACTGTCGACTCTGCAGCAAAAAGAAAGTGGCAACACGCGGGTTCCCTTGCAAGGGCAAGCCGACATCAAGGATGGTACTGCTTTACCATTTTGCCATGTTTTTCTATGCAGCGAGCGATGCGGTGTACCGGAGGGGTTCGTAGTGGTGTGCGGCGTTGCGTGCTTGATGCCAACACTCGCAACGCAACTCGAATTGGTTCGGTGGTCCGACTCTGTGGCGTCAAAATCCGATTCAACCGACACTAAGAGTACCATGGATCCATGTCCGCAGAGAGTTGCAGCTCAACGGCCTGCATGTATGGTTGCATGGGCCGGCTCGATCATCTAGAGCAACGAAGGGACGCAAATCTTGCCGCCAAAGGCGGACTTGGCGACGCAAAGAAAGGTGAGCGTTGAATTCAGGCGCCCTTCTCCGTGTGTATTCCCGCAACTGATGTTTGTTGAAGGCCTCGTCAGCCAACGAGGCGGCTCCGATGGAGGCCAACGGAGTCGTTGTCCCCATGATGCTCCACAAGCCGTCCACAAGCTGCTGGGGCCACGGCCCTGACGTGGGCCAGAAGGGCCCCTACGTCTGCAGAGGAGCATCATTGCGGAGCATTATCAGTGAGCTGCGACAATGACAGCACCTGTCGTAGGGCCCTTGCGGAGACTGTCGAAAAGACCCTAGTGGCAAAGTCAGTTGCGAAAACAAGGGTGCTGGCAAAGAAAATCGTTCTTGATGCAAAGAATAAGGGTCTTGTGAGGAGGCGACAATGTTGTCAGCGGAATGGGCCATGGGGGGAAGGAAGGGTCCAGGCTGCCTTGGCCAAGGGCAAGAACGACCAGCCCGAAATATCGAATGAGCTCTTCCCTCCATATTCACTGCCCACATGCAACAGACTGCATTGACTGACTCCATGTCAACATGGCATTTTCTGCTTACAGATGCCAAAAGAGATCACCCAACACTACTACTACATACCACCTTGATACATTAGCTGCAGCCGCGGATTGGCTTCCAGATCCCGTATGCAAGCCTTCGTGTATCCGTGAGCTTCGCAAGCGCCAACCAAATTTGCCAACCAATCCCTGTCCGTTCACCTGCTCTCTCGTTAAGTCGGTGAGGAGACATCATGCCACATCATCTGTTGGAAGGAATTTGTGACGATCTGCTGGGAGATGCCACCCGCAGGGTCTATTGATTGCACGCCACCTACAACTCGACATGTTGTAGCTGTGGTCGGCCCATGCAAGCCTTGGTTCTAGAAAAAGTCGGCACTCGACGAACCGTGGCTGTGTTATTAGCCGCCGACTGCTGGGCTTTTGGGCCGGGTCTCTTCCAAGTAATGTTGCAATGGCACGTTTCCCAAATTCACTCCCTCCAGCTTGCGAAATACGAGACTGACGTCGACTCAATTGATTCCTTTTATGACAAACAACCAGCAATTGACACGCATGGTCAAGTAGAGTCGTAGTGGCATGGACATAGCTCCTCGGATAATTTACCACGAGTCGGTTTATAAGGATGCTAAGAAGGGGCTAATAGATGCAGCCTGATCAACGCCCGGGGACATTAAGAACATCAATAGTTTCTGCAGTGATGATATTGATAGTTGAAAGCTACAAGAAGTATATTTGCATGAAGTACTACTCGCGGTACGGGAAACAACCTGACAATCAACACTTAGTCAGTCCGCTCCTGGTTGCAGTCGCAAAGGGAATGTATGCCATTGACCATGCAATGAGATCACTAAGGACCTGATGAAAGAATTGAAAACATGCCTTCTGCTCCCCAAAAAAGCACCATATCTCGAAAAATTATCAATTGTCGTGGCAATTCTGTCGAGAACACTTTACGATGTCAATATGGTTGTCAAATTTCTTCTTATCCACAGATGCTACCCTAGAGCGTGATGGCTACTGATGTTGCGCATTGCTGTCGTCGTCGCTCAACACTAATATCGGCAAAAAAAAAAGTAGCACGAGACGGTCAGATAAAGAGATACACATTCAGTAATTACTTTGCCAAATCTTCACTGTCAAGGGTCAGTTCATGGCTCCGCGAACAACCGATAAGTAAGCTAAATGAGCACATGGCAGAGGAAAACACAGCAAAAGAGGAACTTCCGAAGGGCATATAGTTCATACATATTCGTATTCCATTAATGCTCAACTACAGACAGTATTATTACCCAATCCAACATTTCGCAAACATCACCAGCGACGGGGCATAAATGGAGAGACAGTCTCAAATACTACATATCTTTGCTCCCGAAACGCCATTAAAGTGCAGGGTGCCCGCCCAGCTCCTCTTCAGTTCCCACGGGGCTTGATTCCAAGCGTATCATCTTCCATGCAAGTTTGTAGACATCTAGATGCCAATCCAGATGAGCATAATGACCACGTCCATGCCCTTGCCCTCACCACCGTCATACTTGAAGGTCCACATGCCGTCCTTCTTCTCATCCCAGTACGCACCGGTAGCGCTGTGCATGCCGCGTCGGCCGACGTGGGGCTTGCCATCGGTGGCAGTAGCCTCGGAGCTCGTCGAGATGTGAGGCTTCTCTTCTTTGGTCTCGGTGCCGCCGCGGGCCTTGTTCAGTGAGGATGTGGGCACGAGGTGCTGCACGATGGTGCTGTTGCAGGCGAACTTGAATGAGGGCGCGGAAGCTCCTTGGGGTGTTGACTCGGAGATGACGGCCTTGAGCATAGAGTTCTAGATGCGTGTTAATCGTTTGTTTTTCTTGGTGATGTGTCTGCGAGTGGGTTGGGCCCGGGGCAGCGTACGATGATGGTAGAGTTCCATTGCTCAGTCTTTGCGTGGTCGTAGAACTCGGCGCTACCGATCGCATTGTTGCAGACCTGATATGGATGTGTCAGAACCAGCAATCTATATGCAATTGTATAAAGATGGGCGGTAGGAAACAGGCCGTTTCGCCCATCGAGGAGAAGTTCGTACATCGGTAGCAATCTGCTTGAGACGGTTGAAAGGAATAGGCTGAAGCCGATGGTCAGTAATATGTCAAAAGGAGAAAGATGCAAGATCAGGGCTCAAATGTTCTCACATACAGGAGTAGACATCTTGATGGCTCGTGGCGTTGTTTGATCAGGGAGCGATGCAGGTGGAGCGAGGTTGAAGCGTAAACATAAACAATAGGTTGGTGGTGTATGTACATCAGAGGATGTACTCCGTAGGAAGGGGACCCAGAGCCGCGCGATAACCAATAAATCTGGACCAACCAAATAGCCCGTATTTTGGGAGATTGAATTGCCAAGAGAGATCTCAACTAAACAGCGACTGCAAATTTTTTTTTTAAAAAAAAAACTATGCCTAGATAATAATGAACCACCTGTACCCTCATCAACCTACCCAACTACCCTTGGTTTCCCAAACTATTTTTTAACTCGCAGCCAAACGTTGACTTCAATATCCCTTGTCCCTGACAGGTTTCCCGCTTTTGCCCATCAGGAGTCTCCTTGCTTCGCGGGGCAACAACACGTGACTTCGAACCAACCAGCCTACCCACGTGCACAAGAGCTCCCCCAAAACAGTTGTCACGGGTGGGGTTGAACCAAAGTAGTATGAGAACCGGAGCAGATAATCGCACCAGAGCCCTCTGCGAGAAGTAGTTTTTTTCAACCAACGCGTCCAATTTCGCATCTTGCTCAATCGATTCTGTCCCTGGACCGAGTTTCCTCCCCCGAAGAATTGACAAAGTCTGCAAGGTGCTCGGCAATTCAGGCTCGCTGCGTCAGCCAAGCGACAAGTATCTCGACCGAGCCGCAGCTTCAGGTGAACCAGTAGCAGCAGCGACCTACTACCACAGCGCTGCAATCCGCTCAATTGCTCTCAACAAACCGTCGCCGACATGTCTTCCCAACCCCTTCTCCAGACCTCCCAAGGTACGCCAAATCTTACTGCGGCCGTGGTTCTCGCCGCCAATGCTAACAGCACCAGGCAAGCGCATCGCCCTGCCCACCCGAGTCGAACCGAAAGTCTTCTTCGCCAACGAGCGAACGTTCCTGTCATGGCTCAACTTCACCGTCATCCTGGGCGCCTTGGCCATTGGAATGCTCAACTTTGGTGATCGCGTGGCCTTCATTTCGGCCTTCCTCTTCACCGGCGTGGCCATGCTGACCATGCTGTATGCGTTGGTGACGTACCATTGGAGAGCAAAGTCAATACGAATGAGGGGTCAGGCCGGGTTCGATGACCGATTTGGCCCGACTTTCCTGGCCATTATTTTGTTGTTGGCCGTCGTGGTGAACTTTGTGCTGCGTATCACGGATCACTCGAACAAGCAGAAGCACAACTAGGCGCGATGGGCTGAGTGCGCATCGAGAACTGGGTCGTGGTGGGATCGGGGTGGAGATTTTACATGTGTAATGAAGAATGAAGACACTCTGCAAAGGGGATACAAGAGGAGAGGAACATGGGCGACGGTTGAAGGGTGGAGAGGTCGTGCCTTGGATATCCAGCGTTGTCTTTCACTTACGTAGTATAAATGTTTGGCGTTGCAGTAAAAAATGCCATTTCGAATTTAGCGTCAACTCACTCAAACCAATTGGGTATCTTGCATATCTCCAAGCCGTAAGCAGCACTCCAGGCCACCATAACGCCGTTCCATATAGAGACCAATCCAGCCGCCTCCTCAAATCACCATGAGCCGTTGCAGCAGGACAAATATCATGCAGGCTCATGGGACTGAACAGTAACCCCCTTTCTGGCCTTCAGGTCTACTACCTCTTTTTTACTCAAGAACACCCTCAGGGACATGGTCACGCGCTTCGATGGTTCTGGTATCACCGCCCTTTCAAACCGACTCTCCATCGTCTCAAAATCGTCCTCGTCCTCGTCCTCGTCTTCACGATTCCTTTCCAGAACCGTCTCCTCAATCAAATCCTTCCTCTTTGCCTCTGGAAGTTCAAACATTTCATTATATTGAAAGCATGTCTTCCCCTCCTCCCTCAGCAGCCTCTTGCACTGCTCCACAATGGTAATCATCTTGCACACTTCTGCCGTTCGCGCATGCAGCAACACCACACACGGTAGGTCTGATGTAGAGCCAAGATGCGAAATAGCTTGCGTGACACGCTTCCGGATCTGTGTTGAGGATATTACAGAGGCGGCGAGGACGTTGTATTTTGGTTGGAGCTGGGCAATGATGGCTTCGTGAGGCCCTATAAGGGCTGGCTTTAACGCATTGCCGGAAGGGGAAGGGTGCGATCGAGCGCGTTTAGCTGCTTGGGTTGTAGAAGACGGTTCCTTGCGTTTTTTAGAGGCGGCAGAAGTCTCTTCTGAGGGCGTGGGCGACATATTTGCTTGAATCGGAATGGGCACTTGTGTTTTGTGAAATGAACTTTTTTGAACTTGGCTGACCTTGGGCTGTTGCATTGAATAAATGTGGGGCGGAAGCTTGCGAGATACATCAGTACGGAGTACTCCAAGTGTGCTTAGCTGATGAAGAGCATTTATTAGATGGTGAAAAGCGACGAGGAGTGGCACCTGGAGCAGTCAAGCACAAGGTACCGGAGTACCTGACAGCCGCCGGGATAAAGAATACGCCTACAGAATTGTTGACGTGATCTCTCTCTCTCTCTCTCTCATATTTCTCTTTTATTTCTCGCTCGCCTGCTGCCTACTAGGTACCACCTGTATATTTACCACAGGTATCACTCAAAAAGCCCAGTGTCATGTCTCACTGACTCTCACAGTATATACCTGGCGATGGCGACGAAATTATTTGCATGTGAATGAGCAGAATGATTCGCACCTCCAAAGCCTTGTGCTAGACATGGCTTCAATGCAGATCTGCAGCTCTAGATACTGCGACAACGTGTGGAGATGCTAGCATCTGAAATAGTCCAGTCACATGTCAACTGTGAAGTGCATCACGCCAAACCCTTGCGCCGCCAGAAGAGGCTGATTCGGCGTCCCTCCCTCCTCCAAGCAAGGTTCATGCCACCCGCGTCAAGAAAACTCTTGGAAAGGCTTTCTAAGCCGCAGTCGCGATGCCTTGGAGTATGCTACGTCTCCTGTGTAGAACACAGCTCTTTGTAGCTTCGCTCGGCTAATACGTTGAAGACTCCAACTTCCAACTTCATCCTGCCGGGCCCTGAGCATGTTTGAGCTTGTACCGGTTTGTCATGATGTAATCACGAAACCTGTTCCGATACGGGCCATGTTGGAGTCAAGTGGGACGACGGTGACGTCTTCCACGGCCACGCTGCGTACGTACTACTTGTTCGTCAGCTTGGCAAATTCTGCGTGAAATGCTCCGTATAACCACCGTGACTCACTCAGGAACTGGGCCGCCCTTCTGAGGCTGGTAACAATACGCATGAACATTGCCTGCAACTGATACAAGACATCGAAGCGGCCTGAAACTTGGGGAGTCCCTTGCTGCCTTGGGAACGTCGCGCCAGGAATGTGCTACGTACGTACCAGCAGCAGTGCTAGTCCAAGTGGCTGCATGAGATTTCACAATGACGCCACTCAGCCGGGGAACCTCGACATCGAATCCGTGGCCTAAATATCGATTCCATGCAATGTCGATTGGTCCACATGTGGTGTCAAGATTTTGTTTCCTGATAAGCCTCACTCCCTGACAGGCTGTGGTTAAGAATAGGAAGATGTCGGCGCGGGACAGCTCCTCAGACTGGCTGAACGCATTTCGTGTTTCTCGGGAGATGTTTGTGTCAGACAGCAACTTGTCGGACCTTTGTCGAGGCTAGATCCCTGATCAATACGTGGCGCACTTGTCCCGGTATAGACTCTCAACATGTCCGAATACTTTCCGCGCAGGCGGGTGTTTGGCAAGAAGAATGCACAAAAAAGTACGTACCTAGGCACCTGACCTGGCTCATGATCGAACCTCGAATTTCGTCTTGGATAGTGCTCCGTACTCCCCTGTACAATGTACATGGCGCATGGTGCTTGAACCACAAGAGACTGAGTTGACTGATGATAGCTTTCACCAACTCGTCCATGCTTTGTATTGAATACGTTGCAGTGTAAAGGAACCGTACAACCAGCCACCCTACGTACTAGCAATATTGAAGTACCTACCTGGTAAGTGAGACACCTGTTGCCCCGTACATAAGGAACAGGCTACGGAGTACTAGTACCCCGTACCCCGTACTCCGTACTTCAACTGGTGTTATGCAGCCCAATCTTTGGTTTCAATGTTCCCCCTGCCACATTCGATTAGGGAGCTGAGTCTGGTCCTCAATACACCACATCGCTATACTTACGAATGCGCTTACGTGGTGCAAATGGAGAGATGCTAGTACGTGCCTAGGTGAGGTACGCGAGGAGTACCCAGGTACTTGAGAGGACCAGCCCTTCAGTGGGCGGCGATGCACTCAGGAAGTTGTTGTCAACAGGTACCATGTGAACACAGCTACTTCTTAGCTTAGCATACTAAGTACTTTCGGCACTCCGTATAACACCACAACGATTTCGTGATAGGAGGACGAGGCATCTTGGGACTTAGACCTGGCCACTCGGTGTAGTCGACCCAGAGTCCTGAATACTCGGTGCTTTGCGCGGTTCTACTGGTTTGTATGTCTGGTCTGGTGTGTTTGGAAACGGCAGGCGGCATGAGAATGCGAATCAGACCGGCCTTCAAGGCTGCCACAGCAGCGGGTTGGCCTCACAGGCATTGGCGAGCTGGTTCAGCAGGCACTCACACTGACTCTGGGTGTCTGGAGCTCTCCACACCCCCTTGCAGCGAGTGTGGTGGATCTGAGTGCCTGCTGTGGAATTGGCGACCAGCGGTGGTCCAGTGGTCATCCAGTGCCCCAATACTCAGAGCTGCCCAGCGGGCTGTGTTGCCCGTGTTGCCCCAGTTGGGTCGAGTGTGGCCCACCAAGCGCACCAAGCAGATGCGGACGCTGCTGTAACTGAGTCTGAGTTACGGAGTATTCAAGTACTAGTGCTGGTTCCTTCTCGGTCAAGCAGCCCCTAGTCCAGTCCTCCATGTCGCTTTACTCCGTTCAAAGTTGGGCGGGTCGCCATCCGTGTCGTCCGCTCCCTGCCAAACTGGGTCCTGGCTGCGGGTAGTACGGAGTACTTGGCACTGAGCTCAGGGTACGTGGACGGTCGCGCGGCGCAAGGCAGCCAATTAGGTACCTAGATACATGTGTGCATTTGGAGGGCTGTTAGTAGGGACTGTGCAATGGCAGCACTTTATATGGCGCAGCCAGTACCCCGTCAACCTGTCCTTCGTTCCAGGTGCTGCTCAAGTGTGGCGGCGTCGTCCAGACAGTTTCGACGCCGCCGCCGCCGCCCGTCTGGGGCAGCCTGGCTGCACCAAAACAAATCCATCCGCGCACTCTTCCATTTGATCTTTGACCCAAGCCAAAGCGCCCCAGCGCGCCCCATTGTACGGGGGAACCGACCGAGTTCGTGCTCCCTGCCGTGCTGCCTCCAATCTGGTTCACCCGTGTCTGATGTTCACGTCCCATCGTCTGTCCACTGCTCCCACTGGCTGCTCCCACTGGCTGCTCCCACTGGCTGGCCCAGCTGGCTGGTCCAACATTGTGCGCACCCAAAACGCAGCTCGAGCTGTTCGCCCAGCTTCCAGTATCCAAACACCACCCAACACTCTCGCCTCCCCCCGTTTGCTCCCTCTTTCACTCCTTCCTCTGCGCTGTAGCCCATTAATCCTTTCACTCTCATCGCCTCTTTTTTTCCTTTTCCTTTCCCTCTGTTCCTCTTCAGACTAGTTGTCTCCTCAGGAGGCACAACTCGAGGCTTTCGTTAGCTCTCGATCATCTTGCCGGACAGTCCACTTTCTCCCCGTCGATTCTCACTCTCACTCTAAATCGCACGTTCGCTCTGCCTGTCGGACTCGCAAACCTGCCCTCTCCCTGCGGACTGACTCTTGCCTCTGGGGCTTGGTCGCCACACTCTGTGCTCTGACACAAACCCAACTCCCCGGTGTCCGACCTGACCCGACTTGCCACCTCATCAGGCACCCCTTTGCCCACATCATCCGCTCCACTTTTCCGTTTACGTCAGCATCTTTTTGGGGATCCACTCTGCCGACCGTGCGTTGTTGTTTGTCGCAAACATCATCCCGCAGACGTCGTGATATTCTGTGTCGCGACTCATCGGCAACCCATACCCCTTGTTGACGGAGGCTGCTTCATGTTTCGTTTCTGGAGCTCCGATTCTAGGGGAAGCGAACAGCCTGTGGAAACGTCAAAACTCCCGTTGGACGCGCACCAACACCTGGACGCTGCATCAGACCTGTCGTCGCAAAACGGCCCCGGCAGCCCGGCTCCCAAGCGGAGCTGGGATGCCTTTGACGACTCGAGTGAAGCATCATCAGATGTTTCTCTGAGTAAACGAATCAAGCTGCACTCTGACACCTTCGACTCAACTTCTGCGTCGTCATGCGACGACTCATTGTCTTCAGTCGGAGGTGATGGCATGGACCGCGCGCGCGACATCATCAGGCACCAGATGGGCCTCGAGGTGCTCCTCAAGCATGACGAGTTAAGACTTATTAATCAAGAGCTCGCCAAATGCCAAATCGCGCTGGAACAATTGCGCAGATGTCATCTGATTCCGTACCCTCAATATTGTCCGACCCCTGACCAGATGCTCGACATTAGCAGTGGTAAGGGCCCTGCAGCTATTACTCGATTCGGAGAACCAGTCCCCCAATGGGCGCCGCCATTCGGTGTTGTGGAAGGCCCATACGCACGGCATTACGCGAAGTGGCTCATCCCCGATCCCTCTTTCGACGGTGAACAGCCAGAGTGGCAGTTCACCCCAGAATTCGCGCGCGCACGAGTGCCCTTCAACGAGGGCAGAACGACAAGGAACAGTTTCACGGAAACCGGGCCGACTTCCAAGGGTAGACCAGTTCGCGGCAACGCAGGCCAGAAACTTCAAGCTTTGTCGAGCGGATATCCTCAACCCAAGGACAAGGCTGGTCCTTGTATCTTGAAGCGATCCGATGGCCAAACTGTTAAGCTGGTTTGCCTCGACTGCCATCGTGAAAACTTTTCCAGCACTCAAGGCTTCATAAACCACTGTCGGATTGCTCACAAGCGAGATTTCAAGAGTCACGAGGAAGCTGCCGTTCAGAGCGGACACCCTATCGACGTTGGTGAGAATGGTGGTCCTGGGGGCGCTGGCGCAGATGACAAGACCCAAGCCAGCAATAACGTCAACAACAACCCGTCGTCGTTTTCCACGCATGTACATCCCTTGGCCCGGCAAGACATGTCTGAGAAACAGGCGTACGTCGCACTGCGCTCGCGAATTGCCGACTCACTCAAGCTGTATCACCAAGGTAAGCTTCCTGGTGTTGGCGCAATTCCTTCAAGGACCACTGGTGTGAACGCACCAGTTCCCAAGAAGTCAAGGGCTGCCGCCACCAAGTTCAATCCTGCCACCGAGACCCCGTATCTGTCTCGTCTGATGAAGAGCCGCAACTTCAATGGCAACCTTCGTGATCTCGTTGCAGACGCCAAGACCAAGATATCCATCGAAGATATGACACCCGACGAGGAATCCGACGACACGGGCACTCCCATTACTGCCTTTGACGGACCAAATGATGCTGCTCCTGCCCGAACTCCTTTTGTCAAGCGCGTACCAGCCCAGAGCGGAAAGACGCCTGCTGCTCCAACCGACTCGCCCACCCACCCAACGAGCAGCAAGAGCCGTGCTCCGCCCATGTCTCCCGTATCCCCTCCTGGTTCTAGTCTGGATGTGATGTCCAAATCTGGTTCCGATGCTGTCTTGTCCGATGAAGATTTGGATATGGAAGCCAACCTCAGCCCCAATACGTTGGTTAGCAATAATGCGCCGTCTCTTGTTAGTGACGACGGAGAGTATGACGACTCTGATGACGGATCTTCCATGTCCGGTGGTAGTGATGAACTCGACAACGAGTCTGTGTCTGACGTTGCTGAAATTACGCTTGACGACGACCATGACTCGAGGTCTCTGCGCCGCGGTTCCAACGGCGTTTCTGGAACAGTGAGGCTCCGTAAAGACGATGCCAAAAAGCAGCATGTCACCTTTCTTGGGCCTGTGAATCGAGCCAAGGAACGAAGATTGCGCAGAACATGAGTTGTCTTTTATGTTTCCTTTGCGATTTACTGCGATGGTTGCTAATTGACTCCCATACCTTGTCCAACATCACAACCTCAACCTATCTACGCTTCAACAGTCAGTGGCACATGATGGGGGTTTCTCATAATCTGCTACTGATATCTTTTTAATCCCTCTACTCGATTTTAGTCCCTTCTTCTTCTTCTCTCTCTTCGATTACACTTGCTTTTAAAAAAGAACAATGAACGCGTGCTTAAGTGGCAGCACGGTTACACGAGACTTCTGTTTTCACGGGACAAAGGTCTGCGTGATATAGTAGCAAAAAATTAGGAAATCCTTTCGGCGTCCAAACGGCTGACAACAAGGCGGGGTCGGGCTTCAGTCAACTTCATACCGCAGTTTTTCTGTAGAGATATCGTTTACTTTTCTTGTTTCTCACTAGGCGCAACGGGAGAGCGGGACTTCTTTTCTGAGAGATCGACTTGCAACTTTGGCGCGGTTGCTAACAGTGGTTGTATGATTTTGGACCACGGAACACCATGGGAGGACCAGCCTCGTTGTATCATAAAGTTTGGTTTAGGCAGTACTTTAGAGGACTGCGGAACACGGTTGACTTGGCTCGAAGTTGAGCAAGCCCAAACGACCCTTGCATGATTTGTGCCCATTGTGATTTGATCAAAGATGCAATATTTGATAGGACCACAACTGCTAAGCAGACGTCTCATGAGATGTAATATGACAAGAATACCTTGGTACCTAGGTAGTATCCCATGTCCTGTCTCATCAATCTAGCAAAGCACTCTTATAAATGTCAATGTCTGAATTGCGCGCTCAGAAGGCTGCGTTGCTAGAATGATGAAACAGCATATGTGGCTGACATATGGTTCAAAATAAGCACAGAATACTTCTACAAGCCGTGTTTCAACCCAAGAAACCTGGACTACTTGAACACGTCCCGGCCATAGCTAAAGCACCATTGATGCAAAGTGTAAGTAAGGAATGGGCAAAGTCAATTAAATTAAGAAATTAAGTAAGTGCTACATACGCATCCCGGACACGCTCATCTGTATTCACAGCGCTCCGTACCGCCAGAACCCACGCTTCCCGCCAATGTTTTACAAGACAATAGCTACGGCACCAGCAACGGCGGCAAGCATGCCGGCAGCATTGCCAGCGAGGCTCTCGGCACCATTGGTCTTGCTGGCGCTGGGAGCGGACGAGGTGACAGACCTTGTGGGCACGACAGACGGGCTAGAGGCAGAGGCAGAGGCATCGTCGTCGGCTGCGGCTGCGGCTGCGGCGGTCGTGGCCGCGGCCTCGGCGGTGGAAGTGGCCTTTGGGGTGATGGTGGCGTAGGCAGAGGCCGCCATGCAGGCGCCGTTCATGGCTTGGGTGGCCCCCGGGGCGCGGGCGTCGTTGGGGCAGTTGTTGTAGCAGCTATGATTGTCAGATTGCCTGCCCATGATATATTGGGTGAGTTTGGAGGACTGGGACTTTACGTTGCGATGGCTTGGGAGGCGTAGCATTGGCATTCGTGGTCGGTTGAGCTGCAGGCTGCAAGCTGTCGAGGCGGGTTAGTTTATAGAATTGGGCATGGAGTAGCTTGAGTTCCTCGGCGCGTACCTTTTCATTCTCGCTCTGAAGGCATTGCCTAACGATGAAGTTGGCAAGGCAGTCCTTGTCGCCGTCCGTGGGCACGGAGACGGTGGGAGCGGCGGCGGTGCTCCCGGCAGTGACACTGCTGATGGTGACCATGGCGACATAGACGAGGAACTTCATCTTGGGGACCGGTTGAAGATGGCTTTAGGTGCTGAGAACAGGGGATGTGGTGAGCGGGTGATGGTGAGAGGGTTAGGAATTTCAGATGAGCTTGCTTAACGAAAGACCAAGGTACTGACACCAATGAGACGACTTCGCAGGCACAACAAAGGATGAAGAAGGGGAAGCAGCATCACGGGGGAGGTCCGTGGTTTAATATATCGTACGGAGTAGTACTCCCAACCACACCGTATGACTTGTTTGATTCCAAGACGGTGGCGTAGAACTAATAACTTCAACCGATATGGGTGAGAGCCCTCTCTTTGTACAGTCTGCAGTTTCCTCAGCCCCAGATGACCATTGAAACAAGAGGGGAAAGAATGCCTTTTTGGGGCCAGTGATGCTTTGTCTAGGACACATGGCTGTCCGATATACTGGGTCTCTTACCGTACTGTAAACGGAAGAGTACGCAAGTGCTTGACAACGCTGCCCATTATCCAATTTAACGCCGCCATTGCTAAATAGTCAACCGTATGAGGGTCTCAGTGTGCTGGAAACAGGCTGCAAAAACGCTCTAGTTTGGCCCAAATCTGTCGGTATGTATCGCTACAGGTGAGGTACACCCACGAACGGGCGGTGCAAATGCATGACAAACGGGTGTTATTGTAGTATGTAGGAATGAGATTTGAGTTTCTGTGCCGACGAACTTCCACCTTCTCATATGACAACAAGCTGCGATGTAGGATAGGAGGGGAAAGTCTCATGACTGGAAGTGGTGCAAATTGCTTTTGTGACACCCCATTGCGGCATGAGACAGGTCGACCTGGCAGGGTGATTGGACGGCGTCTCATTCAGAGACACGGGAAATACGAATGTCTTGGCTGCCATGCGAGGTCAAATTTCAGGGAAAGGCAGCAGGGCACTCTGCGGCTGGCGTACTCGGTAATTGTTGCCCCGGAGATGATCATGGTCCTTTTTGGTTCATCTTGACCTTGGGTGGTAAACGAAAGGGTTGACGGGCGTCGTGCCGTTGCATTCCTATCATATGGCGATGAGGAGTACGGAGTATTATGGCCAGAATCTGTCTGTCGGGTCAATATTTTGACGAGCGAGGACGTTTGAGTCTTTGGCTGGGGGCTCTTACAGCAGTGCTACCTCGGGGTCTGGATGGTCTCGTATTGCCGCATCGTCGGCAGGACGGGAACAGTAGTAATTTGACCCATCAAGATTTCTTTCATTCCGCATCAAACGTGCTCCCGTATCCGTCGGACGTTGCTTGGCAACCTAAGGACAGACCGCTGGTGTATCAAGGCTGCCTCACAGCTTCGTCCACGCGCCAAGAACAGGACAACTGCTGCCTCCCAGGCATCATTTGCGCCGCGGGTGATACTATGGCGAAAGAATGGCGATGAAACCGAGGCGTAAGCTTTTTGCAAGGCAGCAGACAAGTACCTAGGCGTGTCAGCAATGCCGTGGGCAAAAGCATTTCGGATGGATTCGAACCGGACAATATTAAAAGGTCAAATCCAGCTGCACCAGGCAAATAAATGAGAGAGAGGGTCAATTTGATGCTTTGAACACACATGCATGAATGTACAAGCCGACGTCATTGGCTGCCCCTCCAGGAACAAGCTTCACTGTTCCTTCTCCAGTGCCTGACCCCTCCTGTAGGCTCAAGTGCTGTCACATTCTCCCCCACCAAGTGACCAAACCTCACCTCAGTCCGAGTCCGAGTCCGTCAAGACACACAACCAGGCACAATCTCGGAGCATCACCGTCTTGTGAGCTTTCAGAATTGTGGCAAAACCATGGCCAGCCCCTCCATTACTTTGAACCGCATTCTCGCGGCGGCTCCGTCTACCACCAGAGGACAGCCAACGCAACTGTCCGCCGACTCGAAAGGCCAGCGGATAGCTTACGCGGTAAGCTCTTGTCCACTCCATGCGGGATGTCGGTAGCTCAGCATGATACTCGTACCAACATCTAAAGCGCCCATGATGCTAATGCAGCACCTTTCAGTCGGGAAAATCAATCTTTGTCCGCTCCATCGACAACCCCGCCGAATCCAAGGAGTACACCGGCCACACCGCCGCTACAACTGTGGCTCGTTTTTCACCTAGCGGGTTCAAAGTCGCCAGTGGTGATGCCAGCGGTACGCTACGGGTGTGGGAGCCTGAGAACACGGATAAAACCATTGGCGAATATCACATCATCTCAGGCCGACTGAACGATGTTGCTTGGGATGGTGAGTCGCAGCGCGTCATTGCTGTCGGAGACGGCAAGGAGCAGTTCGGCCGCTGCATCACGGCAGACAGCGGAAACTCGGTGGGGGAAATCATTGGTCACTCGAAAACCGTCAACGCAGTAGCTATGAAGCCGCAGCGCCCCTTCCGTGCTGCAACTGTTGGCGACGATGGCAACATGGTGTTTTATCACGGCGCTCCCTACAAGTTCAACGAGAAGAGTGCCTTACACAAGGGCTTTGTTTTCGGAGCCTCATACTCTCCCGATGGAGCTGCTCTGGCGACTGTAGGCGCCGATAAGCGAATACAGTTGTACGACGGAAAGACTGGGGAGCCTATCAAGCAAATTGGCCAAGGAGAACATACTGGGAGCATATTTGCTGTTTCCTGGTCTGAGGATGGCAAGAAGTTTGCCACGGCAAGCGCTGACCAAACGATAAAACTTTGGGAGGTTGATTCAGGCAGCGTCATTCAGACCTGGAAGTTTGGAGACGGACTTAGCATTCGAGATCAGCAGATGGGTGTCGTCATTCCCCATGGCCGAACCGACGGTTTGATTATTAGCGTAAACTTGGAGGGAGAGCTTATTTATTTGAATGAGGGCAAGAACGAACCCGTCAAGATCCTCCAGGGACACCAAAAGAGCATTACTGCTCTCACTGGCTCCTCTGACGGCAAAGGCTCTGCGCTCTGGACAGGAAGCTTTGATGGCCGGGTTTGCCACTGGAACATCAAAACAGGCACGGCTAGTGTGGTGGATGGAGGGTCTCATACCAACCAGGTTGTACAGATAACAGGGGTTGCGGGAAAAATCTATACCGCTGGCTGGGATGACACGGTGAAGATTGCGGATGAATCAGCTGGCACCTTTGTGGGCGAGCCCATCAGTCTTGCGGCACAACCAAAGGGCGTCAGTGCATCCGACGGTGTCCTTTATGTCGCCACGGTTTCGTCGATTGCGGCGTATTCTGGCGGGAAGCTTCTGAAAGAGACAGCAGTCAGCTATACTCCGACATCCATTGCCGCCTCCGGAAGCTTGGTCGCCGTTGGAGCGGACAAAAACTCTGTCAAGGTATACAAGGCCAGCTCCGGGGGCTCCTTGGAAGAACTACAAACATTGACGAACCCTACTGGAACAATATCCGCTTTGGCCTTTTCCAAGGATGGCTCTCACTTGGGTGCTGGAAACAGCGTTGGCAAGATTTATGCATACAATACCGCAACATGGGAGGTGGCTTCAGATCGTTGGTCTGCCCACACGGCGCGCGTGACTTGCATTGCCTGGGATGATTCTGGCGCATACGCAGCTAGCGGAAGCTTAGACACCAACGTCTTTGTGTGGTGTTTGGAAAAGAGAAACCAAGGGAAGCGAATCAAGGCTGCCAACGCACACAAGGACGGAGTTAATGGCATCTCATGGATAGAAGGCGGACAGATTGCCAGCGCAGGAGGGGATGCAAACGTCAAGATTTGGGACGTTAAGAACCTGCCTTGAATATAAATAAGACTTGCGTAGGAGCCCCGTATCACTCCTTTATTATTATCAGCTCTCGCTGAGTACATTTGTGACAGTATTGAGGCCGAGCCAAATACGAACGAGATCAAATTTGTAAACCCCAAACCCCAAAACTCCCCAACGCAATATGAAGTTGAAGCATGGTTTGCGAAATCATGGCTCACCTGTCAATGTAGGGGCTCATCATTAGGCCTTCCTAGGTTGAGAATTGGCGCGAGGAAAGATATACCGATAGAGCCTATGCGCCTAGTCATGAGACATCTGCGATATTTCTTCTTTCTTTACTTCCCCGGGCCTGATGTCCCAGAGTCCCAGAGTCTCCTTCTCCTTACCCCTAACATTATGGGCCGGCCATCGTGTTGTCTTATTCTCTTCCCAAAGAAGGACCGCCTTGTGAATCGCTTCCTGAAGATCAAGACGGCTGAATACAAGTCAGTCGCACACAATTTACTACAACTGGCACAGTGAACTAATTATACTGACTCTGCGGAACTCATGGTTGCGTAACCTTGCCTCGCAAGATGTTTGGCCATTTCGGTTTGGTGATCATTGAGCAATCGGGTATTGGGAACCACGATGAGAGGAAGCCCCATCTTCCACGCATCAAGAATAGTTCCAGTCCCTAAATAATCGCATCAGGACGCAATACTGGGGCATATCTGCAGGTTGCAAGCACTGACCTGCGTGTGAGATGACCAAGCCTTGGGCTCGCTGTCCCGGGCGAGCTTGGCAGAGAACCATTTCGTCCTTCATCAAATTGGGTTTGACGTCAAACACGTCAACATCGAACCCCTTGGGGAGTTTCTCCTTCTGGTCTGAGAATCGGGCACTGGCCCAGGGAATGTCAGGTCCACATTGGACATGCAGGGCTGTGAAGCCTTGTTCTCTGAGAAACTGCCAAAAGGCAGATTGGAGAACTTCTTTTGTTAATTCCTCAAACCCAACAGTTGCGCCGACTGTGACGAGACAGTACCTTTCGAGGGCACCTGAATTTGAAGTCATTTTCAATTTGGTATTTCTACCTCATTGTTGTTGGGAAGGCAGATGGTATAAGCGAGGTTGTACACCAGGCGGAAAAGCTGGCATCTCTCAGTCTCATTGAAGAGGTCACCAAGTGGAGCTTGCACGTTGCGCGCCACAGCATCCACTGCCATCCAGCATGGCGTCGGGGCGCCAAGCATGGCAAAACACCGGCAAATTTCTGTTCCTCGACTGCCACTCAATTGACCTCTGCCAAATTTTTGATAGCTACATATCCAGGTCGGGGCTGGTACAACCTCAATCAATTCGACATGGCGTCGGCTTCAAATGCCGCAAGGCTATGTGCGCTGGCATGCCGTAGGGCCCCTCGAGTCCATCCACTGCCTCTAACACGGCAAATTTCTCGGCAAAGCCTCGCTGCCCAGCGAGCATTCAGCACGTCATCTGCGCGATGGACCGACGAGAGGACGAAAAAGGAGGGGGCCGGACAGGGCGAGGGAGAGTCACCGCAGCAGTTGGAGTTGAAGACCATGAACAAGGCTTTCGCTGAGACGGCCACCCCCGAAGGATTGCGACAGCTTGACGAGCTGGCCAAGACAAACGGCTACAACACGATCGACGAGTTCTTAACAGCAAAACTGAGACAGACGCCTGGCTGGGCATCCGAAGACAGAGCATTGGAAGAGGAATTACTCAAGGACGACATTGGCGAGAAGCCCAATAAGTCATCGTTCTGGTTTGACGAGGAAGACCCCGAAACCAACACCGAGGAGCATGATGAGTTTGATGAAGATGACATTACTTCTATGGCGCATGGCAAGCTGGAGGAAGTTCGAGAGATGAGACACTACGCCCGATTGGCAGCTTGGGAGATGCCTCTTCTCGCCAGTAAGTTGTACCCCCCCCTGCAGAGAACACCAAAGATTGGCACCCGAAATTAATTACATGGCCGTGACAGAACTCGCCAAGCCTTTCGTGCCCCCGAAGGAGAATGAAGTCCTCCGCTGGCGATACACAACCTACATGGGCGAATCACACCCCGCCGAAAGAAAAGTAGTCGTCCAGTTCGCCCCCGACGATCTGAAGCTCACGCCTGTCCAGACGGCCAAGCTGAAGAAGCTTGCCGGTCCCCGGTACAACCCCGAGACGGACCTCGTCAAGATCAGCTGCGAAAGCTACGAGCACCAGGCCCAGAACAAGCTCTATCTAACAGGTTTAGTGGATGATTTGATTGCGGCGGCCAAAGACCCCAAGGATACCTTTGAGGATGTGCCTCTGGACCTGAGACATCACCGTATCAAGGAGAAGCCGAGATTCCCCAAGGAATGGAGAATGACCATGGAGCGACGACTGGAGCTGGACGAACGGCGAAAGGCGGCTGCGATTGCGGACATGGAGCGAGCCGAAGGTGGATTGCTGGTGGACGGCAAGCAGGCCATTGACAGCTATCTGATGCAGAAGCTGATTGAGGAACAGGAGAAGCAAAAGGTTGCAGAAATGGTGCCTGCGCCCAAGGCCGGAAAGGGTGCTGCGCATGCGAGAGCAAGGAGGTAGACGTGTTTGTAAATTTCATCCTGTTTAGCGGTCGGGGGTGGCTTCTGGCATGGCCGGATCTGTATAATTGAGCATGCGGATAGCCTGGGCGTGGGTGCCCTGGATGTACAGTAGATGTAGAAATTCATGTCCTAATTTTTGGATACCGGCGGTGGGCAAGGCCATTAGCAAGGTGGTGAGTAGTCCCTGCTACAGGAGCGTCGAGTACTCATATCAATGGTGTCTGGTATGACTGGGACTTGGCTTCTCGGGCGTGATGCAGACATCAACACCATCCCAAGTACGTTGAATGAGAATGATGGACGTGGACTCGATCCCATCTTTCGATTCCAAGCTGCCTTCCGTGATACCTCGCCCTAGCTGGATTGAACTGAATTTCCAGCCGTCCGCCCTGCCATTTCCTCACCAGGTTCCATTCGCCAGGAATAGTACATCAAGCCACTCCGTACATGCTTCGTAGTTGGATGAACTTTTGCAAAGCTACTCCGTACGGAGTCCTCCGTAGTTTGCGGAGAATAGAAGAGGCTTGCATTGGGCTGAGAAGCGGGTAAATGCACAACATGTCCCGTTGTCACACGGCGGGGCTTTGCTGCCTCGGCAAATACTAGTACGTACTACGTAGTACTAGTACTTTTGAGTCTGGATTGTACCACGCGAGAAGCATGTGGTAGAGGAAGCTGGGCCTCTTATTGGTGTCTGCCTTGATTTTTTTTCTTTTTCTTTTTCTTTTTCTTTTGCGCTGGCCTTGGACAGTCCTGAATTCAGCGTCCAGCGGAACGTGGGGCGCGACAGAGCACAGAGCTCACATGTGCAAGCCTGTCGAGGTCGCGTTGGGGGGGGACAGGCACCGGCTTAGAGGCTACTGATGGTGCTCCGTCGTGGAAATTTGGGCCGTGGCCCCGTGTGTCGGCCGACTAGTAATCTATCAGACTCCTTACCGAGCCCTCGAATGATGGCGGATCTGCAAGCCATGGGAGCAAGGAGCATTCGGAGGTCTGTCGAGGAGACATGGCCGGCAACTGTTCACTCCTATTGGTGTTTGTCCGGCGGCGCGTCCCTACGAGCAATTCGAGGCGTCTGGGGCACGATGGTGGTTGAAGGCACCTGGCGCATCTGATGCTTGTGCGAGGTTCGGCCAGGCGGCACGTTGCTGGTGCCGGTGCCGGTTTTCGGTGTAGCGCCAGATGTTGTGTTACTTTTCAACGGTTAACCCTTCACTATGAGTACTTGGCGTTGCTCACTGGCCAAGCCAGCACTGAGGTATCGACTACTTCGGTCTATGTCCCGTTCGGTACCGATGGCCCTGAAGGTCCCTGCAACTTAAGTAGAGTAGCTACCCGCATCTCTATCTGCTGCTCCTGCTGGGCCTGGGTTTAGACCTTTTAAACCTCCCGTTTCCCGTTTCTGGTCTCTCACTTCCCTTCTCCCATTTCGCATCCACCTCTGTCTGCACTTCATCGGTCCTCATCCCTGTCTGTTGGACTTGGTTGACTACGTATTCCCGAGCACTCCGTCCCTTGGTACGCATTGGCCAGTTTCTTCCGCCCGCCAAGCTCCAAGTGCTCCCACCGGAACCGAGCTCCTAGCCTGCGAGTACGGAGAACCCAGCACCTTAGGTGGCTTCCTATAGCTCGCTCCCTTGGACCAAGAGCTTGTATAAGCCGCGTCCGTCTTTTTGCATCGTCGCCGCCAAAGAGAGTCGGCCGGGCATCCTTCATCATGGCTCACGTCAAGACCGGCCCCATCCCGGCCTTTGAGCCCGCTTCCCTTGACGGCATCACTGCCCACGTCGAGCGTCTGCGCAAGACCTTCCGCACCAACAAGACCAAGGACATGAACTTTCGTTTGCAGCAGATCCGCAGGCTCTACTGGGCCGTCTCTGACTATGAGCAACTCATTGAGGAGGCTGTCATGAAGGACATGGGAAAATGCAAGTTTGAGGCTCACGTCACCGAGATTGACTGGGTTAAGAACGAGGCTATCAATGTCGCCAATAAGCTCGAGACCTGGGCCAAGGATGAATACGTCGTCGACCTGCCTATGACTTACTGGCCAATGCGCCCGCGTATAAGAAACGAGCCTTTGGGCCAGGTGCTCGTCATTGGTGCTTACAACTTCCCCTTTCAGTTGAATCTCACTCCCGTCATTGGCGCCATTGCCGCCGGTAACTGTGTCATACTCAAGCCCTCTGAGCTGTCGCCTCACTCTGCCATGATTCTCAAGAAGATATTTGACGAGTACCTCGACCCGGATTGTTATGTATGTGTCAACGGTGCCTTGGAGGAAACTAAACATGTCATGGAGCATAAGTTTGATAAGATTGTCTTTACCGGTGGCAAGAAGACTGGTGCCATCATCGCAACCAAGGCTGCCCAGTCTCTCACACCCGTTCTTCTCGAACTTGGTGGCCAAAACCCAGCCTTCGTTACCAAGAATGGTGATGTCAAGCTCGCCGCCAGGCGTCTTCTGTGGCAAAAGTGCCTCAACGCTGGCCAGGTGTGCCTGTCGCACAATTATGTTCTTATTGAGCGTCCCGTCTTGAATGAGTTCATCGCCGAAGTAAACAAGCAGTACCGCACATTCATGCCCAAGGGCGCCAAGGACAGTGATTTGTCGCGTATTGTCAACAAAGGCCATTTCGATCGTCTGATGAGGATGCTGAACAACTCCAAGGGCAAGATTGTCATGGGAGGCGGGTCTGATGAAGAGAAGTTGTGGATCGAGCCGACGGCCGTCCTCGTCGACGATGTTGAGGACACTATGATGGCCGAGGAGAGTTTCGGTCCCATTTGGTCTATCATGCCGTTTGATAATCTCGACGAGGCCATTGACATTGCCAACAAGGTTGACCCGACGCCGTTGGCTCTTTTCACATTTGGTTCTGATGAAGAAAATAATAAAGGTATGTTAAGGACTCAACTTTGCGCACACTTACCACGGTAGAAAACGCACTCTTTCCAGTAAAAAAAAAGCGTCTTGTCAAAATTAAATAATCTAATGCATGGTTACAGTCCTGAACAATGTCACGTCAGGGGGTGCCACCGTCAACGATGCCTTTTTCCACGCCATGATCAACGCCACCCCCCTCGGCGGCATTGGCTCCTCCGGCCAAGGTAGTTACCACGGTTACTACTCCTTCAAAGCCTTTAGCCACCAGCGCGTCATCACCCAAGTCCCCAAATGGGCAGAAAAGGTCCTTCGCGTACGCTATATGCCGTACTCATGGGACGAATTAAGCCGTTACCGCATGATGAATGGACAAAAACCCAACTTTGACCGTGAGGGCAACGTTACCCAAGGTCTCAAGTACTGGCTCGGTTTCCTGTTCGGCCTCGGTGGGAAGAGCACATCCAGTGCAGCACTAAGGTGGGGGATCATCTTTGCCCTGATTGCCATGTTCTTTCGGCTGAAGAGAAATTCGCTAGGCCTGTAAATGGCGCGAAACCATCGCCCGAGCAAGACGACTGAGAATTGTAAAACAATGTCATTCTACGAACAATACGTCCCGTACCGATACCCATTTTTTGTCATATTTAATGAAAGAGGGATGTGTGTTGAGATGTAATTCGAAGAGGGGAAAACTAGGCAGACTGATGTGATGTGTGAGCGATGGGGAGGAATATATATCTTTGCGACACATATGACAGGATCACAGTCCAAGTCTGTTTTTTTTTTGGTATCCAACATCGGTAGGATTTGTACGTTATGTAGAATCGCCACCTGGTTTGAAAAGAACCAAAACACCACTATATTTTCACATGGCCGTGAAGCCGAACCCTTTCCTTGGCTTTATTCTGTCCGTCTAAAAACCGCAATCTATGAGTAGTCCACATCATCACGGAAGGAGGGAAACACAATGCATGCAACCAGCGGCCGCTTCTGCACTTATCAACCATGACCATGAGAATACAGCAGCGACTTGTGGCACTCGTTGCGGTTCGTATCAACGACCGGCCAAAATGGCAGCCAGCCGAGAGCCCTTGTCGCCTCCCAGATACAAATCATCACCCTCATCCTCCCTCGCCATCTCCACAGCCTCCATATACCCCCTCTCGACCATATCCTCATCCACCCGCACGCCGTTCTCAACAAGCGCTAGAATCACACACCTCACCCTCACAATCTCCCTCATGGTAGCCACGTCGATGTCGTCATTCTGGCTGGAGTACACCCTGCTGCTGACGCTCTCCTCCATGCGGTTGATCCCCGCCGCCTCGGCGGCCACCTCGCTGTCGAGGTGCTTGCTGATCCAGATGTACCCGTTGACGCCCAGCAGCACGTCAATCTTGCCCGCGGCGTTGGCGCCCTCCATGGTCCACACCTGGCGCTTCGACCTGACGACGCCGCCGCCGCCGCCGGTGCCCGAGACGCTCACGAAGACGCCGTTGCGCAGCTTGCCGTACTTGAGGGAGCGGGTGTGCAGCGAGGCGGCGCCGTCCTGGTGCAGCTGCTGGACCTCGGCGACGACGAGGTCGCCCTCGGAGAAGAAGGAGCGGATCTGGAGCTCGTCCGTCTCGGTGCGCTTGCGGAGGATGCCGCCGGGGAGGTTGATGGCGCTGATCTGCAGGATGGCGAGCTGGCTGGCGGCCACGTCGACGCGCCACCGCTTGGCTTGCACCTCGGTGATGCGGCCGACGACGAGGTCGCCTATCTCGGGGGTGTAGCGCGCGCGCAGGGGCCGCACCGAGAGGAGCTTGTTGGTCTTGGTGAGCGTGCCGGCTAGGGAGGAGGTTATGGACTGCGTCGAGGCGGGCAGATATGTCCCGTGGCCGCTGGGACTTGTGAGCACTGGCGCGTCTTTTTTTTTGGGGGGGAGGATGGGTGAAGGGGGTAAAGAGGAAAAAAAAATTACTTACCGCATCCACTGGGGGTTGGATGTGATGATGGTGCCGGGGGTGAGGATCTCGTCTGCGTCTATGCTGTGCCTTCGCTTGGTCCCGCCCATGGAGACGTCGCCTTCGATGTCGACGCCGCCGGGGGAGTCGGGGTCGGAGTCGGAGTCGGGCTCTGCGACGAGGGATGAGAGTGGGCGGCGGGAGGCGGCTTGTGGTTTGAGGATGGTGATGGGCATTGTGAAGACGAGGCGTGGGCGGCGATATGTGTGGGTGAGATTATGCGCCGCTGTGGGCGTGGCTTGGTGTTGGATTGCTATTTCTCTTGGCTGGTGTCTTTTTGCATGTGTATACTGTTATCGGTGGCCTTTCGTTTGGGGTTGCATATGGGCAATGTTGAGTTGGACACGAGGTTTATGAGTTTGATGGTGAGTCGAGGTGAGGTGAGGTGAAGTCTGAAGTGGGTCGTTGATAAAGTGAAGATTTTCGTTGGTGCAGCCGGGTGGATTGTTGCGACTGACAATGCGCCGTGGAATGGAGAGAGCTGCTGCTTTTTACTTTGCTTTTTACAAGTCAGTGACTAGATTGCGAGCTATAGTAGTTGAAGATGTTGTATATTCGGTTTTATGGTAAGAAACCGGGCCCAAGCGAGGATTGCTCGTGACCAGTACAATCTCCTCACATATCAGACATCACATACGGGGGATGGATGGCACAGAAAAACCATGTATTCATGCGAATCGTGAAATTATGCTATACTATGTTACAATATCGTACAGAACCATTCTTTAATATACACAAATCACCGGAACGCTCTCCAGAGGCCCATCCACACCAGGCCCAGCGAAATACCAACGATGCCAAACTTGCGACTCCTCATGCCGAACATGGACTTGCTCTGCAGGATGGCCTGGCGCTGCTTTTCTAGCTGCGACATGCCGGAGAAGTAGCTGTATGCTCCTAGACCGAAAAAGGCGCCGCTTCCTGATGGGGTGTTCTTGTTAAATTCCGCGGCAAACATCTCCTGGTTGGGGAAAGGTGTAGCATCTTACCGACAATTTTGCAGCTTAGGCAGTCATCGCCACGGTCTTGACGGAGGAGACCTTTGAGATCTTCTGGTTTGTCGAGGGATTGGATGGTAGGGGGCTTGTCGCCGGCCATGGCTGCGAGTTGACAGAACTGTGTTGAAGCAATAGAGACGACTGGAGCTTTGAAGCTACGATCTGGAACCAGACTATGGGAACATTGAAGCGGATGCTTGAGCCACAGCTAGGTAGAGGTACCCATAGTGTACTCCGTACTGGGGGGTAGCTTGCGACATGGACGCCACAGCGAATTGGGGTCCTGGCTGGTGGTCTCGTTCTGGTTTATTGCAGCTAGTCCCCTGTTAGTCAGCACTATCCAGCTTCCCTTTCGCTGAGTCGCGTGTGCGGCGCAACATTTGGACCAGACGTCCTTCCTTTGAAGCATCTGACAAGCTCGAAACCGTGCCACCAGCAACGGCAATCGCGAGAATGAACGGCCTTATTGAGGCGCTGCACATATACGACGATAACAGGTTCGAATACCATGACCCATTGACACCTTCTGCCAGTGCTAAGAGACCTAGGAAGCCCATCTTGTCGCATACCTACACCGGCCGACCTCTCTCCGCCAAGCACCTGCTGCCCCTCTATCTCGAGCACCCAGTTCCCAGGCCGAACTTGATATATCTTCCCAATGCCAGTCCGGCCACTCTCATCTTCAGTCTAACCCATGCGAACCTTTTATTCCTAGCGACCTCTTCTACCGAAATAGAACCGCTTCTTGTTATCGAGTTTCTCCACCGCGCAATCGACGCCTTCGAAGACATCATTGCCGCCCCGCTTCTCGCGTCCGAGATTGAGAGGAACTACCATGTAGCGGCACAGATTCTCACGGAAATGTGTGACGCGGGGACGATAAACACTACCGAGCCTAATGCTCTGAAGGAAAACGTCGAAATGGAGGGCTTGTTGGACAAGATTTTCGGTGGCTTTAACTTGCCTAGGTAATTGTGCTGCGTTTGTCCCCGGGGAGGGGTCTGGAGCTCCAAGAACTGATCAACTGCGGGCAGCAAAACACCCATAAGCTTAAATTTATCCAATACGCCCGCCTTACCGTGGCGAAGTGCCAACGTACGACACACCTCCAACGAGATGTACGCCGATGTCATTGAGACTCTTTCTGTGACTCTTGCGCCGTCGGGACGGCCGCTGGCAGCATTTGCAAATGGGTCCATTGTGTTTACGGCAAAGGTTTCCGGCGTACCGGATATTACTGTGAACCTGAGCAGTCCGTCGGGGAAGCATAATGTTGGCGGCATCATGGAGCTGCCCGTTTTTCACCCGTGCGTTCGTCTGAATACATGGAAGGAGAGGCCGGGTGAACTGAGCTTTATACCGCCTGATGGCCGGTTCATCTTGGCGGGGTACGAGGTTGATTTGCTGCCGTTTACCAGCGGCAAGAGTGGAAGTTTAAGCGCGAATAATCTCAAGCTACCTGTCAACTTGGAGATGAAGACCGGACTGGGCCCTGCGGGGTTGGAGTTTGAAGTCAGACTGCAAGTGAACAAGATTCTTGGCAGCCAGTCTACCTCTGGTCCCGGCCAATTTGGACGAGGAATCGGGTCAGGACGAGTTGGACCGCCTCATGCGGGGTCACCTGGCGCGCCGCTGCTAGAAGGGCTCAGCGTCACGATCCCGCTACCCGAAGACGTGAGAAACCTCTCCGATATTCGACCGAGCAGAGGAGACGCCAGCTTCAACCCCGGAGAAAGAGTTCTCGAGTGGCAGGTCCCCACCAAGGAGCTATCTGGATCGACTTCATCGCTTGCACTCCGCTGCACAGTGGTTGGGCCAATAGATGACGAAGTACAGGACTTTGACCCCAGCGGGTTTGCATTCAACCATGACTACTCCTATAATGAGCCATATCAAAGCGCGCCGGCCAAGGCGGGAGGCAAGACGGGTAACAGCCACGAGCAGGACGCGAAGAAGGTGGCGCAAAACAAGATTCTGATGCCGAGCTCAGCGTCAGTGAGCTTTACGGTGAAGGGGTGGCTTGCGAGCGGATTGAAGGTGGATAGTATTTTGCTGGATTCAAGGAAAAGTAGGGGCATGGCTGAAGGCGTAAAGCCGTACAAAGGGGTCAAGTATCTGACCGTTAGCAAGGGGGGCGTAGAGATGCGGTGTTAGATATTATGATATGAGGAATGAACTGAATGAATTAATAATATTGCAGACAGGAGACGATCTGGTTGGATTCACATGGCAGAAGAGTAGGAGGAGGGAATGACGCCATATGTGCCGGTCAAGTATAAGGCGAGAGCAGAATTGCACATGCCAGGAGCCCAAAGAAGTCGAGATCTGGAGCTCGGCCCTGGAACCCTGGAACGGGCTCCATGTCCCCGGCAATTCGGGCCAAAAGGAACAATGGATTGCGGCACTGGGCACCTGGGGTTGGGGAGTTGGGGGAGGGAGAGTGGGGGAGCTGTCAAGCTTGGCATCAATCAATGTGCTGGCCGCCATTGACAGCCCCCCTGGCGGCTCCATTATGGCGGCTACCATCGCTCCAGAGGCGCTGCCAGAGGTCAACTGGTCCCCATTTGAAGTCCATGTCCGGAGGTCCGGGGCTCTGCTGCACCACATCTGCCCCACGTGCTGGGCCAAGCGACAATACAACATTACTATCGCCAGAGGTGTTGGATCCTGCTTGTTTTCGTCCATTGCCAGAATGAATGCGTTGCTGTGAATCCCGCTTCCTCACACTCGAGCCGTTTGGCACGGCTATGCAGCGCCTTAGTAGCAGCGCATTCCGCCCCCGATGGCGGCGTGCAACAGTCAAGACGCAGGGTGAGCGCCTGTCTCCACGGGTCAACGCGACTCTCGCGGGAGAAGATGACGCATACTGGCACGAGCGACGATGGATGTCTATGGGCTCGAGGAGGCCCAGGAGGCCGCGGACGGCCATCTTCTTTCCGGGTACGGAACTACACTACCCTATTAAAACAACTGCCCCAATAACTTATCCATCTACATGTACATGGAGAAGGGCTCACCAGGCAAAGGCTAACCAAGCGCATCACAGGCCAAGGAACCCAAAAGGTCGGCATGCTAACTCCATGGCTCGAGGCCTTCCCATCGACGGCACGCGAACTCATTCAACAAGTCGACCATTACGCCGGCTTCAAGCTCTCCGACGTCATCCAAAACGGGCCGTCCAAGGTCCTCACGCAGACCACCAACGCCCAGCCCGCCATCATGGCCACATCCATCGTCATCCTCAAGATCCTCGAGCGCGAGTTCAACTTCAAGGTCGCCGACAACTTCGACATGACCCTCGGCCACTCCCTCGGCGAATTTGCCGCCCTCGTCGCCGGCGGATACATCACCTTCCAGGACAGCCTGTACCTCGTCAAGCGGCGCGCGGCGGCCATGTCGGACGCGACCAAGAAGGCCATACAGGACTACGGCGGGGAGTACGGCATGGTAGCCATCATCACGGAGCCCGAGTACCTGCGGGGCCTGATCGCCGCCATCCACGACTTCGTGGGCCACTCGAGCGCGGGGAGCAAGGGCGAGAGCAGCGAGCACGTCCCGCCCATTGAGCAGGTGCTCATCGCCAACATCAACAGCAAGAACCAGATCGTGCTGAGCGGCAACCTTGAGCGCATCACGACGCTCATGGCGCACGTGCGGCAGTTTCTGGGCCACGACCCGCGGGCGGTGCGCCTGCACAGCGACAGCCCGTTTCACAGCCCCATCATGAAGCCGGCCGTTGCCGTGATGCAGTCGCTGCTGGAGGACAAGAGCCGCGTTCCGGGGCGGGAGGGGGAGGACATCATCACGTTTCCCGGAGACATTCCGTGCATAAGCAACGTCACGGCGAGGCCGTTTCGGAGCAAGGAGCAGCTGAAGGAGCTGCTGGCGAGGGGGTGCCTCGAGACGGTCCGCTGGTGGGACAGTATTCGGTATTTGGACCAGCAGGAAAAAGTTCGTCGGTGGGTTGGGATAGGGCCGGGCAAGGTTGGCCGGAATCTGGTAGGGAAGGAGGTCGGCATGAGGGGGAAGGACTCGGTCAAGGGGGGAGGAGTCT
The DNA here is from genome assembly GCF_013426205.1 of Metarhizium brunneum. Lineage (NCBI taxonomy): Eukaryota > Fungi > Ascomycota > Sordariomycetes > Hypocreales > Clavicipitaceae > Metarhizium > Metarhizium brunneum. Next base: position 2,916,951 of record NC_089425.1, on the reverse strand, counting down.
GGGCCATTACGGATCCGAGTGACATCGACGAGGTGTTGAGGGGGTTGGAGGAGACGGCTGGTGGTGACGATGAGTAGGCGGCGGTTGAGAGAGGAGCCATGTATCAACTGGCGTGTAATCTGGCAAGCTGGCAAGCTGTGTGGGCGTATAGACGTGTTCCCAGTAGGGTTATTTGACGACTTGGAAAAGGGCCTCCTTGATATCCTGTACGATGAAACGCGCTTCTGAGTGTTCAATGTCGAGTATTACATGTGTACATATGTACAGCTCAAGCTACTCAAGTACTACTACTACGAAATACACCGTGTTGGACTGTTGGCTTGGTGCATGTCGTTCTCCGATCCCCACCGTCGATACCCCACCGCTCCAAAACCTCCGGACCTCAAGCCATCCCATCAACCGACCTCAACTCCCAAACTCACCAGCCCGGGAGCAACCATGACGACCGCAATCCCCTCCATCGCCTGCCTGGGCGTCATCGGCCGCAACGTGCGTCCCTCCCTCTTCTAGTATACTTACTCGTCCACCCGCTCGCGCAGTCGCTAAAGCCAAAGAAACAGAACAACCCGCTGCACGTCTCCATCTTCCCCTCGCACGACGCCGCAACCAACACGTTCACGCCGATCCGCAGCCCGCTCCAGTTCTCGCTCCTCCTCTCCTCGACAATCGACGTCTTCGAGCTCCGCGCCAAGGCAAACGCCGCGTCGGGCGTCGGGCTCTCCGGCGACGTCGGCCTGCTCCACGCCATCGACGACCGGCTCGCCGCGTACGGGTACGAGACCAACACAGGCGTGCGGATGGTGTGCGTCGTCGACATGCGCGGCAGGAGGATAGAAGCCGCGGGCGGGAGGCAGGCCGCCGCGGGCCTGCGTGAGACGGAGCTGAAGCCCGTGTTTCGCGCCATGCAGAGCGCCTACGTGCGGCTGCTGCAGAACCCCTTTTACGAGCCGGATGAGCATGCGCCGTTGGGGGGTGCCGGTGGCAAGAGGATCGTGAGCAGGAGGTTCGACAGCGATATGAGGAGGATTGGGGAGGCGTGGACGCCGGGTGTGACTAGTTTGTGAGGCGGACGGGCGTGTTGGAGGATCTGGCGAGGAGACACAAAAGCTGGCATACTTGGCGTGGCGTTTCTGGTTTTGGGGCCTTTTTTTTCCTTTCTCATGATATCCGGGAGCTTGTGCATTGTGTCTTTGTATGTCTCTTTGCAAGTTTTAGTAGCCATGTTTTACTATATCTGCATCTACTGGGATTGTCTTTTATTTCTCGCTGTCGGATTGTTTGCGTAAATCGTCTACTTTCCACTTGGACAGCCCAGCCACGTCTATTTCCATGCTGTCGCCCATTCTTTCACCTGTATCTGGCTTCTTCGATGAGACGCTCGTTTGGACTGGCTGCGAGGCTACGCCGCCTTCCCAGTGCCTAGCCTCGAGAGGGAGCGGCTGCCACCAAGATCCTGTCCTGGCGTGCCACGTCGCGCTGCACAGCTCCCACAGTCGTGAGATGGCGCGTTTGTAAGCGAATCGCTCATCTTCACCCGTGAACGCACCAGTGTTGCCGAAATTGATACTCTGCTTTTGCAGACCAAAGTCGGAGTCTTGATCGGGATCGTATTTTGACGTGGATGCTTTGGTGTCGTAGTATGACACGTTGGGTCGGAAGGGGGCCATTTGGTCCTGGTAGACTTCAGCAATGGTCTCAGAGTAGGTTGCGTCGCCGTCGGGTTGACTGTCCTTGGATCTGGGGCTTGTGAGGGGTTCGTTTTGTGGGAAGAAGAGATCATCAGGTGGGCTCTGTGCCCGGATGATAAGTTTGCAGCGGGCTTCGTAAAGGGCGTCAAGGAGTGTGATGAATCGGCGGGCTTCGTTTTTTTGCGGCACTGTTAGGATGGGGACTTGGTCGATAATGAAGGTGTGGTAGGATGAGGCCATTGTAATGTAGTCTGCTGGACCGAATGATTCGACGAGGTGATTAAAGGTCCAAAGTACAGTGCCGTCGTGGTGTTTGGGGGTGAGGACCTGCCGACCGTATACGATTAGGGCGGACGGCCTCCATGGCATCTGTGCCGAATTGTTCCACCCAATGGTTTCTTCGATCCGTTTTTCGAATTTGTGGGTATTCTGGCTGTCATATAAGAAGTAGTTGTATGGTATGTTGCGCGTGGTTAAGTCGTGGTGACTCGTGGTATTGTCATCGTCTGTTGCGCCAGCCAGTCCTGTGCTGGTTGGAGTGCTGACGATGGATGTTTTCGAACAGTCGGTGCTCTCTCTTCTTCTCCAATCTGTGGCTCCCTCCATCTGCCAGAAATCACACCTGGCTTTTAAAACGTCAAGAAAGTTGGCAAAGTCGCTGCTCTGGCCATAAAGCTCCCCTTTATATCGCGTGCTTCCGCCAAAAATCTTGCCCATCAATCCCTTTGGAGAGGCAGGAGCGTAATGAATGCCCGTTGCTCTTTGCAATTCTTCCGGCATTCGATTTGACGATGCAACAAGGACGCCACCTAGTTGGAAGAATGCTATGAAAAGGTGGCTGAGGATCTTGCTGGCTGCCCGGTCAGGCAACTGAAATTCGTCCAGGAAGAGGATGGGAGACTCGTCGACGAGTTTTTTTGCCATCCAAACCAATGAGAACTCTGAATCAGCGCCAGAAGAGTTGATTTGTGATTCTCTGTACTTGTCGAGCTGCGCAAATACGTACAGCATAAACGTGTTAAAGTGCCATCTTCGTTTACATTCCGTGGGTAATCCGTCTGCCAATAGGTCGAGGAGCATGGATTTACCTGTGCCCACCTCTCCTGAGAGGAATAAACCCCTGGGAGAACCTATCTCTATGGCGGCTTCGTGGTCACTAAGCACTCGAGTGAGAGCGAGGCTGTCGCGGTCTGCGGCGGCACTGGGGATGAGATGTTTGAACAGGGGATTGCGCCATATGCTGTGGCTTCGCAGGGCAAGAATATTGCCTGCTTCTTCGTCGTTTGGGATCCTGGACTCCGTGAGGCGCGCAACTTGTGTCAGCCTTTGGCGGTATTCTATCTGGGGTGAATAGTCTTTGATGCGAAGATATATGTCCCTCAAGTGGCGTGCCAACCTGTGTTGGGCGGGGTCCGGGGAATATATGCCGGTTTTGACAAGCGTCTGGTATTTTACCAAAGGATCAGTAATGGTAACTGCTGTTGAGAATCGCCTCATGGTGTCGGTGGGTTTTCCCCCTTGCGAGCAGTGTTCATGGCGATTTTCACATGAACTCAGCCGTGAGTTTAACTCGCAAGGTTGGTTGGGTGAAGTCTGGAGGTTTGAGGTCCGGTCAATGCAAATGCTGTGTCAAATAGGTGTTTCCATTTCCTTTTTATAGGAATCGAAAAGTCAAAGATTGCTGTTAGTGGCGGCATAGAGATGAGATGCTGCGCTCCTTGCCAACCTCGGCTCATGTAGAACTACCAGCAATACCGGTATAAGTCTGCCGCACATGGTCAGTCGGGGCGAGTAATATGGCCTGGTTCAAAATAAGCACCGTAACTGACCACGAACCTTAAGCTGGACTGCCACCGCATTGGGTGGTGGGTGGTTGATGGTTGTACCAGATCAAGACGCTGGCTGAGGCTGAGGCACGACATGGAGGGGCCGTTGGCTGGCGAGCATCGAGATTGCACTGCACGTGTGTCGACTGGCTTGCACCTGCCAAGTCCTCCCTGTGCGTGCTGCCACGTCCACGGGCCCACCGGCCTGCTGGCTCAGTGGCTCCATGTCACTGGGTTCGCCGGTTCACTGGCCCATTGGCTCACTGGCCCGCTGGGGCTCTAAGCTTCAACTGCTCATTGACCGCTAGCCTTTGCACTTTGAGCTCCATTTGTTTTTTTCTTGCGCTGCTGTGAACCAATAGCCGCCTCCGACGCGGCATTGCTTCTTCGCTCTCTCCACCAAATCTTTGCCTGCGCTGCTGCCCTACATCATCTTCATCATCCTCATCTTTGTCGTCTTCCTCTCCCGCTCCCTCCCCCAGGCACTCCATCTGACCCGTGGTGCCTTCTTCGCCCGCCATCTCGACATGTCCATCTGATTTCGGTATACCATCTCGTTGCCCGCATTTGCATCACCACCACTTCACTGCATCACCACTCCCACGCTGCCACGCCAGGCCTAGGCCTCCCTCGCGACCGCCTCGGACTGCAACACACTCTCAATCCTCGACATGTTCAATCCCACAGTCGCAGAGGGCGGTCCAGCTACGGCGACGAGATCTCGCCGTCGTCAGCGACCCAAGAGTACCGATAGTCTTGTTCAGCAACCAAAGGCTAAGCGCCAACGCCTGCCTCTTACCGAACAAACTTTTGCTAATCCTGGAGCACAACCGGAAATGGTCGAGGCCGTCAAGGCCGACAAGGTCGCCACCTTGGACTCGAAACAGGATTCTCCCTTGGAGAACTTTCATCAAACTCCTCGGAAAGAGCTTAATGTGCGAGCGAAAAAGTCAAAACATGGAGATCGTGCCGCAAACAAGGGTGACGGGAGTCTCGTCCTCGTACGTTATACGCAACCATGCGTTTAGCATGACTCCAAATCCCAATAACAACTCTTCTGCCCATGGCACTAACCATTTTGAAATCCAGAATAGCACGAGCGCATTCACAGTTTCGAAACTGCCCGCATTACCGGATCGAATTCGCTCCGACTGGTCAGGTTCGCGATTTTCTCACACCCATTCTTGTCATTTCATCACTAATCAACCACTTCTTCTGCTCATGTAGGGAACCAACAAGCTGACATATTTTCCAACGCCGGATACGCCTTGAGTCTGACGGCTACCCATGCCATTGTATGGGCTTACAACTCGACGTCTCAGTCTCCCGAAACATTCACATTCACCTTGCCATCCGCATCAAAACCAAGCGATCCCCTACCCGTAGGGTGTCTGGTCTCGCCGTCTGCATCTTCAACAGAACCGGGTCTCGTCATTGTCATGTCTGGAAGCGGCAAGGTGGTCTTTTGGGAATCGATATCAAGCGCTGCAACTTTCGCCTTCATCAAGAAAGACCGATCTGGAGTTGAACACGTCATCTCGGGCATGTCCTCAGGCGAAAAGGTTGTCGCAGTAACCAATGCTGAATCCGCCGGTTTTGTCCTGACCTTCAATACCGGGAGATTGGCGTACATGAGTGTTCGAGACAGCCATGGACGGCCCGCCATCTCTGTGCAGTTCTTGCGAACGAACCTTTCGCCGACTTCGGGTGGCATCTTTGGAAGCATACGGCATGCCTTTTCTCACTTATCACTTCGGGGCGACATTGCCGCTGTCCGGGCCGACAGATCTTCGCGCGTTGGGGAACGAAACATTGTTGCGCTCACAAGCAAGGGCAAAATCCAAGCCTGGAGGATTCACCGAGGAGGCCATAATGAACCAATTGGAGAAGCAGACATGCGAGATCGACTGGTACACGCACTTCAGGAAAATGATCCCTTCAGCAAAGATTTCCCGGCCGACTCGTTCGAAGCCTTGGACTTTACCTATGTGCCCAAGGGACTTGGCCCCAAATATTTGGAACTCAGCAGGCTGAGCGACGCAATGGCAACTGATGATCCATTAGTTCAACATCTTTTGCTGTTGGTGTGCCTCACTAGGCGCAGTGTTTCGAGATATGCACTTCTGGAGGTCATTATGACTCCTAAGGATTGCCAGGTGGGAATGATTCGCCCAATTGCTTCATATTCTACAGCCATCACCGCTTCGGATCCGAGTCAGACTGTAAGACCTCGTGTGTACCTGCCTCGACCTGCTCTGGTAGCATTTGCAGTGTTCGACCGTGCTGCAGTAATTGCATCTGTCGCCACTCCTCCCGAATCTCCAGACTCACAGTTACGTTCGGACAACCACATCTTGACACCTTCATTTGAGGATGTGGTAGACTTCCAGGTAGACAACATTCATGAAATTGTTGGCTCCGGGTTTGAAGAACTGGCACCATCCTCCAGCCATGAAGAGAGCCGATCTCTGCGGAACAAAATCAAGAATCCGGCTGTGGTGCTCATGGTGCGCGGCGCAGGTGTTGTGCGCATCGTCACGACAGATGTCGATAGGTTCGCTAGCGAACAGCCTCCGCAAGTATCTGCTAAGAGCAAGATAGAGCAGGCTGTTTTCTTCGGGTCTCAGAAAGACAGCCCTCTCATATTTAACAAGCGACCGGACATTAAGTTTACTAACGAGCAGATCGGCGAGGCCGCTCTTCAAGTCAGCCACGAGATACTCAGCTCTACGACCACCTACATATCAACACTTCCAGTCTCCGTAGAGGACAATCTTGTGGCCCGTTCCGATGCTTTACAAAGACTCATGCAGTACCTCAACACTATTGGCGCTGACCTCGATCGCCAGACCCGGTGGAACCTTCTCTATAACGCAGAAAAGATGCACGTTGCAGCCTTGCTTTGGAAGCTTCAGGAAGCCTTCACTGCCTCTAGAGCTGCCGAAGACAAGAAGAGCATTATTGGTTTGATTGTCGAATTCATCCATCAAGATCAGAAAAATAACCCCATTGCCAGTATTGGAGAGGTCGATCGCGTGCGCCATTGGTTTGTCAACGACATTTTCAGGCTGGAGATACTAGTCACCTTTGCATACCAAGTTATCAAAGTTCTTTACGCCGACAAGCTTCTGGATGATATAAAGGTGAATATTCTCATCAATGAGGCTGTAGAGATCAACGTCACAGCACAGGCCGGAGCACACGAATTCCGCAAAAGTCATCTCTCATTTTACGGCTTGGGCAAGGAACAACTACGAATGGGCATCCTGCGAGAGGGCTACAAGAATCTACCAGAACCTTGGACAGGTTGCACGCACGTGGCAAGTGGCATTAAACGCCTGGTAGAGTTGTGTGAACAGTGGCTCAAGAAGCATGAACACCTGCGAGACGGACCAAGCGAGCCAAACATGCCGGACCCGGTCATTGTGGGCCACATTTTTGACGAGCTGCCAATCTTGACAGATGCTATGCTTACATCCGTCTTGGAGTGCGCAAGATGGGGAATGGCCAATTCTACCGACAGAAGCGCGGTTGAAGACTTTGCCAAGGCGTACGATACCTACCGAAATGACAGGCCGATTGCTCTCGCCCGAGCGGGTAAATGGGAGCAAGCTGCTACGATTGCCGACAAGCACGGATGCCTCAACGCCCTGGCCGTGATTCTGCTTGAGCACATAGAAGTTTTGGAAGCCAGTTTGGAAGACCCTTCACTGTCTAATGCGGAGGTTCAGAGCCTGAAAAATTTGAGAAAAGCCAAGACAACAGAGCTGGAGGACAACTTGGCTAGATACGGAGAGCCTTTTGCCTTTCCCGTTTACGAGTATTTGCTCAGCAAACATGGTGTTGAGTCGGTCCTGGAATTCGATCTAGACACTCTTGGCTTCAAGACCAAATTCCTCCGGAGCCGCCCAGAGCTCGCTCGAATTTCCTGGATCAACGACGTTCAACAGGAAAAGGATGTGGATCACGCTGCCAACACTTTGCTTGACCTGGCTATCCAGAATGAAGACCAAGTGTGGAGGAAGAAAATTGAACTCAGTCTGGGCAAGCTTGCACTTTTGGCCGAGGCTGAGACTGACTCTCAGGAGCAAACTTCATTCAAGATCAAGTCCGATGATGCGCGCCGCGACGAACGCTTTCGCCAAGTGGACAATGAGCTCATCGTAGTACGGATCCAAGACCAACTGTACAATCAGATCGCTCCATGCACACGTACTGCCCTGGACAAAGCTGCTGCACTGACATTTGCTGTCGACGGGCACAGCACCAATATTCCTCGACGGCAAAAGGCCCTCCTTCAGCTATTTTCTGATGGAATGCAGAAACTGCTGGATCATCAGGCACTTAGTCCCATGTATCTCATTGACATGTTGACCCTCGTGTCTTTGAAGCCGGAGGCTAGGGATGAGATCGCCGATCCGTTCTGGCTGGCTCTGAAAGTGGCTAATATCAGTTGCCGCTCTGGTCAAATCAAACAAGCCAAAAGACTTATCTGGAGAAGGTTGTTCATCCGAGATGACTGGGCCAAAATCAACGATACTCAACTAAAGGACGACCGTCAGGTTGTTGAACGACTCGCCGAGACTGAACTTTTTGCCATGCTGACGGACTGCGTTCGATACCGTAAGCCTTACCGCTAATAAAGATATATTGTGTGTTTTGTTTCACAGATTTTACTAACTCTTCTCCCCAGAGGACCCTCGAGATCCCTTCCGTCCTATGCCGCCCCAGGAGGCCCTCGGCGTCTTCACGGACCAACTAGACAGCCGCTTCCAGGGCTTTTCTGAGAATGAGCAGTCCAAGCTTCTAGATGCAATGAACTGGGAGGACAAGCTTCTTAATCAGTACATTGAAAAGAACCGCTTGGTAGAGTGGGTCCGAGCAACATTCGAAGCCGCGCAAATCGAGGTAGAAAATACCGCCGATGAAGCTACACGAACAGGAGCTTCTGCAGGTCATTCATCATTGATGCACGGCAACAACGACAAGAACAACATGATGGACGCCACATCCGCCTTGTTCAACCAGTCTTAGGCAGACTACTGAACGTGGGCATCTTTTTTTTTTACTTTTTAAATACCTCCATTGGGCGGCGTTTCCCTTCTAAACACAGAACAGAACTTGTGTCTATTTCTATTTTATGTTTACTACTGTGCGGCATTTCTTGATATCAAATGTACATTAGGATGAAGTGGGTTACATAAAAACGTAGCCTGAGGAAATAAAAGGTGGCAAAGACGAGCGAGTTTTATCATCCTGTTCTTATGAGGGAGGTTTTCTGGCGACAGGGTGGAACAATGGACACGGCATCTCACTCTCTTCTTGGTTTTCTCAAGTTTGGTTATGTGGCAAGGGCAATGATACTAATATTGCAGGTGCTGGCGCACTTGCAACCCCAATCATTCGCTGCTCGTAAATGTGAGCCCTTTTGCAGTGATTATTTCCAAACTAGGAACCACCTGTGCGGGCGATTTTGTAGCAACGTAATGGTATTTCTGATGTGTGTTCAATGCCGTCTAGCAATAGAAGCATTCACCTGGAACCAAGCAAAGCGAAGGTTGGCGGCGAGCATGCATCATTCCAGCGTCATATACATGGTAACAAATCGCCAATCTCCAATCGTCAACACCATGGCCCAACCCAATCCCGTCTACTCTATCCGGGGGCGCTTTTGTAAGCTACTGTCAATCATTCTTGTCCGTTCCTTGCATGAAAATGTTACTTTTAAGTCCAAGAACTCCCCTCCGTCCCTTTCCCCCCGGCACAACTTTTCCTTTCCTTTGTTGCCCCGTCAGCCTTGCCCAGCCAAGTAAATGTTCCTCTGCGAGACCAAACGTCGCACCATGGTCCTTTTTACACAACTAATCCGAAAATAATTTCGTGTATGAAATTACACAGCACAAACTGGGTCAAAGACAGGAGGAGAGCCCGCGACAAACGACGGAGATCGCGGTGGTCCAGGAGGCGTAATAACGGTGATACCGTGGTGGGAAAAGCTTAACCCTGCATCTTCTTTCTCTTACCGACCTGGGCAGAGAAACCTGTCTTAATGGCAGTGACGGAACGTCGCGAACCGCAGTTGTTGCAGGTAACGAAGTACAGACGGTTTTCACCTTTGCTGAGCTCGGTATCGGGGGATTTGCAGGTCTTGCAGGTGACATATTCAACTATTGGTTTGTCAGTGGAACCGAACATAGATGGGTTTTGAATACGCGCCTCAACCTGATGGCAAAGGCAAGGGGATAACAACGTACTAATATACTTTCGGACCATACCCTCGATCTGTTTTTGCTGGAAACGGCCCTTGATAACTAATCTCCTATTTCCGTCGACAGAGCCGTTTGTTCCCAGTTCGGCAAACAGATAAGCAGTAAGATGGTCCTCGGTTCGCTTCATGCGCTTGCAGATATCGGCAATGTTGGCAAAGACGGTTTTCCTGTTGCCTTCGCGCATGCACTGAGGGGGCGGGATCTTGAAACTCTTGGTGCCGGTGAGGGTGTGGTCGGGGTTCTTCTGTGACAGCTGATGGAAGAATCGCTGGAGGAGCATGCTGTAGCCGATGGTCTTGGTCTCGTCGTGAGCCCAGATACCAGTGCCGGCATCCATATTACCGGACTCCTCCTCAGCAGTGGCAGCAGCATCCTCAGCATCCTTGACCTCCAGCTGCTTCAGCTTGGCAGCGAAGTCATCCTCCTCACCGCCCTCCTTCTTCACCTTCTTCTTCTTCTTTTTCTTCATGAGAGACAGGTCGAGGCCGCCATCAGCGGGTGGGGGGGCATCGTCGGTAGCGGCTTGAGCTGAGGCGTCAGTAAAGGCTCCCAGGGCGGCGGACAACGGCGGCGTACGAGGCGTATGGGACTGAGCCGTCTCCTTGGGCTCCTCGGTAGCGGTCACCATCGTGACTGAGCCGTCAGCGTCAACTACGAGTTGCTCGTCGGTGAAAGCGACGGATTTGCGAGACTTTCGCTCGACTCGGTCCTGCGAGGTGCGAACAAACAGTCGCCAATTAGCAAATATATTTTTGTGTACAGTTTCGCGGACAAGTCGGGCCGGAATTATGCAACGCCAAGAGATGAAATGATGACGAGAAGAAGATTATGATGGAGAGACAAAACGAACAGTAATAATGAAATGCTCGGCACGCCAGCAGTTCGGTCGTCGCGTGATCGGGTCAGTGGAAGATGAAAGGCGAAAAAAGAAAAAAGTAGATGAAGAGATGAGTCAAACCTGGTAAATGCCAAAGACCCCCAAAACAGGACCAGAAGATTCCTCGGCAGACACCAATAGAGATGGGATGTGACAAGGTGGGAGGGATGATGGCAAAAATGCTGGATAGTGTTGTGCGGATTTGGCCAGTCAGAGGTGAAGGTGGGGTAAAATTATTTGTGCTTGGGGTCGTGAGTACGGAGTACATTTGTGCCATTTGTGCACATCCATGACTTTGTTTGCACTGTCCTGCACTGGCGGCGGGCGTCGGGAAGGTCTGGTGTGCCTCGCCTCCTGATGGAGCGGCTACAACAGCCCAGGCTAGCAGTGACGGGACAAAAGAGGGTCCTCGGATTGGCCCAAGGCTTACACAGCCAACACAATTGGCATTGAAGCAACAGCTCACTGAGCAATCACTATGCCATGCATTTCAGAGCCCGATGCGTTGATGTCCAACGCAGTGTGCGAAGCAAAGGGCAAAAGAAGGGAGGGGGGGTATAAGATGTAATGTAACATAGAAAGAAAACTAAGGGGCAAGAGCAGGAAACTCACCTCGTTCTCCATGACTGACGTCCAAAGCCTTGATATGCCCGACCGTTGACTACTTTGCCGCCGGTGTCTGGTCCAGTCCAGTAGATGAGATGTCTGGTGTGAGTCAGCCGCTGCTAAGTCTCACTCAGCGGTGCCAATCTGTTTGTAGCCGAAACCAGGGCGATGCAAAGAAGTCCAGCACACAGCCTCAGGTTTGTTCTATATTGCTTGCAAAGCAGCAAATATGTGTGATAAGGAGAAGCGAGTTCGTCTTGATATGCACGTCTCGTCGTGGTGATGGCAGTGGCGATGGCAGTGGCGGGTGCTCCGAGCCTGTGACTGGCCTCGGTATGCCACGTGTAGTATCACGTGACTCTATGTACTTTGACTGGCGGGAAGGACTGAAGGGCCAATGACAAGCTGGAGCCGTTTAGTTGGGGAAGTGACCGGCCGACGCGACGGCGAGCATCGGAGAAAGTGAGCATTGCAATTCCAGTTCACGACGTAAAGAGCGTTCGTCGAATCGCAGCCAGGGAGGGCATCCGAACCTCGTATTGTGTGTCACGGAACACCTCTGATGCAAATGCCGCAACGCTACTGAGCATCGTCCTCCTCTCCGCGTCACTCACCCGGCTGTCCATTTCCCTCCTGCTGCCCTAGCACTTCACCGCCAGCTCAGTCACAATGGTCGCCGCCGAATCCCTAATCGACCTCCAAGACACCTATAATGAAAAAGAAGACGACATTGACTCCCTCCCTTCGACTTCTTCTTCCACAAGCGATGTCTATTCCGACGCCGACTCCGACGCCCAGGCCGAATGGGATCGGTCCCTTGAGCAGCTCCAGTTGCTACTGACCATGATGATAATCCCGTGGGTCGGTAAATATTTTGGCAGGAAATTTGCCTATTGGAGTATGTCCTGTCTTGTGTGTTTCATTTTTGCTTTCTTCCTTCAATCCTTCTCCCTTTTTAGCACCACATGGTTCTCCCACGGCTCGTGATGCAGATGCTGTACATGTTCAAGGATGGAAAGCGCTAACCAAAGGACAATAGGTTGGGGAAGATACATGGAATGGATGCACGGAGTCGAAGTGCGGTGGACGAATAAGAAGGCATTCAAGGCTGTGGGTATAGCAGAGACGGCGGCCACGTTATAGAAATGGCGACGGGATGCCATTGGCAACAATTTTGGGCAACCACCATGCTGGAAGGCAAGAGCACATTTCGAGACACGTGGGCTAGAAGATATCTGGCAACTCGCGCGAGCTCCTTGTATATAATATCACATCTACTCGTTGCTCAGGCGTTCAGGCAACTTATGAGCAAGGCTTCGATAGATCATCCGGGACAGCACGACTGTGTGCATGCACCCACCCATCTACACAACATAAACTTGGTCGTGTCCATTTGCGTCAGGCCTCACTGCGAGCATCATGATGACAGTTCAAGTGAATAACAGCGATAGATTAATACATAGCTACAGCAATCATAAGTGTCTATGTTTGGTCCATGTGCACCGCCCTCACGGCACCGTCGTCATTAAAGTTTGGTATACACAACCTCATTATTCCATAATTTCCAAAACGTCCGTCACTCTCCATCCAGAATGCCCCGTCGGACTCATGTCATCTTCCTCGTTCCATTTTTGGTCCCATGTCCATATATTGGCGCTTCATCTGTTTCGTACAAACCCTAACTTCTGCAGCCACCACTGAGTATTGCCAAGTGAAGGCGAGTAAGAGTTCTTGCTTGCAAACAATAAACAAAAATAAAAAAGGAGGAAGAAATGAAAACCACCCCAGCCAGTTGTCTGTCCACAGCAGCCCACGAAATATTATACGCCTGAAACAAAAATGGCAGTTAACGTCAAGCCCAGAACAGAGTCGAAATGGAAATTGGTTCACGGCGAAAGAAAACAAGGCGAAAGAGAAGGTTTTCCGCTTTGTTTTCCGGCTTCTTGCAAGGGGGGTGGAGGGAAATAAGTAGCCTTTTTAAACGCCAACCTGGGACATGTTTGGCCTACCAGAGCGCACAGAACCACGGAGACCGCCGCCGCCGCGGGCTTCCCTGACGGTGAAGAACAGGGAAACGCAGAAGCAGGCCCAGAGGAACCACATGAAAGCGGTGCTGGCCTGGATCTCACGGCATCGCTTCTCATTGTCGGAGGATCCCCAGCCGATCCAGCTGCTTGAGAGACTGGCATTTCTGAGGTTGCCGCAGTTGGGCGCGCCCAGTTTGGCGGCCAAGACGATGGCATTGATAAAGGTGAAGAGAGTGGCCAGGCCGTCGAGGACGAGGAGAACAATGACCATGCTAAGGCTAGAGATGATGGCCGCGGCAACACCATACAAGTTGGCGACCCACGAGAGAGCAGCGACAAACATTGTGAAGTTGATGGTGGCCATCTGGCCATTGTTGTTGCTGGCAATGACATTCCCGATGAGCGCCGTGATGAGCAGCGTCCAGAGGAGACCGACGGTGCGGACTACGGCGTTTATGAAGCCGTACATGGTGAGAGAACGGCTGAGCTGGTGAAATAGAGCGTCAAGTTGATGATGATGTTGGTATTTCAAAGGTTGCGCAGCGACCTAAAGGTGCTTGAAGCGGACGCGAGCTGTGGCGGTGCCGAGGTGCCAAAGTAGCGGTTGTTGGAGGACGCAGAAAAGTAAAACAACAATGACGGAGTACTGTGTTGAGGGATATGGAGAGCAAGGAATTGAACTTGCTGTAGTAGTGGGGTTGTTACTAGTATTGAATGGAAGGGGAGGGACAGAATTTGAGAGGTTTGGGAATTCTAGGAGTTTCGGAAGTTTTGGGAGGCAGGCGGCCAGCCCTTTTTGTCTGAAGCAGGAAGGAGCATTCGGTCGCGGCCCATCGGTCATCGGTGGTGAAGACAGCCAACGACTCGTTTTGTGTCCTCCTCTCACATAGTCACTCTCATAGCCACTCTCATAGTCACTCTCTCTCTCTCTCCCTTCTAACCTTGTCTGTGTCTGGGTCGCTCACTCTGGCTCTGCCTCTCGGAGCGATCGGCAGTTGCAAGGGAGTAATCCATCATGTATGACCTCACCAGGCTTGCCTGACGCCGAGAAGAGCCAAGAACCCAGTTTTTTCGCTGCTTGTGCCGGCCGCGTTGTCTCCGCAGAGCTATCCCAAGCTTCAACCCCAGTGTCAGCCAACCATAAAGGCTGTACTGGGCTCGCTAATCTACTTTTGACCAGCGGCGTGAATCGTCTGGTCGATCATCAACACCCGCCAACACCCGCCAAGGCATCGCTTGATGGGGCCGCTGTTCTAGGACGAGTGGTGTGATGCATCACCAAGCGCCCGTTTCGAGCCGCAGGACGAAGCAAGCCGCATCGTGGCCATGTGTTGCAAACAACTACCACAAGGCAAAACGGACGCCAGAGTAGAAACTCGATATCGAGCCATATTGTTCGGCTTCTACGGAGTACACTGGCGAGACCACGCGGCAGGCCGGCTGGCGCGTAGCGAGTTGGCGAGCTTGTCCAGCCATTCTCCAGGCCTTCTCGTGCCGCCGACCCTGTCGATGAGGAGAGCCGCAGAACCCTGCAGCAGCAATATCTGATGTATGTACAATGTAGTTGCCAACGGGTACAGCACAACATGCAACAAGTTTCGGTTGCCGCCAGCTGCCCCTGCTTTTGTGGCTGTGCCATGTCGAATCTCCCCAGTGTCTCTGGACTCACTGGCAATCGTGGTTTCAAGGGAGCCGCATGGGCCCCAAAGGGTAAGTTGCGTGCGGACAGTTGGTACAATCATGTCGTCATTGGCCCTTGGCCAACGGCCTTGACAGTCATTGGCTTGCCATCCCAGCACTTGGTCAGCCATGGAAGCGTTGCGCTATCCGGATCAACCGAGAGGGTTTTCAAGGAGTCAAGGACCCTCCAATACCCGAATGCGTCATCAGACTCATCACCAGTCGTGGGCTGATGACAAGCTCTGGAACAAGTTATTGTGTGCCCACCGCGCAACCTGTCAGGCTGTAATTCATCGTCTTGAAGCAGTTATGCCACTGCTTCCATCATCATAATGGAATCAGAGCTCCAAGCTTGTCAGAGCTAGCCTCAGCCTAGCGCCCACCGGATTGTCCCAGCACTACTCCGTCAGCCGTGCCGTGGAAACCATCGAGGACCGGTGCTCCGTCATTTGTCGGTGGGGCCGTCGGTGTCTGGCGCCGATATTTAACTATACCAAGAGGCATTTCGACATCGGGAGTTGACTGCGTATGTGTGGTTTTCGTCACCGACATGTGAGTGCCAGGCGAGTGGTGGGTGCTTCTTTCTCCGATCCGATGCCTCAAACGTGCTGAGCAGCTTCTTCCAATTGAACCGCTCAAGCACATTGGTAGTATTTGGTACTAGGCTGACACGGTCAAAGACATGCTTCCAAGTTAAATACTAGTCATATTCAAAATCATACATATGCCTATACCTACCTGAGTGGGGATTGGTTGCGTAGGGATGCCGCTGGGTCTGCCAAATCAGCATCGAGCGGTTGCACAATGACAAACTAGACTCAAGTTTTCATCTAGCTGAGTAAACCTGACGTACCAGAAGCGCATTGCTTCCAGGCTGCCTCTATCGTCTCCAGCGACAGGCTGCTGTGTTACATGAAGCAAAATCATTCGGCAATTGCGGCATTTGGCAGAATATCTCCAACATTCGTCATAAACTCAGTCTTTTTCACACACAGGGGGGAAGTACATGGTCGCTCGGCATTGCAAGTATTCCTGGGCATGGACTTTGCCGCCATCTACCTAGGTATGTCAAACCTGATGTGAGAGACCAGACCGTTGGGTGACGGGCCCTGCTATAGTGATATTGATATTGTAGAAGGTCACTGTCATTATGTAGAGGACCATGATCTGCTACCCTGCTGCCTCTGGCAATATATACCCAAGTACATACCTTAGGTAGGTACTGCCCATGACCACGTACACGCCAACACAGGCTTTCTAAAATGAATTAAATACATTTTCTACTTTCCTCGCAGTAGACCGGAGTTCAATCCTGCTTTGTCACTTGATCGTGTACGTAGTCTATGGAATATAGGCAAATTTGACTTGTTGAGGGTTATCAACATATGTGTATACTCGTTGTGTAACCAGTGAGTCCGTCTAACCCATTTCCGTATATAAACTGCGGGGAAGGCGATTGAAGCATCTACCAAATTGTGTCCACCTCCAATACGACTTGCGCCTCGTTCAATACAGTCATGTCACTTTTTGCTATTTAATATTGGGCGAGTCTGGGGGAAATGAGCCAAGCCAGCTACCCTACACTAGACCTGTAGAACAATGATTTGTGTCCGAAAAAAAGAAAACGAAGAAAAGAAGAAAAAGAGAAAAAAAGAACAGAGTATAAAATCAATCGCGTGTTATTCCAGTGCTCCTGGGTACAGTATGCTTATAATAGAGATGCCTTGCATGTATTGTAGCTTGATTTTTATTCGTGCCAAATAGCTAGCCCATTCACAATTCATGTCTGCTCTAAATACGGCAGGGTATAATGCCTACTTGGATACAACTACAAAGTGCGTGAAATCCAGGACTGTCTCTTTTCAACCAGGTATTATCAATGACTACAATTCAAGGTGCAAATCAAACATCATCTGCCGTAACGATATCGAATTGACATTTCACATTTTGCTCGTTACATTTCTCAGATGGTACGTTCTTCTCAAGTAGCACGACGTGGCCCCCAACCCGATCTCAAAGTGGAGTCACGGGTGTTGCTCGGGATCCAGTTGAAACCGAGGAAACGTTACGGTTCGACTTGGACATGACAGTTTTTCTGGAAACCTGTCGATCGAACAGTTTATTGCCGACTGACAATGATGGACCTTGCAAGAGGAATATCTTGCCATTTTCTGCCAAAGCACGTCAAGCAAATTTCTTCTTCTTTTGTCTTGCACCGATCCGACCCAAGAGCTGTCCGCAAATACATACACAATGAGTACGAGCCTACGAGGTTCGTCTCGGAGTATTTTCAAAACCCTACATCCGGCACCTACCGGGTATAACCATGCTGCCACCGCACGTGAGCATGAGTCAAGGTGTTGTTGACTGCTGCTCGGTATGCCACGGCGCAAGCAACATCTTCCAGGTCCGCGGGCATGTACTCCGTACATGGCTACCCTTGATGTCAACGCGACATGATACGCACTGCTCTAGCCCGTACAGGCGCGATAGCCGCACCAAGTTTCTCGCCGGTTTTATATCCCGTCAACACTTGGATTGCTTCAACGGCAGTGCCTGACTCGTTCCACGCCGCCAGCCAAGACTCCCCTCGGCGACACGCTCGTTGTACCGGATGAAAAGGGAAAGGCCTTATGCCGGCCACTGCTACGAGACAAGAAGGATGCAAGGACAAGCTGACGAGGCTGAAAGGCCGGAAAAGCTTAATAAATGATGGAGAAAAAGAGAGAGACACACAGAGAGAGAGTTGAAAGGCAGCAAGATAAGCTCACACTGACTGACCCCTGGCTGCATAACATGATGCCGAGATGCACACCATACATACTCCGTACACACGACGAGAAGAGGAGGCCCAACGCTCGTCGTCAATGCGGTCGCATCCGATATTCCATTGCTAGCCGAAAACCAGCCCGTGACGCCAAACCACAACAGGGCCGTGGCTTCAAGAGCCTGCCTATCGCATCACATTTGGCTCGCACCAGAGTACTACCGACACAAACAATGCGCTGGATAAGATTGGGTTTCATCTTGTCCCAAAGTCCATGCCCTTTCGCATAAGCGATGCGCGCTACGTGAAACGCACAAGGACAGGTTCAAAGTTTATTTGCTTCCGGACATGAACTTTGCTGCTGCTGTGCCCTCTCGGAGGCGAGGCTCCGGGGCCACGCCTCAGTCGGGCGGGAGAAGGCCAGATTCGCAATGCAATGCAGTCTTGGGCGCGGGCTGCCGACTCTGCTGCGTGCCGAGCGACGAGCGGCGCGCACGGCGCACGGCCAAGGTATTTATTTCCGTCTCCGTTTGGTCAAGTTTCATCTGATTTCACCACCCTATGTATAGAACGGAATCGCTTTGCTGCCTCTTCGGAATCAAGCACCATTCTGCTCCTCCTTCTCTGAATAGAGCGCAAGGGGAGGGGGGTTTCGGGGCCAGGGACTCTGTTCGTATCTGGCCGAATGGGTTCCTCCGGTTTTGATTCCAAACCTTGGGTCATACGATGGATGAGCCTGGCTCTATTGTACAAGACACAGCGTCTCATAACACGGCCTCTTCCTTCGTCGCCGTTTGGGAAGCGAGAGGAAGAAACTCTATTTCCGCGCAACCGCGCTGCCTGCCCCCCTCCCTCCCCGATGCCCGATGCCGATGCGCAGGAAAGAAAAGAGAAGGATAACTCGGGCGCCCAGGATGTCCCCAAACCTTGTGATGGGCAAGCCAATTCGGTTAAACTCTAAATGATCTCGTCGTCACCAAGGCCACCCACCCCCCTCCAGTCCCATATGTACATACTGTAGAGACTACAACGCTCTCAATCCTTCTCGTCTCATCCCTCGCCGCCGCATTACAACATGATGCTCGCTCATAATACGTAATGCCTGTATGCTACACACAGAAATAAAATGCTAAAACAAAACGTTCATGCGCAGGATCCTTCTCTACCCTGTGCCAAACTTAAAACTCCGAGCACAACGTGTTAGCTCGGGGAGTTTATCCAACACAATCCCACACACCCATCATGACTCTTGGAATGCGTGCTGCTCGTGACTTGACTCCCATGACCCTTGTATCGACGATACTACTAGTAGTAATATCGCCAGAGGCAAGGACGCCTAGTATGTACTGTACATAGTAACTGGCCCTATTAGCGGCTCCTCCTTCCTCCTTGGCCCCCCCCAAAACGGCATTCTTCTCGAAGCATTTTTACCCCCCCTTTTTCCCGGACTCCACCCCCAAATTAAAGTTTTGCGCCTGTCCATCTCTGTAAAAATCGGGCACCTTGTGGAAAGCCAATTTCAGGGGTCGATAGCCAGTCAGATAACCACGGTTAAATGGTACCTTGACTTGCTTGGAAAACAGCACGTGATTCATGTATCTGTAGCCCTGTCAGGTACACAAGTATCTACCTGACAGGTACATTGAATTTATCACATCAGCACATTATTCGTCTGGTAGCGGTCTTGTCCTTCTGGACACATGGGGCAGAGGGACCCCGCAAGGTCCTCGACTCTTAACGAATGTACACATACGTCGCCCTCTCAGCAGCAACATTGCACCGACAAGCGGCCAATCAGACACGCAAATCTTAATATTATATGTATGTATGTTATGTACAAGGCACAGCTGCAACGTCGGCAAGAACCCCGGCCCTGACTGAATGCCCACGCCCCGTTGGGACATTTTTGCTTTATTTCATTCCCTGTCACTCGGACTTGATTCGGCTTTGGCCACGCACCGGAGCGGATTCAGGAACCGGAATGCAAGGGAAAGAAAGGGGCGAACAACACAAAACCACCGCGGTGTTTGTCTCGTTCCATGACGCCACGAAAATGGCGAAACCGCATAAAAAAAATATAAAAAAAAGGTTCAGACCATTTGGTCCCCCGTCCGTCCGACCAGTAACGAGGGACAAAAACTTCCGGCGCACACGGACCGTGAGCATCAAACCTTAAGCGCTGGCTGGCCTCCTCGTGTATCCTGCTTCAGCGTATCTGCGTCAGCGACTTGTGTTATTTTTTCTTTCTCATCCACTTGATGACGCAAAAAAAAAGAGAGAGAGAGAGAGAGAGTCAGAGTCAGAGTCGTCTCCCTTCTCGTATGTATGTACATAATATACTTTTCGCCAAGACCCTGCGAGATAATAAAACGGCACCTGTTTTGTAAAAACTGTAATACATGCATGCATGCATGCAGTACCGCTCGAACAATTGACTCGACAAAAGCGGCAAATTTACGCTTGTTAAAGCAGCTCCTCTGCATCATCGGCCGACCAATGCCTCCTGCAAATCGACATCGAACGAAGAGAAAGAGGCCAGGCCAGGCGCCCGGGCTTGCCCCCATCGCTGCCGCTGTCCTTTTCGGCTATTGCTCCAGCCGGCCTGGGAACAAGGACGAACTCTAATTCCTTTTTGCCCTGCCCTGCGCCATGCCGACCAGCCATGCCGTCGCCCGTCTATGGTGCACCACTGTACAGAGTACTACTCTACTACACAATGCATCTTGTTGTTTGCTCGTGCGGGTATATGCCGCCCTTGCCTGCTGGTCCCCCTTTTGCCGCCCTTGCACAATGTAGTATGCTACGCCGCGACTTGCCCCGTGGGAAAGAAAAAAAAAAGGGCAGCCGACCAGACCCCAAGGTGCCGGGGCGTCTCTCGCCTGGCGGCGCACAGACAACCGCCAAACTGGGAAGGGGGAGAAAAGGGACATGGTGCTTGTCAACCGCAGAAGCCCTCTGTTAAGTTGCTTGCCCTTTTTTTTGCCTTATCTTGGTGTTAGCTTGAGTAGTATCCCCCCCTCCGAGCCCATGCACTCGTGGCATCTAGATCCACCCAGCCATTGCATATCGGCAGTTCGTGTGGCCAAAAAGCCAAGTGCAGTCCCAGTCCCGGGGCGCAAGGTGAGCCACGTGAAGCAAACAGGTTTATTGTACGGAGTATGTACATACTAGCTGCATTCTTCCATTCTTTTTCTTTTTTTCTCTTTTAGTAGTATCTTATTTTGATCGTGTCTCATGCACCCCAGATCTAAATCTGGCACACCTTGCGGCGTAGGTTTTCGACTTAATCTGCCCATGGTAGTAGTACCATGACTTCTCCCTGTCGCAGATCTTCAGTAAAAGCAACCACACAGACCACAGACTTATGTGTGTAACGCAGGCCCAACGACTATTGACGTCTCCGCGGCTGCCGGCAGTTATTGAGAACTGTTAGCCCTGGCCCGCCTAGTTATGAATGACTCCAAACGCTGCTTTGGGAAATTGAAAAAAAAAAAAAGCCTCCGGCCTGCATCAAATGGGCGTAGCAGCTTATCCAAATTCCACATCATGTCTCATTTTCAACAATCTGGCGCCACCACCGACACGTCCTCCCGTGCACCCCATGCACGCCATTGCAATAGAGTCTAACGTTTCATCTGGCCAAGAGCTCCCCTTTTGTCATTTCGTCTGGGCATCGAGAACAGCAGGTCAGGGTTTCACAGTCTTGATTAATAAACGTAGTGCTGTCTAATGGGAATAGACTGTAACACCACGTAATACAGGCGTGCACCATGGTTTCTCTGTTTAGTTCCATCTGAAAATGTTACAGAGAGATGAAATTCAATATATACAAAAAATGGACAAACATGAGGACTAGTTCATAATTCGTTAGATTCTTGCATAAGCAAAGTCCGTATCGTATGCATTTATACCAAAGTGGCGCCGTCAGAGGTTGAGTGATGATGAGAGAAAGGACGAGGCGCTAGGGTGGTTTGTGCCAGTCAGTGCCCTTGGTGGCCAAGCTCTGCATCGCAGGCTGTACTGGCGAGTAAGCGTGAATGAGGGAGTGCCGCAATGACTCTCCATCTTGGATGGTTGCCGGTATAACATTGTCGTTTGAAATAGAATTGCCGGCACGTGGAGCCAGCCTCGCAAATCACCACATCGGACCACGCTGTGAACATGTTGAGGTGCGATTTGCTCCCTGGGCACCAAGACTTCGGTGGCAACTTGCCAATAGTCTGCCATCGCCGTCGCCGTCGCTGTTTATCGTGCCTTGGCTCTGGTGCAACCAGCCATCAGGGCGATTGGCGAGAGGAACCAGATCATGCTGCTTTGGGAAGTCGGCCAGCTTGGCAAAGCAGTCCCTAGGATCTCCCAGTCAAGTCCTGCAATGGCAGTCCAGGGGTAGACCTGGGGCCGCAACGGGTCGAACGTTGGATTTCGACAGCTGAGGGGCCGCCGGCAACACAAAGAGACTCGTGGGCTCTGAAGTGGGGGAAGGGCGAACCCTTGGAAACCAGGGAACCTCAATGTCACCACGCCCGAATTTCAAGACCCGGGCGACATTTTGGCTGCGATCCAGTCTAGCCCTGCGCCCCGGTACGAGTCGAGGTTCCTGCCCTGTGTTTGTTTGTACGTATGTACATACCGGTGAGTGCTTTGGGCGCATTGCACATTGACCTGACTGCCACGACGAGCGAGGACCTGATTTGCCCCCAAATGGCGGTCGTCAACTTGATCCGGCTTTGGACCGCTCAGCAATGAAGCCGCCTGGCATGGTCTGCATTGCACATGCTCGTTTTTCTTTTTGGCGCCTTGTTTCATATCATCGGCGGTCTCATGACCTCTCGAGAATGGCCTGATCGATTACTGGTGACTTCAGGTGGTAATGGCCGTAATATGCGCCTGTCAGAATTGGGATATGTCGGGACCAGCCTGCCTTTCTGGGTGGCCACATGAAGCTAGTGCAGTTTCTGGCGCCAGCCAGAAAAAGAAAGTATGGGAGGGTGAAGAAAACGAATAGTAGTACTTTGCCAACCATGCCAGGGACCTTTGCGCCTCTCAAGCATGGCAGTTGTCCCAGTATCGTTTTCGAGCCTCGACGGCATCGTTGTCGCCGATGAAACGGTGCTGGAAGAAGTTGAAGACGGCAAACTCGTCCCTCGTCATGACGTATGAGTTGGGCTCGGCCTGGACCTTGCCCCAGATTTGAGAGAGAGCACTCTCGAGAATCTTGCTGACAGTAGGGTCCGAGGCCCCGTCCGGACTCTCGCGAGCAATCTCGAGAGCTTGGGCTACCGCAGCATCTTGTGAGTTCTTGCCCGGAGCAGGAGAGCTGCTCGCGGCAACACTCATGACGGGGGTGTCTTCACGGTGAGGCATTGGGCGGTAGTGAGGGGGGTACGCCTGGTGGTGTTGACTCTGGTGGTAGTGATGGGTATCTTGAGCGGCGACAGACAACATATTTTGAGAAGGAGAGTCCCAGACGGAGGGCGAACCTCTCATGTATATATGTATGCGGGTGCTTTGTTCTGACGGTATGTATGGGCGGTTAAAGCGCCTTGGGGATGGATGCACAGTGTGGGTACAAGATAGCGGAAATGGGAAGTATCGGCAGGGGTGTTATTAATACTTTGGGTCGAAGGCCAAAATGCGATTTAAAAAACACAAGGACCAAAAAGGAAGTCTCCTCCTTGTCAGAATTGTCTCTAGTAGAGAAGCTCTCTCACCGAGGAATAACAAGGGGTGTGGCGTGTATGTCGAGGTGTTGACCAAACCTCCCTAGCCCTAACTAGCCGGCACTGACTGTAAACTGGCGAGCAAAACGGGCACCGTTGTGAACCGTGCTTTTCTATTCTCTCCTCTTTTCCGTTGCTTGCTTGATCGCGGCTGACGACACTAAAAGACGGAGACTTTTCTCCCAAGCACAAGGTGGTGACAAGGTAGTCTGTCTGTCTGTGAGTTTGTCTTGCAACGCTGTGTCAGCCTTGGGGTAACAGTCTGGCTTGTTAGGTGCAGGAGACGGCGTTTATAGTACGCTCCAAAATGGACTCAAGATTGGGGAAAGAGGAAAATAGTGGCATATGCAGAGTTGCTTGGAGGGTAACCAGGGGGGGGCTTGTAAGATGGCTGCAGGTGGACGGGATGGGTCGTTCCAGGAATCTGGTGCAAGCACTGGGTGCTTTATAGACAACTTGCAGCACCGGCAATCTTGCCATTGCAATGCCCAGAATGGCCGAGGCGAGGCTCGAAGAGCCGGGAAAGGGGCCAAAGGTTAAACAGCGCGAGCCCGAGTAAGTCGACGTCGTGGCAAGTATACGCCGTGGCTGTATAGACAACGCCGCAGCAACGTTCGGGCCAAGGGGCTGGATCAGAGAATCCGACAGTGCTTCCCCATTGTTACAATGGTAATAGGAATGTACCAGCAAATTTACCAGGCGTTTCGAGCCGGCCATCTTCCATCGGGTCGTGGGGCAGCCATGCTGCTGTTGGCGACACACCTGGGTGCGTGGACAAAATAAATGCCCAGCCAAAGTATAACTCCATGTGTGGTTGTAGTAGTACTACCGTCTGCAGCGAGCCCTGTACAGTATGTATGCAAGTACTGCACAGCAGGGCGGATATGTGAGATAACTACTCCGTCCTCCGTATTAGTTACCCGTGTCAGACTCGAGCTCATGGATTCGCCCCTCATCCGTCATCATTGAGTTGCACTCAAACAAAAGTTACTTGTCCTCACATGACACGTGTGTTATGGAGAATTGTGGCCTTGGGTTCGTGGCTCAAGAACCTAAAGCCCGTGATTAAAAATAAAACTCTCGCCGGCCACCACGGGGCAGTCGACGATGGCGACAGCACAGCCCAGAGCAAAAGTCTATATGCCCGGATCGTAAGGCTCATTATGCTTTTGTGTCTAGGCCTCGCCGTTGACTTGGTCGACGATTCACTACTGTTGGAAGCTCGGGAGGCCATGACGAAACTGGCATCGGTCCGTAGGCTAACGAAAGCTCTGGGGTCATGACAGTGTGGCGGTTTTTTTGGCCAAAGCCTGGCATGGGCAGCGACAGAGCGGTAGCGCGGGTGTGCCAAAACCCCAGGCTCTTCCCGAAGTCTGGTACGCCGTGGTCAGTTGAATCTGCGGATGGGTGATGCAGTCAGACAGGTGGCCAGTCAACAATCTGATTATCCGCACCTTTTTTCGCTGCAGCCTCGTGTCTGAAGAGGTTCTCAGGCACCACGTCGATGACGATGCGTCAGATCCCGCTTCATCTCCCGACATGGCTCCTTCGCGTGATTCCATTGCACTGACATGCTCTTGACGCTGTTGCTTTTCCGGCACCCAGTCATCCGTCGTCAATGGGAGGCCCGAGAACATGGATGTTCCAATCACCAGACAGAAAGACCCACGATTGGCATTGCTGGCCGTTGTCTTGAACTCTGATGAGCAAAAGCCAGACCCTAATATTAGGCTTTCCCTGGCAGTCTGTACTGGGCTTAACCTCAGGGATCGCCTCGGAGAGCGCTCCTATTACAGAGGGTGCTTATGACGATGACATGGCTAGCTATGGCCGCCCTGGCTCCACGGGTTGCAAACAGAGTTTGGGACCGTCTGGAGCCGTCGCTCAAGACGCGAGCTAGCTTTGACTAATACTTATACCCGAACGACGCGATAATGATCGGCTCGGTTGTGGCCAGGCTTGGTAACCCACCCGTAAGTAATCAGGTCAGAATTGCACATCATCACAAAGTCGAAGGGAGACAATGAAGCACAAAACAGGGAGATGTGGGTGATGAAAAGTTGACACCAGAGAGACAAGAAACGCCGAGCCATCGGCCGATTCCAAAAAATGCGAACAATGGCAAGCGCAAAGCGACCTCGTTGATGACACCGGGAAGGTGCGGGCGGCAAGAAAGACGGCGAGACACAATGAGAAGGAGCTCTGGGTCACTCTCCACTACCACTTCCAACCATGTTTGCGGCCTGCAGCCTGTCTCCGTCGTGCTCTGCATTGTCAGTCATTATCGGTCTTTCGGGGGACCCTGGCTGTTTACTGAACTCAAAAAAACAATATCAGCAGCTGCGTAATATGAGGCGCGGTATCAAGAGCACCATGTGTGCTACAGGTGTGAATTACGATAAGTGACAGCCTGGGCCCTCCCGCGCTCGCGCTGGACTTCAAAGTTGACGAGGAACAGAGTCTTGACAGGGCCCCTGGCCGATATGACAACTGGCTCGTCGCCCCCTGCTCGCCAGACAACCAGACTGCCGCGCCAAGACGCTTGTCGAAAGTGACAGACGGGGGTTGTGGCTGTGAGAGACATCTGGCACCGAGCCGCGCATAATGGGGCCTGTCCGCGCCGCCACGGAAAGCGATTGGCTGTCGTCGCTGGGATTTGCCTTTTCTGATGTCGCGGATGCGTCTGAAGAGTATGGAATTCACGGTGTGAAGGTCCTTGTGGAGGTGTGGTGATGGAGTGCTGACGGAAGGGCTGCATCACCTGAAAAGTCTAACTCCCACCACGATGCCCACATGCTGCCATTTCCACCAGCGCCTTCTGTCCTTTGGAGCAGGGTCGCGACGAAGGACACGCAGCCCATGCTGAGCGACAAAGTTTCGTGCTCAGGACGAGCAAATATTCGCTGCACCAACCCTTTAGGACTACCCCCTCTTTCAGGCGTCGCTCGACTCTCTCTGCTCCGGTGATGAACACATCTCGCTTCTCTGGCGGCCATTTGTCTGGGTGCCCGAAGCCTGGGTGCCTTCTCACTCTATTCGTGTATATAGGGCCACGGAATCAGACACTGAGGATGAGTAAAAGCTGAGTAAAACAAAATAGAGTTAGGGCCACAGGCGTGGCCGTTGGAGTCGTGTGCTCAAGTTTCCGCCCAGTGCTTTTATGGTCTATTTCCTGGTATCCCTTCTTTCACTCTTCAGTCATGATAGTCAGAGAATCGTTGAATGGTACTCCGTACAGTCAATCCCACTGCTAACCACAAAATGCCCGAGCGGTTCGCAGCCAGTCCCCCAACGACGGGTTCCACACGAAACTCGCCAGAACATCCCAACTCGCGAGCCGTCAAACGTCTGTGTCCGACTTCAGAAACAATCCAGGCGGTCCACCGCTCGGGTTCTGTCAAGGGTTCTAGCCTCGCCATCAAACCCCTGGCCATGATGTGCTCCATCTTTGCCGATGGCCACCTCAGTCACGACTGATTCAGGAGCGCAGGGTCTTGGCGAGATGTCATTCGTTTGTGTCCTTGGTGCTGTACTCCGTACTCCGTACACATGCCTACACACAACATTACCTGTGCATGGGGGTTGCGGCAGGGGTTCGAAATTCAGTCGACACGTTGCTACGAGACAATGAACTGGCCTAGACTTTTATGTTGTACGTGCAAAGTGGCATACGGAGCGGCATGGGGCAGAGTGGAGGGCCGTCTCTTCCGGCTAGTTGCCCCCAGACAGTTGGCGCCTTTAATCGCTTATTGGTGTCTGACATCCGCATGAACTACTAGTCAATCTGCACGTACCATGTAGTAGTCTGTATTCTTGCACCTTTTTCTCCGAGTCTGACACTTTAGCCAGCCGTCTTCTCCCAGGACATGGCCCACAGGCGACTGGCGACCTTGGCTGGCAAAAGCATGGACATGGACGGAGTGTCAAGCTGGAATCCAAAGGTTTGGTTCCAAACTTTTGACAAGCTTTCACCCGCTAGATATAAAGCTGGGCTATTGAATTTAAAAATGGGTGTTATCTCATGTATGCAGCTGGTGAGCGGACTGGCACTTACACGCCATGAAGACGAAGTGGCTCGTATCCTGAGTTTCCATGTTGAAGCTAAGGCTCACGTATCAAGCTAGCGCCGCCACGGCGAGGAGGTGTCTGTCGTCAACGATATCGATGCCGTTTCTTTTCCCTCTTTCCTTCTTTTTTTCTTGCGCTTCCCGGCGCGCCATGACCACGGATGCCTACCACTTTGCGATCCGAGTCATTATTATAGGGTACCAGTATTGCATGTAGTGCAGTGGACAAGTCTACCAAAATCGAGAATCGATTGTAACCACACCAAGACGGCTCTCCAGCGGCACAAAGTGGGTCGTGGTGACATTTATTCACATATTTTGCGGCGGGAGATGCATGTTAGCATGTTGCGGCCGATTACGGAGTATCATGGCGAGGGAACCAGCCAATTGTTGTATGCACAGATCGTCTCTTCGTCATGACCGAGAGGATGCTCGCAGATGTTCAATTTCTCAGAGCGCAACATCTTTTGGTCCGTGGTGATTGCATGTTGCCAGTTGAGCTGGCTACTACTGTATGTAGGTACTTACTTGAGTAAAGTGCCTCGTAGCTGGGCGATTCCTGGACTAACTGCTGCCCCGATGATCCGACTAGTACAATACTAATGGATAGTAGTACCAACTCAGCAGCCAAGTGGCTGGCAAGGGGGCTGTTGCGTGAACGGTTGACACGTTGACATGTTGCAGGGTGTTGATGGGGGATACTACAACAGAAAAGATATATTATAGTTGCGTCAAGTATGAGCTCTCCGATTCGTACAATGCATGTATATGTAGTACTTGAGATGTATGTACTTGGGTTTTGCCTGGTTGATTGCCCAGCTAGGCCAGCAATTACTCGCGGCGCCTTCCCTGCAACCTCGACACTGACTCTGGTTGGGCTCGTAGGACCCCGGCCTTTCGTCACGTTTGTCTTTTTTCGCAGGCAGGAAGGAGTTTTCGTGGTGCTCCATGGTGTAGGAAGTAATTTCCACCAAGATGTGCCGGTTGATTCAAAAAAAGTTTAAAATCCACAACAGCCAATCGCCGCTCACACATGACCCCCGGTCTGGCCAGCCAAACTATGTAAGTACATACATCAGCGCTTCGTCAACACCAAGCCCCCAAACATGCTTTTTTTTTGTCGCAGCTGTCGCAGCTGTCGCAGCTGTCCCAGCGTCCGTCCGTTGCTGCCCGGCTCCTCAAGAGGGACGGTTTTGACAACTTGGGTTTCGATCTGCAACTTTGCGTGCTCCGTCACTTCCTTCTTTTTATCCGACCCCACCAACCTAGGAGCTGCTTGCTCTTCTGGTCATCGCCCGCCGCAGACACCGCTTGGAGCGGCCACGCTACCAGATGTCTCGCAGCCACCAGCTCCTGCGGCCTTTGCCCTACCAGTCTTGGATGACATGTGACAGAATAGTGGCATTTGGCTTCCACCGGACCCCAGGTCAGTCAGAACCGAACCGTCCACATGGGTCAGGAACACCTGTGGCCGCCAACACGCTCGCCCGCCCAACTTTTCTGGTACCGAGTCGAGTCTGTGGAGTTGGACCTGGCTTCTCCGGCTCTGTGCGACATTCCATCGAAACGCCGGTACCTAGGTGCCTACTCTACGCGGCGCGCGGCCCTGGTTCTGGTGACAGTCTCCTGGTTCACCAGCAAACGCAAGACAACTCGTGAGAGTTTTTTGGAATTAATTAGACTTTTACACTGTCTTGTAGTAGTTGTGCTGTCACCAGAACCAGGGCCCGCGCGCCTAGTAGCATGTTGGTGGTTGCGCACGCACTCCGTCGTACGTATTGCATAATTAGGTACCTACTCCGTACATTGTATGTCCATACAGTACTACAATAATATGTACTTAGATGCAAGCCCGACGTAGTCTTGGCCTGCCACTCCACATGACCTTTCTTTCTCCCTCTGTCTTCCGTGCAATCCGCGCACATTAGGGCCAATACGCGAAGAAAAAAGCTTCCAACAGCCGACGCCGGGCCACCCGTCCGAGGAGCGCGTGCCGTTGACCTCTGTGACTGGTTGACTTGCCGTCCGGCTCCTCTGTTTAAACACCATTGGTGCAAAGGCAAATACAGACGAAAGGTCGGTCCTCCACGTAGCCGGGCTTCATTAGACTTTACCGTTTGCCACGCCTCCGTCCGCAGTCGTTTCTGTTCTTGTGTGTGTGTGTGGGTGGTGTGTGCGTGTTTGTATTTAATGAGCCACGTATTGTCAAGCCACGCTGCAGCTATTGTCTGTCTGGCCACACTACGTAAATTTAGACAAATTATGTTGGAACTAAATATGAATAAACTCTGTGAGAGTCGGCTAACGAGACCGAGTTGGTGCTCCACATATATCAATCAAGCTTTCAGCCTAGTGCACTTATCTGGTACCAAACGCTCATGAGACCGTTGATGTCAAAGACTCGAGGAGGGCCCCGACGGTCATGATGTACTAGTGTATAAAGTCCATTTGTTATTCAGCTTCTATATGTAGGCTGTGTATATTTGCTCTGCCTTCTACCTCTGCGCCCAGACAGCCATCAAGCCATGACGCTGATCAGCTGTCCGCCTCATCTCCAATACTATACAGCATGATACATCTACGTCTTCCATATAAACTAATCAAGCATGAGCCGATGCCTCTTTTGACTTTTCCAGCCTCAACCCAAGTTCTAGCGCGACACGCGTTTTCCGATGTTCCAGCCCCAAGATCTCAGAACCTTGACCACCTTTGGCGTGATCGCAGCCGTCAGTGGCACTCTTAGAAAGATGAAGCTTTTGTGAATAGCGTACGCAAGTGCCAGCTGAGTACCCAAGCCTGCCAAACCACCCTCAAGTCAGTCCACATTGCCTTTGTGGGATAAAACAAAGTTACACTTACTAGCTTCTTCCTTGTTCCGCTCCTGAGCCTCCTCAACTCCCCAACCAGCCATTTCCACCTTGTCGCTAATATTGTCATTTCCCATCGTCTCTACCTCCTTACTCTTGATAGATTGCCAGTACTCGTGCCACTTTTGCCGAACTGACTCTGGAATGAATCGCTTGACTGTCGATACCACATAGTGTTCGATTTTCCCTAGTACGCATCAGCTCCAAACTCTCTTTCCCCCTTCATACAAATACGCCCCCCTGGCTATTAAATTTATTTCTTCATATCCCTCTCGGCATGGGAAATAGCGACTTCAACATACCAATGGTATCTGTTCCCACAATCCTGACGAGCAGAAAGCAAAACGGGAAATCCAACACGCTGAGCGCCAAGTAAACACCCACTGCTGACCAGCCGTATTCCTTTGATAACCTCTTCAACCGCTGACTAAGCGTGAGCTTTTCCTGCGTGCCGTTCTGTGTCGTATTGCGACGCCATGACGAGAAGCGGAAGCCGCGACACTGTGTTTTCGTGAACGGTCCACCGGACCGATATGCGGATTGACGTGGGATGTTTCGCAGCATGTGGAGGCTAGCATGTTGCTGACTTTGTAGATTTCTGAAAAGGGATCGTTTCGTTTCGGGCAGGAATATTCTTCGCCATGCGCCTGTCCACGCCGGCGAAAGAAGCGGACTGCGTAGACCGACGGCTCGGAACATGTTGTTTCAGGTCTGTCCGTAAGAGAGCTGTTACGAAGCCCCCTCCGTGCTGTGTCGTCTACAAACTTTGAAATGCCTTAGTTGCTGTGATTTCGGGAGCTTCCACTCGGATGACTGACTATTTCAGAAGCTGAGCGAACAATGTGTAATGTCGGCTCGATCGGACGGGCTCGGACTGGAGTTAAGAACCGGCTCCTTGGCCGTTGGCTCTGCGCACTCGCAGCAGAAAAGTTCCGCTGGGACGGTGGGTCAATTCGTTTCGCTGCTGTATCGTCGTGCAGCCACTGTGGTCTTTGTTGTGGTTGGAAATGCGGAAGATGCTCTCTCAGGGCAGTGAATTTTTTTTCCCCAGCCTTGATATCAAGGGATGTGATGTCAGTAAGCCGCCAGCGCGGTAGCCGGCATGCGAGCCGCCACAGGGGTTCCGTGGTGAAGCTCATGTGGAGACATGAGATCACGTGAGCATTTTGGGGCAATTAAACAATTTAATCAATGGAACATTCTTGATGAGGCTTTAAAAATTGCTGACCGAATGGCAGCAGAGTCCTCAGAGGTTTCGGTTTCTTGTAGAGTGATTTGGGAACTGCAGTGTCGTGGTTGAAGCTCAAGAGTGCCCCAAAGCAAGATGCATGTTCGAAGGGCGCAATTATGACGTACCTCCCCGACAAACGCAATAACAATCAAACGTTGATGATGAGGGTGAAATTTGACAAATTTTTAGGCTTGGAGATTTTCTTGGGAGAGAATTTGGCCGCTACTTCGGCTGGAATGGGTTCAATGTTGCATTGGGTCAGTCTAATGCGCATGCTCGTACTTGATCGCCAAAATTCGAGGACCCAAAGACTGGCGTCGGAAAACCTCACTTGGCAGTCGCGGACGAGCTAGACAGACCTCGATCCATATGCTGGTTTTTCCCCCTTTACGAACACCCAGCCTTAGTTCACGGAGATTTAAGAAAATATTGATATCTTAATCACACTAACCATCTAAGTACATACCAAAGCGTCGCATACAACCTCTTGGCCTACAATATTCACGATCCAACCCGCTCAGCTACTCGCAAAATCAATCTGGCTTGCCAGACTGTCAAGTAGAGCAATCGCAAGCTCCTCTACTCAATGAAATGATCAATTACGGGACGGAATACTTACTGAGCACGCCAGCACGTGAGCTTCGCTCGACCCTTTATAACCACCATGGCGCAGCTGGCTGTCAGTTGGCAAGAAGCCATCGCCAGCTGTTCGAAATTAGCTATCCGAAATCGCTCCATGCCACGTGTTGACCTTCAGGGCGATGCGATATAATCGTACCATTTTGTGATTGATGGAATTCCACCTTCATTCAACCCTCAACCCCTTCTTTTGTCGTCCTCCCGAGGTACTGCAGTCCATATGCCCTTCAGGAGCCACTTACAGAGTATTTGCGCCCCATCGCCTACCAGGTACCTTTCGATGCATGTCCTCTTTCTGTGATATGAATCTGCATCGTGCCTTCCTCTTACTTTTCTTTGACCACGCTCGTGACGCAACTGGGAGGTGATAGAATGGCCTGTACGAACTGTTGTCTCAAAGCCCTCTTCGTATAATTCATAGCCCAGAAAGCGTTTTGCTTACCACAATTTGATGCACACGCCCGGCATTCCAAAGAAGCAGGCCCCTTCGCCGCTTGTCCACTCGTTTCTACGTTCATTTTGAGTCGACTGATATTATTTCTTGTTCTCAATCGTTTTCGCTTTGCCTTGTTGCGGGATTTGCCGAGCCTTGTTTACAATGGCATCTACACAGGTTACTTGTGGCAGAAAGAGAAGTTTGCTGCGAACTTTTGGGTCTCGTCGTAGGCACAAAGATTTTATAGTCTCAGTGTCAGCTCCAAGTTGCGGTAGGTTTTCTTGGCCAATAGTCTGTCATATGCTGATCAGAATAGATGTATTCACGACGCCGACGAGACCAGTTTGCGAGGTCGAGCCTGCCATTATTCCCAATGCATCGCCGCGTCGACATTTGAAGCATTCTGACAACGGTGATAGAGATCCAGTCAATTCCAACGGCCAATCTCGTGATGGTGCAACAAAAAGCCAGAATATTCGGCCCGGGGTCGTCGACATAACCCCCAAACGGCCACAGGTACGAAGTCCAAATTGTGTCGCAGGTGTTGAAACACCGATGTTGTCACCATTTGAGATGCATCCCGTCATATTTTCACCGCCCGAGCCCCTATACCAAAGCTCAGTGCGATCAGTTCCTAAGAGAACCTCACTGGAGGCTCCCTACTCGAGCTGCAGTACTCAACATAACCGTCGGTACACCACAAACTCTGCCCCATTGGAGAAGACTGCGGAGCTTCTGAAACTGTTGGATACTTCAACTGCGAACGTAGAAGAGAGTTCTACAGAGAAGGATGGGCTCGCTTCGCGCGTACAAGTCAGACCGGCACTTGCCATGCAGGAGGAAATCGCTGACCAGAGGTCATCTTTACAAGCCCTCGGTGGATATGTACATAAGGCAAGCGC
Organism: Metarhizium brunneum; assembly: GCF_013426205.1. Taxonomy (NCBI): domain Eukaryota; kingdom Fungi; phylum Ascomycota; class Sordariomycetes; order Hypocreales; family Clavicipitaceae; genus Metarhizium; species Metarhizium brunneum. The sequence continues at coordinate 2,883,349 of NC_089425.1, read as the reverse complement.
GGAAGAAATCAATGACAAACTCCGGGAAATGCTAGCCGCAATAGATGCTCTCAAACCTCCTACGCCGCAGAAAATTCAGGCTCCGCGGAAGCTATATCGCGTGGCAAGCTCCAGAGTCTTTGCCAGAATGTCAGATGCCTTTGGACGCATGTATAATAAGTCGGCTAGCCCTGAGGTCAGAACTAGAGACCAAGAAAACAGAACTCGGCTGGAAGAGACCGGCATGCCCATCAAACGATCGCTAAGCCAGGCAGATTCAAGTCAGCACTCCATTAGATCGATTGAAATTAGGTTGAATGAGGGTTCAAACCTTGATAGGAGAAAAGTTCAACAACTTATTGGGGGCCCAGTGTTTCAAAAGCCTGTTGCTATGAATGAAATGTCGACCTTGTGCCGCAAGTCGGACGGCCGGACCAACATCCCAGAGTCAGCGATGCCCATGGGAAGGCGTGAAAGCAAGTTGAGATCCTTTTCATCTTCAATGAATCCCTTCGAGGCGGAAGAAGATTTCGAGAATGATCTCGAAAACGGCATATTGCGGGCCTCTCCGGCCGGCTCTTCTACGCCGCGTATCTGCACCAACCGAGATTCCAGCTCCAGCTATGGCGATGATTATGTTGATGACTTGAGCGGATCGAGTGTTGGGCAAGTCAATTTGGCCAGGGTAGTTGTCAAAGTTGGCAAAAATAATGTCGGAACCCCCAAGATACGGCAGGTAAATCTCCAGTCTCCAGCAAATGTAAAGGACTGCTCTCCAAAACCTTGGCAACGATCGAAAAGAGGCCGGGACATGCAATATGACGACGACTTTGGAATTGCGAAAAAGCACCCATCTCCGAGCAAGAGGGACCTTGAAGAATTGGAATTGGCATTCCAGAGATACAAACTTCCCGGACTTCATGCCGAGGATGAGACAGACGAGCTGGCGAAGAGTAATGCCTCACTTGGAGAGGTTCTGACCGCCAAGGACCCGAACAAGAAGATGTTGCGAAACCAAATTACGCAAACGAAAACCACACCAGGGCAACAACGGCCGATGTCTAAAACCGCCCCGTCTCGTATCCCACGGCCATCGAGCCTAGTTGCGAAAAGGAAAGTAACCGGAATCCGACCTGCTGCGGGCTATAGACCAAAGAATGCCGTCCTGGGGGAGCCTGATGAACTACTGTGACGAATAGCGATATTATTTTACGGATGAAGCTGCTTAATGGGTGAATGTTTGAGGTTCATGGTTGGTTTTAGTGCTGGGAGATGAAGAAACGAGAAAGTATTACGAGACGTCGATTGATTGAGGGGCGTGTGGCATCTGCTATTACGAGGAACATGGAAAACACTATGCTAGTGGACATGAAGATATGACGGTATTATGGCTTAAGCACAATATAAGTAGTATTAATTACATTGATTCTCAACCCTTGAGGCCGGAAAGGAGCGTATGTGTAGAAGCAGAGGTACAAAGAAAAAACCCAACTCCAACGCTCACGACTGACGTTTCCATCCCTTTCATATTCGAGCAAAGCCAACAAATGTGCATAAATCAGAGTCACCGTTGTCCAACTCTCATTCGTCTCGTGCCACTAGAAGACGTGGCCGTGCTTGTGGCCGCCCCGGCCATCTGTTCCGTGCATGCGGCGAGCACCAGCAGCCTGGCCATGATTCGTCTTAGCACGAACTCACACCTCGCGTCTGATGCGGGTTATACGGATCTGAGAAGGGGGGAGGCAAAAACGTACCTTGAGGCCAGGCCGCCTCGTCAAGCTACCCCTGAGCTTCATAAACGCACCGCTCACCTTGTCCTTCATGGTGGGCTTGCGCTTCTGGTGATGAGCGTGGCGGGGCCGGCGTGAGAAGAGGCCACGGCGAGGGGGCCGCGTGGTGGTGGTGGTGGTGTGGTGATGGGTTCTGCGTCCAAAAGGCATGATGGGTGTTGGGAAAAGATGAACCACGTGCGTTGGATTGAATCTGGTAAAGGTGCTGGTTTTGGTCTGTGTAGAATACTTCTTCTTGTTGTATGATGGTTCGGCTGGTCATTTGGCTATGTTTCTACTAAGGGGGATAGGTGTCATATATATATACTATTGCATACTCCATACCGAGCTGGCTGGGCCTTGGTTTGAGCGTGAATGAAAGCCATGATCTACATGCGTGCCACACGATGATGCCATCGTCAGGGTAGTTTGGTACGATGAGCACTTGCGAATGAGCCACGCTGGGGAGGGACGGCTTCCACTCAACGGAGGCATCCTGAAGCCATTCAAGGTTGGAGAACCACGGTTCGACGTTGGAAAACTTGGAAATATGATGAACACTTGTGGCTTGCATACGTCACTTGGAGGGGGGAGGGAACATGTGATTGGGTGTTTGGGGTTGAAGCTTGTCGTGTTATTCAGGGTCCTGGTGTGGCTGGTGTGTGGGTGATGTCATGAGTTAAGGCGCATGTTGGAGTATCTGCAAGACAGGTTGTGGGAATGACGACGTTTGGATGCTGGGCTGCGTTTTTGACTCAAGCTTTGGTTTCTGGGTGGCGGGCATGTTTGCGGTGCATGACATTCAAGTCTCTTGTTTACTCTGTCTAGACAAACGGTTGGCCCGTCTTGTGAACGGAACGACGTGGAATACACATTCAGAAATAGACGAAAAGGACGGAGGGTCGTGCAAGGTGCCGACGAATATGCAAACCTACGACCGCAAATTGAGCTTGATTTTGTCAAGATCGGCCTTGGAAAAGCCCATGCCGCTCGTAACGTAGCCCTCCCAGCCGCCAAACCTCTCACTGAGCGCTTCCTGGAAGCGGGCCCAAAACGAGGGCCGCAAACTGACCAAATTGTAAAACCCGGGCGTCTCTGGATCCGAAACGCCCAGCGTGCTCATGGCGTAATGTAACAGCTTCTCGCGTGCGGGCTCGGTGCCAATGCGTGAAAGCATGTAGTCCCGTGTCGATGCCTCGTCCGTCGACGCGGCAAGCGCGTGGAGGAGGCCGGCCACCACGCCGGTTCGGTCACGCCCAGCTGTCGGTGCAATGAGCCCAATGTTTGTCAAGAAAAGAGGGATGGTACACAAGTTACGTACCGGTGCAATGGAACAAGACTGGTTCCGTGGGTCGGTCGCGGACATGCTCTAGTATCTTCCGGATGACAGGGCGATAGGCCAGCGCGCAATTCATATATTCTTTCTTCCAGGCCGTCTCTCCGCCGTCGACGGCAAAGTCCTCCAGCGGGGGCATGGGATACCCTTCCTCGACGTCCAGCCAGACATTTTCGACACCCGGAACGACTGGGTCGGGAGCCTTGTCGCGCTCCTCGGGAATGCGCAGGTCGAAGATGCGGCGGACATGACTGGCGAGCCAGGCAAGGGCCTCGGGGTCTCTGGTGGCGCCCTCGAGGAAGCCAGAGCGGTAGAAGCGCGTGGTTGTCAGGGCGCTGCCGGGAACGGCGCCGAGATCGCGGAGGTTGAAGAGGGAGCGGGAGGGGATGAAGGGCGGCGAGGACAATGCCGGGAAGAGGGCGTCGGCGGCGATTGGGGTGCGGACATCTGCGGCGGAGAGGGCGTCGAGGTCGGCGGCTGACAGGGGCGTGATGGGCTTGATGGTCATGATGGGCCTACAGAGCGTCGTGCATGCATATGGTGGTGTTGAACTGCATTGGGTTGGACGCGATGGGTGTGCGTGTGGCCACGATGGCTGCGGGGGCGGGGGAGTTTACGTCCATCTCTTTAGATGCGGAATGGCTCGTGGAGACTCCGCTGCCATGCAATAGTATTCTCCGTACCTGCTGTGTCAAGGCCGGGAGCATCCGCAAGCCCAAGCCATTGACAGGGCCGCCACGGGGGGACGCCCACCCAACTGCCCAACTGCCCACCAACCAGGCGCCGTGTTTCTCCTCCATGATGCATTGATTGATAGTACTACTGCTAGTTGACCTGCACGCACTGCTCCTGCGCCTGCCCACTGTGCCATTGACACCTCCGAATGCGGAGCATCCACATGCAATATTGATCCCCAAACGCACTTGACACCTACCTGCATGCACTCATTGACTTCACACCGCCCTCACATTACTACCATGTCTGTCAACACCAAACGCGCGCTCAAAATCAAAACTTAAAAAACGCCCTAATCGCCAACATTACGGTCAGCGCCAATCCGTCTCCCGCCTAAGGATGGCCGCGTAACCAGGGCGTTTCTGCCCGTCCACCCAGCCACACAGTGCACACTATAAGCACCAGACATATAAGCAGCATCTCATCCTGTCCTCTCAACATGCCGCGTCAACCTCAACCCAACGGCAGCATGTACCCAATGCCGCTCCCCCGCTGGGGATTCATCTTCTCCGTCATGGCCATCGCCCTTGCCGTGGCAGTGCGTCTACAGCAGCCCGTGGGCGCCGAGCCCGTCACCTACTGCTACAAGTCTGTCCGAACCCACGACGAGGAGCGAGCTTCAGCGACATGCTTCTCCGTCCAGGGCGGCGTCTTCAGCCGCGTCTGGAGCCACGACGAGCGCACGCCGGCCAAGTCTGGGGAATCATCCAGCGAGACCGTCATCAACGGCCATGTGATGCCCGGGCTGTGGGATGGACACGGCCACCTCATGGCGTATGGCGAATTCCTCCACTCAGTCGACCTGTTCGGCGCCAAGAGCCTCTCGGAAGCCAAGGCACGCATCAAGGCCTACATCAAGAAAAACCCTGGCGTTGGTACAAAAGATCGCTGGATACGAGGCGTAGGCTGGGATCAGGACGTCTACGGCCGCATGCCAACGGCTGTAAGTCTTCTAGCCACCATCTTGCCCAAGTCTCTCCAACCTGACAACTAAATCCCCCCTAAAGGCCGACATTGAACATGACCCCGACCTCAAGGGCACCTACATGATGCTTGATCGCATCGACGTTCACTGCATATGGGTGTCGCAATCCGTTCTGGACCTCCTCCCACCTGACATACCCGATATCCCCGGCGGCGAAATCATCCGCGAACCGGGCATGGGCGTCTTCTGCGACAACGCAATGGACTACGTGGTAAAGCTTTGGCCCAAGCCCGACGCCAAAAGCAAAGCTGCCGCCGTGAAAACAGCCATATCTAAGCTCAACCAAGTCGGGCTAGTGGGCATGCACGACGCCAGTTCACTACCCGATGATATCAGCATATACCGTGACATGGCCAGCTCGGACGACTGGACACTCCGAGTCTACGGCATGTACGAATGCCGCCAAAGGAACACCTTCTGCCCTTCAGAAACCACGCAAATCGAAAGAGATGACTCGAAGTTCACCGTCAAAAGCGTCAAACTCTTCGCCGGTACGTTTTACCCTCAACCCGCCCCCCCCTTACTCGTAGTCCCTCAGCGCAATACTCACTAGTGAAACCTCTTCGCCCCCTTAAAAAAGAAAAAAAATTAAAATAGTATGTAGATGGTGCCCTCGGAAGCTGGGGTTCTGCCATGATATCCCCGTACGCCGACCATTCGTGGACATCCGGCTCCCTCCTGGTGAACGCGAGCGCGCTCACGACGCTCACCAAGTCCTGGGCCGCAGCCGGCTACCAAGTCAACATCCATGCAATAGGTGATCTCGCCAACCGCAACGCCATAGACGCCTTCGTTGAAGCCCTGAAACAGCAATGCCCCCTGGCCACCACAGACGCCGACCTGGCCGCCTGCCAGCGCGCTCATCGCTTCCGCATCGAGCACGCCCAAATCATCCACCCCGATGACCAGGCCCGCATGCACTCACTCGGCATCATCCCGTCCATCCAACCAACCCACGCCACGTCGGACATGAAGTACGCCCTGGATAGACTCGGTCCTGAGCGCACTGACAACGAGGCCTATCGCATGCGGTCTGTGCTTGACATTCATCCCATACTTGGGAGCGATTTTCCTGTGGAGCCGCCAAATCCGTTTCATGGCATTTATGCCGCGGTGTCTCGAAAAAACCCCGACACGGGGCTTGGCGTGAATGGTTCGCATCAAGGCTGGCACACGGATGAGGCGCTCAGCCTCGATCAGGCCCTGTGGGGGTTCACTGGTGCGACAGCATACGGAGCCTTTTTGGAAGGGAGGGCAGGCCTGATTAAAGAGGGCGCCTTTGCTGATTGGCTTGTTTTGGACGAACCAATCGGGGCCTTGGACATTGAGAAGTTGCGTACCCTCCAAGTCAGGGAGACTTGGGTTGCTGGAAAGAAAGTATACGCAAGAGATGGATAGTGCCGTCATAAAGGCATGTTTATCTTATTAACTCCTTCATTATTTGGTAGAGGGGGTCTCTCCTTTCGAATAGGATTCAACTATTTCATTTGATGATAAAGAGTCCTACCCAGTTACTCTAGTAGAAGTACGTGTCGTATCTATTGATATAGCTAATAAACCAGTCTGAACCCGGCACTACCTATCTTAACTGTTGTACTTGTCGGCGGACAGTTCTGAGTTACCCGTGGGCGCCGCAAGAATGAACTGCTAAATTCAGTTCAAATTCAACTCCAAAATATTTGGTGAGAAAAAGTTGGTTCCAGTCAGTCTTTCTTCATGGAACATCATAGCAAAGCTTCGAAGACGCCAGGCCCAAAATAAGCTTCACCGCTGATTTAGTTCCAACATGTAATACATGATCAGCTTAGCATGCTGATAAGGTCGCTCTGCCGCCCCATTTCGGACCTGTCAATTTTTGGTAATACACTTGCTTTCGAACCATTTGGCAAACTTGACGGTGGGAATGTCCACCGCCCTCCAGAAGACATCAGCCCACCAAATGACCGTGGGGATGGTAAAGGCCGCGCCCAAAAAAAAGCCAATGTTGTACCAATATCCTTCAACACCGGTAATTCCATACGCCATCTTCTCCCAATGATAGCCAACCGTGTGCATTGCGGGGCCGTGCATTAAATACAAGGCGTATGAAATCTTGCCAAAGTATTGCACAACAGGAGAATTAAAGAATCTCTGCCATGCTCGAGAGTGACCCACAGCCAGGACAAACAAAACTGCGCCTGCAGATTGCCAGTATCGGAATTTTTCTACTTTCCACCACCCAGGAATGAGCGAGGTCAAATAGACCCAACCTGGGGCCACCTCACCTCCATCATCTGGTTGCGACATCAAATATAGGCCTAGGACACTGACAGAAGTCCAAAATAAACTCTTGGCCCATCCGCGAGACATTCTAGGCTGCTTTTCGCTCTGGGGCAAAGCAGGTAGAGGAATGTGAGCACCACGAATATGGTCCGTCTCCGCAAGAAGCATGCCACACAGGAACAAACACAGCTCCCATCTTGAATGCCGATAGCTGAACCATATAATTCCCCCGACAGTCAAAAATCGAATACTAGTCCTCAGGCGTGCGGTGCCAATAATGACAAGAAACAAGTATAGAGAGCATCGGAATTCGAGAGGAATAGTCCATAGATGCACATCATATGCTATGAGCCTAATGTTAGCAATTGCATAGAGCTTCCTGACTTGGAGAGAATATCTTACATGTGCTGCCGCCGTGTTCGTCCCAACCAAATACGTGAACAAAATTGTACATGTGAAGGGCCCAATCTCTGAATTGGGCGTACTGCGACTCCATTCGAACTGGATGAGGCTCGACAATGTTCTTCATATACATTCGGTCACTAGCGAATTGTCGTGTCCATTCGTAGGCACCGATTCTCAGCAGACATATGATCATGAATGTGGAAACGGCAGTTGGTAGATACAAGCGAAGGGCTCGGCGGAAGGTCAGGGAGCTCATGGTGGTAGCAAAATCAGAAAGGGCGCCGCTTCGGATCAATTTAATTGGTCGATAGGATAATGCGTATCCTGAGACGACGAAGAACACGCAAACGGCTACGGGTCCTTGATACCATAGTCTGAGGAAGGGGAGCTTCAAGAAGTGGTAGTTGTCAGTCCCTGTGCCCCAGCTTTTCGCAATTGTAAAGGCCTGATAGGAGTAATGGCAGAAAAACACAAAGAGAGCAGCCAGACCTCTCATGCCGTCTAGGTAGGCCGTAGGAGCGAGCTTCGGGGGGCATAATTGCTCGCGGGCATGCCTTCCCTGCAGGAAACTCGGCATTAGAAACACAACGGCTCGAATCGAGAGCACTCGCCATGGTGCTGAACGTAGGTGACTCCAGCGATCCGCAACAGTCCATAGATGTTTGGAATAATCTGGGTATTGAACTCTGACTCCGAACCAAGACTGGGCGTCGGTGACGCTGCCGCCCTCACTGTCAGAATCCGTGCTAATTTTGTCGTCTAAAAGCCCCAGATTCTCTTCTTGTGAAGAGGTAGGCGTCAAATCATCCCTTGGATTCATTGTCCTGCAATTTATCTGCCTATGGGCGATACAAGAGAAGATGGCGCTTCAGAAATTTGGTTTGGGGAGGCGAGAGGAGTACTGCATCGAGCGATGAAAGGATCAACAAAGATATGACGGTGGGTGTCACATCGAAAGAGTGGATAGAGTTGGTGAATAGAAGAGACCTGAGAGTTTCAGCATCTGATTCGAGAATGGGAAGGCAAGACACGTGCTCAGGCAAAGAGAATGCCAGGTTGTCGATCAACACGCTCTCCTCTCCCCTCTGCAAGAAGGATTATCAAACAGCGTGGTTGAAGGGAAGCAGAGGGAACAGGGCAAGAGAGAGACGGATGGGGAAGAGGAACTGAAATATGGAGTAGTAGAATGGAGAAGTACTCTGGCAGGCGCGGATCTAGCGCTTTCCAAAGGTGGCTATACGAGCAACTCCCCCCCGAAGCCGTTTCGTCGTCAGACGCTCGAGGTTTGCGTCCGTGAACCGTCAAGAGTCAAGACGGTAAAGTCACTCTGGCTGCATTTAAGCACGAGTTCAAACAACTTTACCAGTTGACATATCCAGTGAGACAACACCCTTGCCGGGGAAATAGAAAGACTTCCGGAGGACGGCAGAGTCGTCACTCCATCGGGAACAAAGAAACTAACAAACAAACCGAGTATTGAGGTCGTGTCGACAAACGGAAGAGAAAAACTCCCTTTATTAAAACAGTGCTTGCTGTACAACACAAACATACTCGACTCATTCGACTGGTTTTTGTTCTGCCCCGTGTGCTGCAATCTCTACCACCTTATTCGCACAACAAGAACCGTGGAGCCTGGGAGGGATGATCGACTCGCGCGCACAAGGATCTTCGCTCATGGGTCAATGCTTTGTCCGTACAATAAAATCACACAGCTGGTCATGAATTCTCTTCTGTATTTTGCCCTTTTCGCGTCCTAACTGCTATCAATGGATGCCCCACCCCATTCAAAGTGCCTAACCATTATTTATAGGTGACATGCCAGTTTTCCGGATTTACATTTCCCATTATACACAAAAATACTGCCAATAGTAGCATAACTCGCTTCGATTCCCAATCCCATTCATGCTTCATAACGCCTTTCCCATGCCCTTTGAATACCATCATTACAAATTCATTTGGACGTGTGCATCTAGTTTTCCAGCCAATCCAGGAACTGGGGAGTGAAGTAGCTGACAACAATGGTAGCACCAGCCCGGAGGATACTCTCAGTGGCCTCGAAAGCAGCAGCCTTAAGATCAAACACACCAGCCTTGGCGGCGGCGTGGATCATGGAATATTCACCACTGACCTGGTAGGCGGCAATTGGAAGATCCTTGCCCAAATCCTTGGCATCGCTGATGATGTCGAGGTATTGGCCGGCGGGCTTGACCATGATGATATCGGCACCTTCGGTAATGTCACGGATAATGGCGCGGCGAGCAAGACCGCGACCGCTTGGTGGAAGCTGGTAGCATTTTCGGTCTCCAAAAGACGGGGCGGAACCAGCGGCGTCACGGAAGGGGCCGTAGAGACAACCTGAGAATTTGGCTGAGTAGGACATCAATGTAGTCTTGTGTGCAATCCCCTCCTCGATGAGCTTAAGCTTGATGGCGCGAATACGCCCATCATTCATATCTGAAGGGGCAACGCAGTGAGCGCCGGCCTTGGCGTAGGCAATAGCGACATCAGAGATGCGATCAACAGAAAGCTGGTTGTTCAGGCTGCCGTCGTCTCGCAGAATACCGCAATGACCGTGAGAGGTATATTCGCATAGACAAACGTCGGTGCAGATGAATATTTGGGGGAATCGGCGTCGGATAAGGCGGATAGCCTGGATTACAGGACCCTCGGGGTCGTCAGCAGCGCTGCCGAGAGCATCCTTGGTGCCAGGCTTCATGGGGACACCGAAAAGCATGACAGAACGAAGGCCTTTGTGGACGAGGGGTTCGAGGAACGGCACGAGCTTATCAACGCTCAACTGATACTGGCCAGGCAGTGAGGGTACCAAATTCATGTCATTCTCGCCATCGGTAATGAAGATTGGGTAAATGAACATGGACTATAGCACAAGTTCATGGTTAGTGACAACAAGCTCAAAAAGGGCCAATAGTCATTGGGAATGTCTTGAACCCACCTTGGTCAGTTGGCGCTCAGCCTGCCATGAACGGGCAAGAGGATGGAAGTAGCCGCCATGCAGCTGGCTTCCGATATCACCAGAGATGCTGACGCTAGTGGCAGCGGTGCTAGTGTACGACATGGCTCGAGAAATGTGTGAAGTTCTGTCATCGACCGTGGAGATGGAAGCGGGTGGGGCCGGTCGACGAGAGCCACCATCGCGGAGAGCGAGGTCCTGAACCAGACTCGAGAAAGACATTGTGAGCGATCTTGTAGGATAGTGTAAAGTTTCAATTGATTCCTGCCGAAAGGATATAATTGCCGCCAGCGACAAAGCGGTGTTGATGATGGCAGGCGAAGAAAATGTGGCAATGTGTGCAGCCCGGGAGGCGAGGTCAGGAGAACTTGCGACACAGGCGACGCAAATATACTCCTGGATGTGGATACGGCCGGAGCTTGCAGAAAATCGATTTTTCTGGCCGAGGAAATGCCAGGGAACAAGAAACAAGGGCGATTATGGGAATTTTTGGCGATTTGCAGGCGGGCAGAAAAAAAGTTGTTGGAAGGGGGATGAAGGCAAATGCGTCGTTTTTGGTTCGGGTTTGTTTGCTTACGGCTGACTGGATGGTGCAAGTGCGGAAAGAGCAGTACACGGCTCGGTGTGCACCTTGAGCAGAGCCTGGAAGTACCTCGGAACTGCGGCGTTGCCGCTCCGGAACGGCCGTCGGCTCATCAATGCTGAGTTTGGTCCAATCAACTCTCGCTAAATGCTAATGCGGGGGTAATCGGCCTCGAAGGACTTCAAGCTGACTGGCTTTCAGGTGCCTGTGACTCCGACGACGGCCCTGCAGCTCGGCATCGATTTGGCATTGTGCATTAGAGACACATTTTTCGACAGGTCGTCAGGTGGATGGCGAGCGTCGATCCAGTTCGGCCCGCGGTTGCCATGAGGCGTAGAACATCCATGATCACTTCACAGTTCGTTGCGTCGATTTGTGGTGACGGCATCGACCTGGTAGACTGGCGAACAACTTCCCGAGATATCTTCACTCAACAATTGAGTCTGTTGCAAGAAAGTAGGAGACTGAGCCGTAGCAACAAGAGGCATTCCTTTGTCGCTGGGGTGCATGTGCGAGGCAGTAAAGTATACCTTGTTTGGAGGTGGCGAAATACCTAATCAGTTATTGTAACCAACGTCGTGCAATGCGGCTTGATATCTCAAGTAAGATACTATAGGGAAACTGCCTACGGGATTAATCATGACGTGTTTTTACATGGGCACGGACATCTGAGAAGACAAAATGTCCTTATAGTATAGCTCTCTGCCACTTGTGGCGGGCTTTAAAGCGAGTATTCAGCTTTGGCATTAATACCGACTCTTCTAACACGAAATACGTGGCTCAAATGTCGGTGATCATGGCATGTAACTTTGAGTCAGAAAACCCTTCCCGCAACTCACTATCTTTTATGTCAGGTTTAATGGCATCACTTTCATCACACGAGTAAGCCGAACAAGTTATGCCAATATATCCATTGATCCTCATTGAATCTCTAAATTGTACTAGTACACAACTCATTCCGCCAACTGAGCCGTATTTTTGCATTCCTCTACGAGAAAAAAAAAGAGTTGAAAGGCTGCCCAAACGAAAGCCATCTATAACCCTCGAAGCACAGTATTATCGCGCTTATCCATCGATGTATATCTCTCCTTCAGCACCTCCGCAACGGTACGCTTATCGCTGCCAACCCTTTCAAATCTCTGATCCAGGGCCTTTGCAACTGGGTTCGATGTTGGCAGAGCAAGAGTTCCAGGAGCAGCACCAGCACCGGAGAGGCCAACGGCAGATTTGACCTTGCCTACGACCTCATCAGCCTTCTCCTTACCCTTCTCCAGTGCCGAGGCAACGGCTCCTTGGGCCTCCGATGCCTTTTGACGGGCTTCGTTCTCGGCCTTCTGGGCCTCCCTCCAAGCAACTAGTCTCGCCTGCAAAGCATTATCCTTCACTTTGGCCTCAAAATCCTCCCCTTCTGCCTTGGCCTTCTCAAAAGCGCCCTTTGCCTTGGAGGCAATCTTGCCTGCTGCGCTCTCTACCTCGCCCTTGGTCTTCTTCGACACTGACTGAACCTCGCTCTTGGCCTTGGAGGCGCTGTCTTTTATCGATTCACCAAAGGCTCTGTCCCATAGAGCGCCAATCCGGTCCTCAAGCCCCTCACGAACTTCATCCCAGTCGGTGTGCTGTACCCATTTCACAGCGTTCTCAACCTCCTCGTTCCAACGATCCTTGGCGACTTCAAACGCCTCGGCTCGCTTGGCTGCAGCAACTTCGGAGCGGGTGGGTGGTAATGGTTGAGGAATGGGGTCGATGAGGCTCTGGATAGCAAGGGCTTGGGAGCGTAAAGATCGGCCTTGCTCTTCGCGGCTTCGCTGGTGCGCGAGGACGGAGAGATATGCGAGGGACAGTGTCAGAGTGACGCCACCAGTCTGCAGCCACTAGGTTAGCCGAATTATGGTCACGATTTGCCAATTGCAAAAATCATAGTAATCAGAAACGCACCAAGCCGGTAGCGAAACCCATGGTGTTGGTGTTGCAGAGCCCAGGTCCCAAGCACGGAGTGAGGCTTTTGTGTTCGGATCACGAGATACTCAGACGGCAATTGGCGCGACAAAAGAAACTGCAGATTCCCCGTCTATTTCGCGTAGTTCATGATGCGCAGAACGCGCGTAGCTCTGCAGCAGCAAAGTCGGCAAGTCAATTGGAAGTTGCGGGATGCACTCGAGCGCGGACTTGGGGGTGATGGGTAAGATTTTCGGTCGTTGTCTCGGTTGACGTCGTTTTTGGCGCCGGCACCGAGCTTGGCGAGTTGCCGCTTCAGAAAATCAGCCGGGCTTCAATGCTTGCGGGCCGGCCAAGGTTCCTCCTGCAGCCAGGCCAAAAGTGTGGCTGGGCCAGTCTTAAGCCTCCTAGGCCTCCTAGGCCAATCCCAGGCCAATCCCAGGCCACCTTCGCTCACCACCTGCCTGAATTGATCGGCGACACTACCATGGACTCTTTTTGTCCGTCAGCTGGAAAAGGTCCATCGGCGAGCGCTTCAATAACGACACGTCCAAGAGCCAACAATTGCATAAATACGCTGGCTCTTTTACTGCAGCGCTAGCAAAATGGCTGGTGGTCTCGTCAAATACCGGCATCTCAGCCGAAACTCATCCGCCCGCAAAGCTCTGCTGCGAGGCTTGGTCACCCAGCTCGTGCAGTACGAGCACATTCAGACGACACATGCAAAGGCAAAAGAGGCCCAGCGACTGGCAGAGAAGTTAATTACTCTAGCCAAAAGGGACAATGAGCCATGTAGGAGATCAGCGCAGGGAATTCTTTACGTTGGTGGCCGCCATCACTCCTCGTCTGCGCAGGCATTGGAGGCGCACGCGAGACCGCGATAGACGATGAAGCTAACCGAATGCAAAAGACGCCCCATATTCTGATGCCCAAACTCTTTGGCGAACTACGAAACAGATATCTTACCCGAGAAGGCGGCTACACCCGTGTCGTCCGCACCGAACCGAAAAACACATACGACCAAGGCGAGAGCTCCATCCTCGAATTTGTCGACGGCCCGAAGGACTCACGATTCATGATGACGGCCAAGACAATCGCAAGAGATCGCCTCCTGGGACGGGAATCCACCCCCGTGACGGCGCAGAATATCAAGAAAGTAACACAGTTCCGGGGAGAAAAGGACCTCGAAGCCATGGTTCAGCGATTTCTGGCCTTGCAAACGTCTGATGTGGCTGCTGCAGAGGAGGGACACAGTGAGGAGGCGGCACGGATCGCGGGCGAGGAGAGTTCCAGAGCACAGGAGCTTGCTGCAGAGGTGAAGACGCAAAAGAAGGAAGCCAAGAGTTAGATGGGATGCGGCTGTGGCGAAGAAAAAAGACGGTAGAGAGGGCGTCATCATGCGCCGTGTACTAGTATATTCTTATTCACGATTTATGGCAGGAATATATTTGCCTAATTACCTGTATACCCCCGTATACCATAGTACATCGTAGTATAAAGCGCGGCAGCTACTTGTCTACTCAAGTAGGGCTCTGGTTACCTCATTGCTAGTACACACCATGATAACATATGCCCTTCCGCCATACATTCCAATTTTATACACGCAACAGTCAACTGCATTCAGGCGTATATGAGGCATGAGGTCCTGTGGTGAGAATCAACTGTGCTGAAACTTGTCACTAATCCAGTTACAACGAAATTTGGCACTAAGATTCCACGACCTCGAATGCCAAAACTTTATTATGCCTACCGCAGCTAAACCGCCCACATTTGTAGGACGATGATGGCAGGCCCTAAATCAAGCGCCAGCCTAATTAACTCCCGTAATATAATATTTCTACGCCATGGTTATATGCAAGCGGGAACTTAAACTTAATTTTTGGGGAATTTAAGTATACTTGAGCCGGCCACGTCGCACTGTTTCGAGTGGCAGTGACTCGCGCTTTCCTTCATTCTGTTCATATCTTGCCCCGAGTTCAAATACAAAGCTGCTGCGGCACTGGAATTTCGCCATAATATCAAAACTAATCAGAATTCAAGCTACACATACCTGAAAGTACATAATCAGAAAGTCAGGCAAGAATAATGGCCAAAGCAAGGCGATCAAGAAAGAACGCTACTGGAGGAGCAACTATTGCCCCAATAGCACCGCAAACCACATCTGCCCTCAGAACGGATGGCATTCTGGGCTACAAGATCCGCGTCCTAATGTACGATCTTCTCAACATTACCAAGGATCCGTCGTCAGCAAGGAGACTGAACGCCACAGTCGACGAGCACTATCTCAGCACACCATATTTCACAGCCCCCGAGGCGGAAACCATCAAGAATGCTACAGTCGATGTAGAAATCAGCTCTCATCTTATACCAGACGAGTCCAGTGCTACCGAGGCTATACTGGGAAAGTCACTATACGGGGCGCTTTGCGCTTTGCTCCAGAACTTCCTCGACAAACGAAGAGCTAGCGGCGACGCTCGGCCTTGCGGGCCTCATGATCTGGCGCCTATATTTGCGGCTCTTTTTGGAATAGAGCTGGAGGAGCTGAAGGATGAAAAATTTCTAGGCCGCCTGAGGAGGAATGGGGTGTAATGGTTTTCTTTTCTCCAAGCAGGCTCTTGTCTTCTTATGAGCGCGGAAAGCACGTACTTGTCTGTACATTTGTGCAACCTGCCCGGCTGCCCAAGCTGGTATTCTACACGAAATCAAAAGTATCGCCACGCTCTTGAATTAGCTTTCCAACTCTCTTTGATCCCACAACTCTCTCCAACTTCATTACGTCGTATTTGGAAAACATGACCCGCACTGTTCCTTGTCCGGGCTCGATCTTGAGATCATGCTCGCTCTTGCCTAGATACTCCCCGGCAATCTCTCGATAAAAGATGGGGTTATCCGGCAGTCCATAGAAAATCACCCTCTGCACACCACGGAGCTGATACCGTCTGAAGTGGTGGGCGCGCTCAGTGTACAACAACACCCGGTGACGACCCGTCAAGAAATGCGATCGGGCTCTAGATGCATCGGGGACATCGGTATATTCTGACACAGCGCCGAACGTGATGTCGCTCATGGTGGGTGAGTTGGCAAAGAAGTTTCGAACGCGGACAAAGTCGAGGTACGAGGGAATGAACAGCAGCGTGCCCGTCGTGTCCTTGACACGCTTGACCAGGGTTGGTACGATGGCCGAGACAAAGTATTCGAATCTTGCGTCAGGATCCTTCTCGACAGAGGACGACTGAAACCGTGAAAAGGTCTGCTTTGCTTTGATACCGAGCTGCTGGATCGTGCTGGGGTATTCGGGCTGCAGCCGAACCTTTCCAGCCCAGTTGTGACAATACGATCTTTGGAGCTCTGAGAGCTCAGGAGTATTGAAAGCAGACAAAACAATGGTTTGTCTGAAGTATTTCGCCCAGTCTTCGAGGTACCAATTTCGAAGACGACTAAAGTCACAGCCATGCGCATCCTTGGGTTGCAAGTTTAAGTGCTCAAAGATGTACTCGACATGTTCCCAGTTTTGCATGAGCAGCGCATCGGCTTGGTCAACAATGACCATTTCAATGGAGCTAAGGAAATCATAGTCGGGTTTCTTCTTCTCTTCTTCAGAGCCAATTGCCATTCGAAGACCAAGGGGACTAGCGAGGAGGATATCTGAACTGTAAAACTGGGAAAAAAACTTGATTGTTTTGCGGGTAAATTTGACTCCAAGCCGAAACATGTCATCGTCGTTGCCTTCAAAAAGAAGTCTGAAATCTTCGGGTCTGTCATGTCCAAAATTGGATTCTTTGTCAATGTATGAGTCGTCGAACCTTTTACGGTTTTCTTGCTGGTCGGCGTCGCACATGTCGCGGATAATGTTGATAATCTTAGCACAAGAATTTCTCGTCGGTAGTAGGAAGAGAACCTTGGGCCGGGTGAAGCCTTGGTCTCGAAGTTCTAATTCTGTGTCCTCACTTTCCTTGGCTAGCTTATAGCTGTTCTTGATTACACGATCCCTCGTCCTGGAACAATGTTAGCCAACAATATAACGCAACGAGCTCGGTTAGCAAACTCACTTGAAAACATGATTCAGCGCATGTAAACACACCGCTTGTCGCAAA
The DNA here is from genome assembly GCF_013426205.1 of Metarhizium brunneum. Classification (NCBI taxonomy): domain Eukaryota; kingdom Fungi; phylum Ascomycota; class Sordariomycetes; order Hypocreales; family Clavicipitaceae; genus Metarhizium; species Metarhizium brunneum. The sequence continues at coordinate 2,866,295 of NC_089425.1, read as the reverse complement.
CCTGTGGCATTCTTTATCGTACGATCGCAGTGGAAAATATCTTTGTATCCAAATAGCAGTGGCAGAATCGCCTTCTGTGTCTCGTCCGGTTTATCCATCTTCTTGGCAGCCATCTCCTGCAATTTCTGCTTGAGCTTTAACTCTTCGATACCGCAAGGATGAGGGACATCCATCTTGCTACCAGAGCCAGCAGACATCATGGTAGCTCGTAATGATGAAACAAACGCTCTCGTCGTAACCCAGTCGTCGTTCTTGACTGCTCTAACGGTCTGCCCGACTTCCCGGTCATTTGGATGCGCAAAATGAGCGTCAAATGGATCCGTGAGTTCCTCGTCATCTTCAGAGTCGGGCTCCTCCTCCTCCTCAAGTTCATCGTCATTGTTGTCGACATCCTCAGCCTCATCAACCTCATCCACGTCCCCCTGATCCTGATCACTTGCTGCCTTCATGTCCTCATCTTTAGAGCTGTCGGCTTGTGGTGAATAATCACTGTGCTCTAGTTTCCGCCTCTTTGCTGTGGGGGCACTGGAATCATTGAAACTCTGCAACAGAGCCATATATGGGCGAGCAGCTGGCGTTTCCTCCTCGTCATCAGAAGCGCTGGCGGCCAATGCTTCATCTTGCTCATCCTGAGAATCACCTCCAGATTCCGACTCGATTTCCCTAATTGGCTTGTAAATATCCATACTATTATCCCGACTTCGGACCCCAAAAGAATATCAAAGGACTTACTCATCCCTATCTGCCAGTCGGTCGCCTTCAAACCGCCTCATAGGCCCAGAGCGACTGAATCCTCTCCCTCTACCACGTCCTCCACGAGCCCCTCGTCCTCCTCTGCCTCTAAAATTGCCGCCTCTTCCACGTGGTCCCATTATGTATCAAACTACGGAAAGATATGAATAAACAAAGTCAGCTAATCGGCGGACAAAAAAAAAAGGCAGCCGGGCACCACGCAGTAAATAAAAGTACACCCAGAAGACAGACCCGCTAAAAAAGTTCAAACTTCACTCGCAGCCTTGCATTGGCGAAAGACAGCCGCGCCCAGCCACAGCCATGGTGGGGGCTCAGCCACGCTTCCCTTATCGTGGCTTATCGGTGCGCACAACCCCAGCCAGAGCCCAGCCAAACCGTGCAAATCGAAAAATCGGCGAAAACTGAAAGGTGGGCATCGCGAACAAACTGAACGGCCCAGAACAAGACGAAGCGGGCCCTCGACTTTTGCTTCAACCTCCCGGCCCCCTCCACGCCCATCCCGCATCCTCGAACGAACGAACGCCGCTTCGTGTCGATATCCTTGTTGCCCAGTATGGCCGCAGCCGCTACCGAGCGCTTCATACACCTGGCGCGTCCTTTGACGCACGCCAACGCTGGACTTCAGTCGAGCATTGCCCCGCTTGTCGTCAACATCCAGCCTCAGGTACATATCACGACCCTCCTGCTAGCCCATAAAAATCTTTGGTTTCATCTAAATCGTCTTGGGCTGGCTCTATCAATACAAGACGCCGTGCTAATCTCCTTCTTCCTCCCCTCAAAATAGGCTATCCTCTCGGTCCTGGACCACGCCGTCCGACGGGACAACCGCGACAATGCCCAGTCGACCCGTGTGATCGGTGCCCTCGTCGGCACCCGCTCCGAAGATGGCACCGAAGTCGAAGTGCGCTCCTGCTTCGCCATTCCCCACACCGAAGAGGAGGACCAGGTCGAGGTCGATGTTGAATACCAGAAGAACATGCTCGCCCTGACGCTCAAGGCCTCTCCCCGCGAGGCGCTCCTCGGCTGGTACACCACATCCCCCGAGCTCAACAGCTTCAGCGCCTTGATCCAGAACTTCTTCGCCAGCGCCGAGACAGGCACGGCCCCTCACCCGGCCGTCCACATGACCATCTCCACCGAGCCCGGCGAGGACATCCAGACCAGATGCTACATCAGCGCCCCCGTGGCCGTCAACGCCGAGCGCGCCGCCGAAAGCTGCCTCTTCATCCAGGTCCCCCACAAGATTCTCTACGGCGACTCTGAGCGTGTCGCCCTCGAGGCCGTCGCCAGCGCACAAAACAACGAGAACAGGACCGCACCTCTGGCCTCAGATATCGAGGGTCTCGGGCGGTCCATCGAGCAGACCTTGAACCTGCTGGACCGCGTGAGCGAGTGGATCAACGGTGTGCTGGACGAGGAGGAGGAGCCCAACACCGCCCTGGGCCAGTACTTGATGAGCGCCCTGTCTCTGACCCCCAAGGTGGACGCCTCCCAGATTGAGCATGACTTCAACAACCACATCCAGGACGTTCTCATGGTCAGCTACCTGGCCAATACTATCCGCACACAGATCGATCTCTCGCAGCGACTGGCAACCGCCAACCTGGTTAGTAGCGACAAGGACGGCGAGGGCAAGGGTGACGGCGACAAGGGCGGTCAGCGTGGAAACAAGCGAGGTGGCCGTGGCGGTGCTAGGAGTGGTGGCCAGCAGCGTGAGCCGAGGGAGCCCAGAGAACCCCGTGAGCCGAGGGAACCTACGGAATAAAGAAAATGTGGGACATGAGTATCAGTGTTTTTTTATGATGGTGTCGATGTGCGGTGGAATTCTCAATGCTAGAGAAACGCGGAGGAAGACGCCTAGGGTGCCCCGGTGTTATGAAGAAAGGACGCTGCATGTTTTTTTGAACGCAGATGTGGGAAGCCGGGTACGGAACCTGGGCACCGTGCCATACAACACATCATCATCATCATGGCGTTGTGGTTAGCCGTATTTAATTCGGTAACTGAGACTTTAGAACCATAAAAATTAAAATGGGAATCTTTAAATCGCCATCCAGTGTTTCATTGAAGGGAATAATATGGTTATCAATGTAATGCTCTTCATCTAGCGACAATGCGTATACCCTACGAAAAGACATAGACGTGGAGTTCTTTTTCATCCTATCCACCGATAACGCCAAGAAAAAAGTAAAAAAGGGGGAGTGAGAGAGAAGGAGAGGAAGATATAATGGAAACCCGTTCATGCCCAGATGCGCCTGTTTGACTCGGCCAGCTGCCCCTTAACACCGGATGATGCATCCTAAATCCCAGTAGCCGGCTTCTGTGGTAAAGTAGCCGGATTGCCATAGGTAGGCAAATGAGTAAATATCTGACCAGCCCCTTGAGGGACAGGCATTGGTGGTCGACCGGGAATATGAGCCGGAGAACCCTGTGGTATGTGCTGTTGGGGAGGACCAAGAGGCACAGCTGGCATCGGAGGTAGTTGAGGCTGCTGCATATGTGGTGAGGGGACATGCGGTACGGTGTGATAACCAGGCATGGAGCTGCTTGATCCCTGCCGTGCCATAACGTACCCTCCGACATAAGCTTGAGGGACGGATGGAGGATAAGCTCCATATGCCAAGTGAGGTGGAGTGCCAATTTGTGGGCTGCCGTGATGTGATCCAGGAGCCGTAAAAGGCGGCTGCGGAGGCGGCACGATCGGCATGCCATTTCCGCCAGGAACAAATGACTGAGTCTTTGGGTTGAAGGCGTGGTTCCTATTGTAGCTACCAGGGATGGGGTGCTGGCTCTTTGGGTCGTTAGGGTTAGCATTGACAGGTAGTTGTCCAAATGCATAAGGTATTCCAACTTGAGTCGGTCCTGATGTCTGTGCAGGCACTCGAGTTGGGTAAGAGGGCTGGTTATACCCTGGCTGTGCCCAGACCTGCTGCGGTGCTGCACCCGGGGCAACAGGAGCACCGTACGTTGTCATAGGACTCCCACTAGATGGGAAACGCTGTTGCGGGGGCTGTGGAGGATATTGCTTGAGAGCTTGTTAGCACGCACATCTGTCGGATTTCGTCTGATCAACAGTACATACTTGGGGCATGCTGTAGCCGGAGTAGGCTGGGTTGGGTGCCATGACAGGCATATTGGCATAAGTGGCGGTTTGCTGATTATAAGCCAGGGGAACCTGGGCTGGATATGAAGCCTGAGGCTGAGGAACAAATTGGCCTGATGCTGAAGGAACATATTGTCCTTGCGACTGAGGTACCCATGTCTGTTGTTGAGGGCCCCAATAAGGGGTATACTGGTTTCGGGAATCGAAACTGTCTGAATCGTCTCGCCGTTGCTTGCCAGACTTGCCTCTCTTTGTGCTTCCTGTCTTGTTACTAGCAGAGATGGAGCTTGTGCGAGACATGCCAGTTGCACCGTCATTTTCTGTACTCGTTCATTAGTAAGCTTAGAAAGAAGAGTTCATCAGATTCGTTAGTTTGTTTACCTGGGATGCTGTCTTCTGAACTACCGAAGATACGTTCACGAGCCACCTTGTATATCTCCTCGCGTTGTTCACGAGAAAGCCTATTAAATCATAACAGTTAACATCCTTGGTATTCTGGCAATTGGCAAGTTTGACCTACTTGGGGTTCGCTGCCAGCTTGGCATCTTTGATCTCACTGCCCGACTCTGATGTAGGCTTGGAGGCATTGGCGCTCATTAGACCCTCACCATCTTGACCACGCCGCATGATCTTCCTGGGCAAGACTGCGGGGGGTGGTGTGCTACTTGAAGATGGGTTGGATTGAGGGCCCATGGTAGCTAACGAGGGCGGGACACGGCAGAAGGGCGTTCTAAAGATTCGGACCGAGCCAATGTGAGGTTCATAAGAATGTGTCATGTGATAATAATCGGCCAGTTTGTGTGTCAGCATTCTACAAAATGAATTGGATGGCGGCAAGTCCATGTATGGTTCCCTGTGAAGTGTGTTAGCTGTGTCAAGTTGCGGTGTATGTGAGTGGAGGTAGAAATTACTTGGAGTCTTGAACAAAGTCAATTACGTCTTTTTCCAGTCGAAGTAAGAAATACCGATCCCTAGGGCTTGCCAAAGCATCTAGAAGCTTTTCATCCGGAGCCTGCCGGTATATGACATTCAAGGCATCGGGCGATCCATCGGTACTCAGGGGTACAGCAGCGGCAAGAGGTGGACCGCGTTCAGATGAAGCGCTCTGCGGTGTGAGAATACCATGAGGAGGCACACACATCGCTACGTGTGCCGCCTTTCGCTCAGCCAAGTCTCCTGATAGTATACCCTTGTTCCTCAGAGCCACATCTGAGCTCATTCGAGACCCAGCGACCAACGAGCCACGAAGGGAAAAGGTATCATCGTCCTCTGCTGCAGCCTGAACACTAGCACTGTCGTCAGGGCGTAGTGACTCTTTCTCGTCAAGCGCGAATGTCGTCCCAGATGTAATGCTCTTCCCATCCAGGCTTGGTGGCTTCGTGCCCAAATCTGAGCTAGAATCGCATTTCTGAGAATCGTCCGAGCCACTCTCTTTGCCCAGGTTTGATCGTCGGGGCTCTGGTTCGGATACAGAGCCGCGTCCATCGACAACTAGGCTAGGAACTTTTGATGCAATGTTGAGGCCATTGAGAGATGAGACGATGACAGCAACATCATTCGACTTGGGTGCTGCGGCTCGTTTGCTCTCGGGGCTAGAGGAGCCGTCGGCAATGACGGCTGTGGAGGGAACATTTGAATCAATTTTGGCGGTGGCAGCTGTCGGCGCAGCTTCCTTTGTGACAGTGGCCGCGACCTGAATCGTACATTGGGTATCAGTACCGGGCAAACATGACCAAGACGGAGAGAAGCCGCTTTCACGTACCTTGGCAAACGACGGTTTAGGCATGTCTGGAGAAACCTGTGTAGTCGCCATGGTATGCGAATAAATAAAAAACCGAAGGGGTTGGGATATCCAACACTGGGCAACGCTGATAGATGATGGTGATGAAGGTGGTGAAGGCGAAACCCAAACAAGAATTATTTTCAGACACCACTCGTGGAGGACGGGTCAGAGGAGAATCGCAATTCGCAGACCAAGGTGACAGGAAGGGACAGGAATAGAATCGAAATCAAAAAGCAGAATCGATCGAGACGAGACAGCGGACAAAATTCAGAGTGGTGGTAATCATCGTCGGAACAAAATACGCATTGCTTCTAGTTGTTGAGACTCGGTCGGGTAGCAGGGCGCGGCGGGCTCCTTTGCGAGCAGGCCGAATATATGGGAGAATGTCCCTGAAAACACCATGCAGACACCGAGCCGTGGTTCAGAGATGGGTGCACTGACGGTGAAGAGCGAGGAAGGTCGTTGGAGGGGAGGTTTTGAGGGTCTGAAAGTTGACGGTGGGGGTCTGTCTGGCTGTGGATGGCGGATGGCAGATGGCAGAGATGGAATGGCGTCGGGTTTGCGCGATTGATTGATTGACCGAACAAAGACCAGCAGACACCTACAGCCACAGGCGGCCTGACCTGCCAGAGCACAACCAGTGGAGCGCCAGGATCCAACTCTACGGGCGTGTTCGATCCCAAGATGCTGATGGTGTCCAGAGAGGGCCTCAGGCCGATGCCATGGGTCGACCCGAGAAAAGCGGTCCTGAATGGGCAACAAAAAAAAATATGGATGTGAGGCTGTCTGGTCGAGCGTTCGAGGGCAGATGCGAAACCCTCGAGGCGAGCGAGTGAGCTTTCGCTGTCGACTTGGTGCTGGGCGGAAAATGACCTAGCGCCGGTAGATTCCTCAGCCTCTTATTGCTCACCAAGTGTCGAACTGTACATGTACGGTGTACGGCGTACGGCGTGCCAGGCCAACTGAAGCAACGAACAGCGGCACGGAAGTACGTATTCACTCACCCGCCTCCCATCAGACCAGTTTGACCCGCACCACCGACGACGAACAAACCGGGGCGCTGTGTGCTCGCTGACTAAGGATTCTCGCTATGGCGCCAGCGGATGACTGCGGCAACAGCCCAGGAAGCATGACGACGCAATACAAAGCTTGTCTCAGCCAAGGTCCATGCTGGCAAATGGTAAATTGAAAAAGGACGAAGAAACTCACATATTTTGACGTCTGTCTATCCTCGTCTCGAATATCCCAGATAGCCCTCGCCCCTGATCGCATGAACTCGCCGTGGTGCTTGATGTCACGTGAGACCGTCTTGGCACCGGGAAGCAGAATTGACGATCCACTACTCCGTACCGTGGTTCGGATTTCTCTAATCTGAGTAGCGAACTTGGACTGCATGACATGCCAGCCCAGTTTTCATTAATATTCATTTTGCATGCTTCGTGACTCCGTTATCACAGTGGGATTCGCCATCCAAATTCAAAGGGGTAATTCGAAATGTTTACCTACAGAGGACGAGGTGGTCCCTCTCGCTCAACCCCAGCCAGTGTTCAATGCCAAAAGTGCCTGAAACGAGATATGTCACTTTGAACCCAGTTCAACAAAGCTCACAAGGCTAACGTTCCTAGCACGGCACTACTCTTACGAGTGTAAAAGCTCAACGCAAGAACGGCCATATGCATCTCGCCCATCAAGATCACAACAGCTTCGCAATCCAAAGCTGGTTCCCAAGCTCACAAGTGACACGCCAAACCCGCTAGAGAAAAAGTTGGTGACGTCCCTTGATACTGCTTCTTCGCTGGAAACAGAAGCTAACAGATGTGTAGGGCTGGAGTTGCAGATGAGGTGCTGCGGAAAAGGGCGGCAGAACGTGCCAGACAGCAGGAAGCGGAGGAGTCGGATAAAGAGAGCCTGCCACCATCCCCAAAGCGTCGCAGATCAGCATCATCTGAATCTGTTTCTACAATTTCAACAGGTGATTCAAGACACTCTCGCTCCCCAAGGCGCCGCTCTAGATCTCCCCCTCCGCAGAGGCCACGACAGAGCCCCGATTCTGTCCAGGGCGGCGGCAGACGACTTCTCGAGCAAAGCTTGAGTCGTAGCCCGCCTCCCGCTAAGCAAACTAGACGGTCCCTGTCAAGAGACAGTCTTTCACCAAGGAATGAGCGTCAGGAACAACGCTACCGAGACCGTAAGGACCCGGAGAACGAGGGGGTGAGGCCAAGGCGGTCTCGCCACCGCAGTCCACCACGCCACCATGCCAGGGAATCTAGACGACGTATTTCATACGCCTCAAATTCACCAGAGCCACAAGAGAGACAACCGCCTCGCGGACAAGATCATGGGTCACGACACAACGATCGTGGCAGAGGAAAGGATGCCGAACCGCCTCGGCAGCGTAGTCTCAGCCCCTTTAGTCGAAGGTTAGCAATGACGCAGTCTATGAACCGTGGAGAAAGATGAAGGGTATCATATGTTGTATTCTCCTTTGAAACTATATAATTCAAATCATCGTCCCTGACTACCCGCCGATGCAAACTCCAACCAAGATATTGTAAACAAGATGTAAATATACAGCCTCTGGCACGGCTCAGGCCAAAAGAGCTTCGTCCTCTGCTCGTTCCCTCATCTCTTCCTCTTCTTCTTCCTGTTCCCTAACTCTCAAGCCTTCCACAAGAGCAACGCCATCCATACCGACAGCATCCCCGTCGACATTTGCGCCGTCCGCGGCTGCGGGATTCGTAGCTGCCTTTTGGGCCCCAGAGATCCTCTCTCGGACCAGCCGCGCTATCGCATTGTCCGTCCGAACATTCAAAATATCCACTTTTGCTTCCAAGTTCCGCTTCAGGTCCCAATTTGGTTTTTTCGGCTGTAGCTTGAACAAATCGAGCCCCTTGTCATCCTGCGCCTCTTCGGCCGCTTGCTGCCTGACTTGGGCCTCGACGTCTGCGGCTTCCTCTTCTAGAGTGGGATTATCCAGGCCCTCGTTTGGCGCTTGCTCGAATCCAAGCTTGGGACCTTTTGTTTCTGGATCATAATTGCGTCCTGAAAGATGTAGACGCGAGACGTCTGCTTCTGGAGTTGCCGAGGGAGAGTTTTCAGTTTCTGGTGCGGCAGCCTCGTCGTCGTCGTCGTCGGGCTTCTTTCGTTTTAGATTTCTGAGGGTGGCAAGTCGCGACTTGCGTTCTTCTGACGCGGCGCTCAAGCTGTACTGAGAAGATGACATGGCGCGCAGCACTGTAGCTGTAGAACAAATGCTTCAATGCGCGATGCAGGTTTGGAGTAGATCTTGCTTGGTGGGGCAGCCAGTGGTACGTACTGGTCGAAAAGTTGGACTCGAGCCGCGAGCTTGGCGCGGCGGCGGCTAATAAGGCATCCATGTCGCTACATTTTAAATATTTTTGATGGGTCCGACGCTTGGGGAAAACGTCCAACTCCAATTCCAGATCCCCCCCCGGTAGCCACCTTGTGCATGCGCCGTGACGAAATTCGCTGCAGCTTTTCTGATGGAAACTCTACCGTTATGAGTGCAGTGATTCGCAGATAACTGCCGTACCAGAAGATGCGGACGGCCTGCAGCCTCAGTCGTGTCGGCGGCGCCCGACTCTGTACCGCGCCTCGACTACAACCAAACGCTCGAGCGACACTGGGTAAGGCACAACGGCGCCTTCTCTCAAATTGCTTTCAAAGACTTCTACCTTCTGTGGAACCGGGCGACTTGTTAGGTCGAGCCCAACATGATGAGGGGCAGGCCGCCCTTAGAAACCGCTTCGTGGAACCTACAACCCCTAAATCGAAGCTCACCAACGCAACATCAGACCGTACCTCTGCGGATTGGGGGGGAGATAGTGTTGACTTTGCTACGCATTGTCGACAACCAGACTCAAATAATACAGAATACGATGGCCGTACATCACGGTTCCGGGCCAGACCAGCAAATCCAAAATCCCCAACTCCACGAAAGCATGCCCGACAAATATTGAGCAAGCCCAGAGCTAGGAGAGGCCCAATGAGCGAGCAAGATATGCACCAGCAATGGGGTTACCTTCGTCATCAGTACTCCGGGGATGAGCTGCTAACGAGGCGGAAGGCCTTCAATTCGTGGAAGGAAAAGTTCTACAAGGTTGCCCGCAATCGTGACCCGTCTTGGCCTTGGAAAAAGAGTAGTCAATGGCTAGTAGAGCACGAGACTGTTGCAAGCATGCGCTTAGCTTGGCAAGAACTAGACAATGAGTCTCGACAGAAACAGTGGCCACGAATCATGCTCTCCACGATGTGCATCTGTCCAGAGAAGACGGCCATGGTTTTAGAAGCCACGCTGGACCCCTGGCCTCCCGGGTACGCCATCAACGATGCTTTACTGTTTATCATGCAAAGGCTAGATCTTGCAAAGGCGAAGAATATCCGCGAACGAACTCTGAAAGCTGAAGAGGTAGCGGATTTGCTTCACAAAATAATAGTGGACAGTCGCAAACAACATGTTCCATTCACCCAAAGGCTGTTGGGACTGTCCGCCAAGAAGCTGCCCAGCGAACAAGCTTCCGAGCTGTACTCTCTTCTTCAGCGGTCAGAGATCAAGATCCATGCGAATACCATGATACAATTTGCCAGCAAATTAGCTAAAGACCCTATCCACAAAGCAACTGCCTTTAAGATACTCCAGGCATTATCTGATAGCGGTGCCGATTTGAACGAGGCCCGGCCATCAAGCGTCATTACTTCATTGCTTCACTGTCAAGTACCTGAAGGAGTAGAACCAGTCCCAAATCATGCCTTCTCTCCGAAAGATGCTCTTGAATATTTTGTACAAAGGGGGTTTACGTTGAACCTGCTTAGTGCAACAGCTTTCCTCGATACCCTTTCCCAGCAAGGAGAGGTTGACGAGGCAATACGACTTGCATTGCTCTTCTCTGAATCCGGCATTCAATTGGATCGCAAGGCCTGGGCAACCGTGTTCAGAGGGGCAAAAACCACTCGTAATGTTGCAACTGTTGCCAAGGCGCTGGACGTGGCCAAGGTGGCAGATGTTCCATTTGTGGAGGTCCTGAACAACGCGCTTCACAGTGCTTTTCATTTCGCCGGGATGGAAGCGGCGGAGAAGAAGAACCAGCTTCGGTCTCCCCAGCCGAACCTTTTCGGGCCTCTGCTGCGTATATACGCCAAGAAATTCGACCTCCAACCGCTTCAGTGGTGGTTGCCAGACTCTCTGCCGTTGTACCTAGCGCAAGGTATTGGCCAGCAAGGCCTTGTCCCGGGAAATGCATCACAAACAAGATGGCAATTTGAAACTACCATATTGCCATTTGTGGATCAACTGTTCTCATCAGGCGATGACACAAAGCTGCAGCCAAACTTGACGACCATCGCAATCATGATGCGAGCCTACATCAGAAATCTGCGGCAGCCCTACGACCTAATGGCATACTACCAATTTTTCAAATCAAGACTAGAGGAACAGAGCAAGGATGCCTCTATTCCGTCAGCGTCCCGACTGATCAAGAATCAAGGCAGCCTCATACACGACACTCTCATCTTCACAATGACAGAGCACGGTGAACTCTCACGTACCGCTCTCCAGGTGTTCGGCGACATGCTCAAGGACCAGCTGCACGCGAATGCGGCAGACGCTGGAAGGGTTCACGTGGAAGGCGACGGAGTGGTTGTGACAGCGCCGGTTCACCCAGCACCGACGGTGTTGACGTTCACAATCTTATTCCGGGGCCTGATGAACAACCGTGACCGGATGCTGGTGGACAAAATCGTTCAGGTTATGCGTGAGAACGGCATTCAGCCCAACTTGGCGACATATAACACCCTGACGAGCGGGTATGCATCCATGCAAGATGTCGCCAAGACGGTCAGCACGCTGCAGGACATGGAGGCAGCGGGGTTCAAACCTGATTCCTACACGTTCAAGGCGTTTTCAAAATTGAAGGACCAGGAGAGAGCGCTTCAGATGATGGAGGACATGATTGAAGTTAACCGACATGGGATGGGTGCATGACGAGCTGTGAGGGTGACACATGAAGTTGCATTGTTATGCGGGCGGCGTTGCGGCCGATCACTTGATGCCGTATAGAATTGTACACTAGAGTGAAACATTGTAAAAAATAACAACATGACTGATGATGGTACCTACAACTATTCTGGCGAAAGTGTGCATTACCTATCGTTGGCATACATGTTCGGTGATGGCGCTTATGTCCGAGGGCCGTGGCTCATCCTGCTCCCAGCCATCATCACCATCCGTTGTCCGTCACCACTCGGCCACACAATTTCATGTCTCAAACCAGACATACGGGTCAAAATAATCGGTCCTCGAATCAAAATCACCTCGCAAGCTCTAAGACCTCCCCTGGAGCGTAAACTACACTCCTCCATGTAGCCAGCCTCAGCTATCATCAGGACATGCATCAACCCACGAATGCTAGAAGCAAGTCTCACCACCTTCACGACCGTCTCCCGCACCAACTATTCCCACCGCATACGACGCAACTGCTTCTGCCCCATCATGCACCGCCTGCCAACGGCGCAGTGTCTTGGGCTGCGCTTATGCCTGGAATCCGGGACATCTAGACGCTTCTGGCCACGGATGGATCGTGCGAGGAGGAGGGGGAGGACTCGGAGGATCGCGACCTCTTGCTGGGCGGCATCTTGTCCACCCGTTCCATCGGCGGTACGAGGCCTTCTGGCAGAAGCCCCCCGTCGGTCGCCTTGCTCTGGATAAGCATACTCTTCCCCGTGCTGCCATTTGGCTCCAGCCTTGTGCCGCCGCGTCTGGCTCCTAGTCGTCCGGTGTCCTCTTCTCCTTGCAGCACGGAATGCCGTCCATCATCGACGACGGGCTGTGTGTGCGCCGCATCGTCCGCTCCGCCCTGTGCGTCGAGCCACAGCCCTACTGCCACGTCCACGTCCACGTCCTCGCCCTCCATGACGGCCATGAGAAGGGGTACGCCGCGCTCCCGCCCTATCTTGAGATTCGGACCATTGCGGAAACGGCATTCCCCAGCCAGCACTGCACCATCATACCGCCTCATGCTGGAGATGATGTATCTCCAAAGGGCCTATGTGTCCTTCACAGGCTGTGTCTCAGCAGCAGGCACGCTGGTTCGCGACGAATCTGCCGAGAATCCTCATCACCACATCGAGTTTGGCTCGGCCATACGGAGTACATGTACGGCCCCGCGGCAGGCTGTAGGAGGACAGGCACATGGTCGCCAGTCTGACATACATACTCCGTACTCCGTACATGCCATCACTTCCTAGTGGCAGCCATGGAGCTGTGCATCGATCTAAGCGAGGCGGCAGACGACAGGTACATCCCATCCAAACCTCTCTCTCCACGGCCTGCGTCTCTCAACACGCCCATACTAACACGCCGGCAGTCCGAGAGACAAGTCTCCTCGCAGTCTGTCCACTCCATCTGGGCCTCTCGAGCGTTCGAACCAGACCCAAAGACGCCAAGCTCGCATCCCAAGTCCTGCACGCAGGGCGGAACAGGCTCAGTACACCCAAACAAGTACACCTCTCCCCAAACGACCCCATCCGCGGCTTCTATCCCATGCAACCCCCTCCCCAACCTCACCGGAAGGACAGACAACGCCCCGATAGAGAACTTGAACGCACTTCGCCCCCCTACTCGGCATGAACCATAGCCTCCCCAGCCCTCAGCCAAGGCATCACAGCCTCGAGTCACCAACTAATATGCTCCGCAACACGGAAGAGAAGAGAACAGAGAGAAAGAGAGAGAGACCGAATTGAGGCGCAGCACAGCCTTGTTCCTCCAAAAGTGCAACATGCGCACCTGCTTCACTATTACACGACATAAACCCTTGTACAAAGCATTCCCCCGCCTCCCCAAACCAAAAATTGAAAGAACATTGGAATGGCGGTCTGCGAGGTTGAGGCACAGTCTTGTCACGTTTAGACGCGGCTGGTTGCGTAAATGGGCCAGAGACTGCAGGGAACAGCCCCGAGCCGCAGCCAACTATTGTTCAGACCACGGGCACAAGTCTGGTTCCTTTTTTCCTTTTGTTTTGTCAGGCAGGGCCGGCGTGCCGGGACTGAAAGAGGAGGGAGGGTGTTTGTTTTCCCGAGGCCACCGAAGCGCGCTTGAACAGGCTTCCATTCTTCGAGAATGGGGACAAAGTGCGAGCGGCCTCTGGGCGCAGCGGCGACGTTACACAGAGAGCCACCCCGGTTCCTCTTCCTTGCCATTGCAAACGCGGGGACGCGCAACAAAGTGTCATTGTTTATTTTCATTTAAATACCCCCCGGGTAGTTGGGTATCTTTCTCGCAAGGGAACCTTGATCTCACCTGTGATGGAAGCGTTGGGCCAGGAGAGGAAACAAGGGGAGAAGGGAAAAGGGACAAGGGGAAAAAAGGGCAAAATACACGACCACGACATTCGTAATAGAGCCAGAAGCTCGAGTCTCTACTGCGTCTCCCATCCATTCCCAGTACCAGAACGCTCCGCAAACCCTCCGCTACGATAAAAGTCTAAATCGTATTCCCCTCCCACGACCCTAGTATCGTATAGCTCTTGGACGGCATAATTATACAGCATCCGTCCAGGAATCGAAAAAGAGCAAGATATCATGAAACTTTGATTTTCTGCTTTAATTGCGTACATCTGGCCCCATATGACAGTTGTACTAGATGCTATAACTAGTCCATACTCAACTGCTAGATCAAACCAAGGGCAGACAATATTGTACAAGAAAAATATGTCGGTCGTACACATGGGTATCATGACACAAGATATGGCAAAACAAAAGAAACGCAAAGAACAACAAGAACAAAGGCTGCACGGACTGCAAAGGGTGGCTCAAAGCTATGGTGCTATTCCTATTCCTCGAAGAACACGAGCCGGGTTGCCAGCAACGACAGTGAAAGGCGGCACATCCTTCACCAAGGGTTAGTTTCCTGACTTGCAAAACAAGAAATGGCGGTCTTGCGAACAAACCTTTGTAACAATAGATCCAGCTCCGACGGTGCTTCCCTTCCCAATGGTTCGGCCGGGTAGAATAATGGCGCCACCGCCAATCCAGCAATCTTGCTCGATGGTGATTCCACGTCCAAACTGAGGCCCCTGGCCACCTAGACGTTTCTTAGGATCAATGGGCAGCGAAGCGGTAAATATGCTGACGTTGGGCCCAATAACACAATTGTCTCCTATCTTGACTTCGCAGACATCGTTGATAGTACAGTTCCTACCAATCACCACGTGGTGCCCAATCGAGATGTTGTAGCCATAGTCGCAGGTGAATGGCGTCTCAACGGCGACATGTCGACCAACACGGCCCACATTTGTGACCGGAGATGCCTCCGTGGGAGACACACGCACGGGATCTCGGGGTTGCAGAATTTCTAAAAAGAGGCGCGCTCGTTCATCGGGCGATACACCATTTGTCGGTGGTGTAGTCAGGTTGTTAAACCGCCAGCATGCGGCTGCACAGCGTTCTCGTTCTAGGCACAACTCCTTGTCAAAGGGATAGTAGTGCCGTCCAGACAGCATTTCTTCCTTCTGAGTTCTCCGCTGTGGATATTGTGTGTGAGACAAAGCCAGCTGCGCAGCAACCTGAGCATTTGATGACGAAGACTGTGGATGTGGTGTTGGGCTACTGGTGCGGGCTGGATGTAGGATGTTGATTTGCGGTAGGTGATTACCTGGGTGCGGCGTCTCCGGCTCATTGCCTCGGTTGAGGTCATGTAGAGGTGGTACTCTTTGGTAATCTTTGGGCATCCTTTCTCCAAATGGGGGAGGTTGCGTATTGGCGCTAACCGGTGTAGGGAAAACATTTGCAGGAGTATACGGAATTGCGGATAATTTATTGTCTGGACTCAAGGCAGACGCGCTTGTCATTGTTGATATTGTTGATGCTGTTGGCCGGTCATCATCCGTGGCCAGAGGCCGGCCTTGTCCAGGGGTGTCTAGGCGAAGGATCTGGCCACGATAACTGGGTAGTGATTCGCGTTTGCCGGGCTGCGGCCCATACGTACCATGCTGCGGCATGCCGTACGCTCCAGGAGGAACATAAGACGGGTCTTTCGACTCGAGAGGCACAGCAGGTGTTTTGGCATCTTGTTTTGGCCATCCGGCTCCCCGCTGTGGCGGGTATCCCGCGCAAAGAAATCCCCCCCGGATGCAATTGCTGCCTGGGTTTCCTTGTTAGTTCTCCGGTGGCCCGAAACGTTGGTAGAAGGGGGGGGAACAGAGGGAAAAGGGGCGTTGGTCATCAGGATATGGCCCTTACATTCAGGCTTTTGCTCATCGCACTTCTTCTTTCTTTTGCGGCATGTCAGACAACCCGTCTTGGTTCGATTGCTAAAGTTTCTCTTGCGCTTTTTTGGGTCATGTTGAATAATGGAATCTGATCTGTGCTCAGTGCCGTACGGGCTTCCATACGTGCCGCCGGGCCGGTCTTCAGCATCGGGGCTGGTGTTGCCATAGTCACTGTGATCCACCTGACTTGTGGCTCTCCGGAGAGCATCGCCAATTTGTTCCTCAGTCTGTCCCCGTGGTGACGTTGCCGAATTTTGTTGTGAATCATATCCATTTCTCTCTTCTCGTGACGGTTCTTGGCTTTTCCATGCGGTATCCTTCTCTCTTTGATCGTCGCTATAGTGCCTGCTCTCTCGCTGAGGCGTACCGTACGCCTCCCGAGACTCATTGTTAGATGCACTGGGTGTTTCTTCTGGAGTACGCTCCTGAGCTCTGCTGTCGCGTCTTAGCTCAGCAGAACCCGACCGCTTGCGTTTGTGTGGGCCCTCGCCTTCCGGATACTTTATTGTCGGAAGGGGTTGACGATCCGTGGTATGTCCCTTCCAGGTGTCATTGCGACTGGGATGGGTTTCTGGTGACTTGTGTCGATAATTTTTGCCTGGCGCCGGAAGTCGTTCGTCTGAGGAGAATGCCCTTTCTGAGCTGTCGGCGGGTGGTTCATTTGCCTTGGGTGAGCCTCCGTTCAAGGCTGTGAAGGTGGACATGGCAGTTGCAGCTAAATTCCGAGATGGCGAGCCGAAATCGAGATGTTGCAGTACAAAACTGGACGGGCAAATTCTCTCAACAGACGGCAGGCAGTAGACCTGGAATCCTTGCAAGTCCCGAGTGTCTTGATGCCAATTCAGTATTAACGAAGGCGCGGGCTTGCAATCCGCATAGCTTTTCGGGGTCCAGCCCACGATTTGGTCGACACTTGAACAAGGTCGGCTTTGCGCTTATAACTCTATGGTGGACCGCCCTGTTGCGCCCCGAACACCAAATTACAAACACGGCGGCCTTGTCGCAACTTGGCAGCTTTCCCCATAGACGCCCAATAAGAAAGCTGATGGACGGTGCACCAGGAAAGAACAGCTTGGGAGTAAGTGTCACAGTTGGCGTGATTGCATTGCTCGAGCCAGAGGAGGAGGGCTGGCAGCACTGGTTGTCAGGTCCCCGCCGCCAAGGTGGTGAGGGAGCTTTGGTCGGGGGGAGGCAATCTGCACGACGAGGGACAAGAGACGAGGCGCGAGGCGGGCAGTGTAAAAGCAGCTTGTCAGCCTTTGCGTGGTTGATTCGAGAGGAGACGTCAGGTTCGCAAGCTCGTAGGAAAGCGCAATGGCTAGGGCGAAGGGGACAACGGAGGAGGAAAGAGAGCAAGCAAGAGACGGGCGTGCGGTGTCGCTGCAGGCAGCCAAGGGATGGAGAGGTGAGGAGGTGTAAGGTCGAGAGGTTGAAGACGGGGCCCTTTGATAAGGACGAAGACGAAGAAAGATGGATGAAGGATGGGGTCAACGGTGCAAAGGTGGTAGCTAAGGTCTAGAAGTCCCAAGGTGCAAATCCCAAGGTCGGTTCGGTCTGGCTGTCGGATTTGAGGAAAGTGCCGCTCACACGCAGCTTCCTCGAGGACCCCGGCAACATTCGAAGGCCTGTGTGCGCTTGGAGCACTTGAGCGCGCACCCGACCAACCAACCCTTTGATCACACAGGCACACACGCGAGCTTCAGGTCCCTACCAAGGTACGGAGTACTAGCAAGAAGCAAAAGCAAATGAGCAGTGGCAGATTGGTGTACGCGGGTACAACCAAGGTACTCCGTACGTTGTCACCACAGGCGTGGAAGGGCCCGCTTGCAAGGCGTCAGTCAGTGTCAGTCAGCTTTTTGGATCGATGGGCAGAGGCGGATGGGCAGAAGCGACGTCCAGAGGCGTGGACAGGGAAGGACGTGGGCGCCGACGTTGGACTTGGGGCGTGGCGGCCTACCGTCGACATGTACGGACGAGGAAGCTGGGTGACATAGTCACAGACAGCGTGACAGTGACAGTTCAGTCTGGTGTTGGGGAAAAAATTGAAACACCGGCAGAGCGCCGAGGCGATCGCTAAGCCCGGAAGCCGCGCTTTTCTTCGCTAGTCTGGCGGCGGCGCACAATGCTGCCCCTTTATTGACTGTCGCCTGTTGCGTGCGCCCCCCACGCACCCTTGCGACCGCGATGCTGCTGATTTCCGTTTTCCGCTGCCCCGGCACGTCTATGTTGTGTGCAGTACTCCGTACCCTGGCCGAGTCTGGCTGCCCCTCGTCGGGCGGCATGGCGCTTGGGACGGGCTGCGGATGGGAGCGGGGGGGTGGGGACTTTGGGGGGGGCGTGTCATGGACCGCTTGACAGGGCCCAAACGAACACACAAGACGGCCAAACCCGACCTGCTTGTCAACAGGTCGTCGACCTCGTCGAGGGCATAACAGTAGTACTCCGTACCGAGTACAGTGGGTAGCTACGGAGTAGGTATGCGTGCGTTACTGCTCGGAACACAATATGGAACGGCACTGTGCAAGACGGCACTGTACATACCGCGCCCTTATTGATGCAGCCCTCGAGCCAGGGGCGTGGGCAATCGTCGCCGTCGGCACGTTGGAGGCGTGCACGCAGTGCTTGACGTACATACATATTTCCATCCAAGTACTCCGTACTCAATGTATTTGTGCGTGGGTACGGAGCATGTACATACTCGACACTCCATACTCGATACAATGTGAACAATACAACAACACCACCATGGCGCACTCTGAGCTTGACTCTACACCACGTTGGCCAACTGTGACACTCTTGCAGACACTCGATTCCAACGCCGTCCGCCTCCATGTTACCAGCATCACACGCAGAATGCCCACCACGCCCGTGTCCGACGGCCAGCACACTGCTTGTGTGTAATACCAGACATCACTCCGGCATATCGAATTGGATCATGGGTCGGCTAGTACGCCCAACTTGCTCCGTGTTCTGTGACCCGTAACTCAGCAAGCAATGCCAAACCGAGAGCTTGTTGTGCCACCGTTGTGTTACTCCCTGTTGCCATGAGTTGCGATGCATCGCTGAGCCCCGTCCGGGCGTTTTATACTGTTGGTCCAACAACGGCTGACCGACCCTGCAAGACACTACATACAATTGATGCATGCCCATCCCTTTGAAGTGTTCGAAGGTGCCGATTGCGTACCAGGCCCGCTGTGTCTAAGATACCTAATAGATACATGGTTAGCACCTTTTTAGTGCGTATATAATATGTATCTTTTTATATATATCAAGATACACGTACTTATATCTCGATATAATCTTCTAGTATATTAATGTATCTCTTATATTAAGATTTTTAATTGGTAAACATCCTTGTTCGGTACAAAATCGGCACCTTCAAACACCCAAAGGGATAACCGTGGCAATCGGAAACAAGACTATAAATACTCTCTTCAACTACAGTCAAGCTTCCGCTGCTTTTTTATGGAAGCCGCATTCGTGCCGGGAATAGTCTATTGTCCTGTCAGCCATTCATTCAGCTGGCTCCGTGTTGTCTCGGTCATCATCTTGCCCGGCATCTGTCTGTTATTGATTCCATCATGCCGGTCCGCAGGACAAGTCCCGCCCTCCTGTGTCTCCTCCCTCGCCTTGACCAGTCCTGCCCTGGTCTCCTACGGGCTAGCAGCCGACTCTATTCGGCGCCGTATCTGAAGGAGGGCATTAAAAATGGTATTCGGCACTGTGCTGTGCGACGCCAGAGGCGAGCCAACGGATGAAACTGTGAATGATCATTTCTCGGCCGAAAGTTAAGCTGACCGTATGCTGCCACCCAACAGCGAGTACGACCTGCAAAGACAATAACTCAGAGCAAGGGGGGATGGGGGGGTCTGAAGATCTCGTCTCTCGGTTTCCGGCCGCCCGATATCCGTCTTCCTTGAATGTTGCCATGATATGAGGACTAGGGAAAGCTCGCTGTCTCATCAAGCAGTCGCATGCGAAAAACAGATTTCATTGGCAACAGATAGCAGCATGGCCAAGAGGTGGCTGAAGCAAGAGGTGATTTGCCGTGGCTGTTAAAAGTCAGCCTTCGTCAGCAGGCTCATCCAGACGTCAAACCAGCCTACGGTCTGAGCTACTGCAGGGTGCACTGGGGGACACGAGCTTGAGACCACTTGAGCAGCGACGTTTGAGGGCATCAGTGTTTAGGCACTCTACAACAGCGACCGAGGAACGCGGAAACAGACAGACAAGGGATTGTGCGAAGCAACATTGAAGTCATGACCCTGACCTGGATGTGCATGTGGGGCGGGCGTGGCCGCAGCAAGAGCTGTTTGCCGCGGCAGGGCCGCCTTGTTGCTCCACCACCGACTGCCCTGGCCTGGACACCCCAACGGAATAGGTACCTAGCCAGGTACCCAGGCAGCTTTTCAGGTACTGGGCACTTATTTTTACCCGCTCCAATGAACATAGTGTAAAGTATGCAGAACTTGCCGCGCCGTACACGTGTACAACAGGCACCCGCCGTCCCCACTCAATTCTCGAGCTGTCTGCGCTTTCGGCCTCTCGCGCCGTTCATGACAGCAGCCATTCACCGGAGCGTGTCACGTTGTCGTGGCGCGGACGTTGAACGGAGACGTATGTTCTTGATTGCATACTAGCTACTCCGTAGGTAGGCATTTTGTATGCTGTCCTTTTGGCATCTGTGCGCTGCGAAACGACTGGGAACTAGACGCCGTCTGCTTCTAGCCTCACCTCTGGAGCTCGGCGAATGCTCATCAATGGGATAGTCGGCGGATTCGCATCTTGGGCATTTCAGTTGAGGCAATGGCGCCTCAAGATGCGGTGCTTGAGGGACCAAACATGCACAGTATTGAAGCATTCAAATATTGCATACTTCGGCACAATACGGCATTTCGCCATGCAATCTGTGCTTGGCAGTGCATGCCATTCGTGCCAATACTACAGTACTCAGTCATGTACATACTGCAGAGGTACATAAAAATACGTATCTTTTGGCCATGCAATAAGCAAGTACGCAGCGCGCGTGGTTCTTGCCAACCCTCAGCCAACACCGAAATTCACGACTCATATTTCATCTCTTTTCATGGAGCACACGGTAGCATCTGTGACTTCATTCCGCCCTCCTACTTGCATAGGCTTCGGTGTCAATAGCTGCAAGTTGGCCCAGTCGACGCAACCCTACGCAATTGGCAGGTTGGCAGGCAGAGCAGACATCGGAGTCTCCAGAAAGTCGAAACCTGGATCAGCAGCAGCACGGTGCGACAAGCAAATTGCAGACCTGGCTTTATTTTGCGCAAGACCAAGCACTTTCAGTAGTATCGATGCATACATATACTACTGCAATTACCTACTCAGGCAAGTTCGCCCAGCACTCTGCATACACATGCCAACATCTCATAGAACTATTCTATCCCTAGCGGCATGTCAAGTCTCACGCAACCTTGTCGATGGCAACTAAGGGTTTCATTCACAGGTACATTGAGCCGCCCGAGCACCTTGGTTCGTTTAAAAAGGTAATCTAGTCGGCCGAATGAAGCACATCGATATCGGCCGGTTACCACTATGCCTGAATCAGCTGTCAATGTTACCTGGTCAAGGACGGCACAGCAGAAGGGTGCTCCCAGTGCCTGGGGCACGATGGCGCATTTCCCAGCATCCATTATTCCGAATTCATAGGCCCTGTTGAACTGGAATATCCAGACGAAACGATATATAACAGGGCTTAGCTTCCCGTCTCCATCAAGTTACTATTTTGAGAGCTGGATGCACCATAGATCCATGTTCGATGTGCCTCGGGTATTTACAATCAACCGGGGACACGGCGGCTACAATCGTCCTCGTATGGCTTGATTCTCTGAAACTGGCTGTTGCTGCCCAGTGTACCAAGTTTCCATCGACCACTTCTAGTCAAATCGGTTAGGCAACTCTTAAACGCACATTGGCCACTTCCAAACGGATGCTTGTGCAGAATCCGCCAATGGGGTGTTGAGAGTATGGGGGTGTGAGAGATGGAGCGCCATTAATTAACGCCGCGTCTAACACCGTCTCGTATCGCCGGTCAACGGCGGCTGTGCTAAGCTATGAATAGCAAGTACATCTGGCTCACAACAACCAGCCTCCGCGGAAGCCATCTCCGGGACTGGCTCTTCTGCTGCGCGGAAGCCCAGCAATTCAATACAACTCAACCCGGAGGACATCATGATGCGTCTTCAATTGCGGTAATTTGGCGGTCTCGTCATGAAGCGGCCAGGTCAATCTACGGAGTACGAAAGGGATGCTATATCCAAAACACATGTCGGAAAATCGCCACATTTAAATTTAGAAATAAATTCAGTCACCCGGCCGCCGGTCAAGGTCAGGATAGTCTTGTCACCGCGCCGCATCCAATTCCCAACGCTGCTCAACATTGCCCACCATTATTGCGCATTCAACAGAGTGCGCGAAATCACGTATGTACGTACAAGTCAAGTGGCTCCTTCAACTGCAGGGAAAATTCATGCCGCGCAAAGCATCAGCAAATCATTGCCCGGGCCGTTGGGTTGCCAACGGAGGGCCGGGTCATCCACAGACTCGGCAAAGCCAGCGATGCGGTTGCGCTTGTCGCGAGCATCAGTCAAGCCCTAGCGCCAGGTAATGTGGCTTCTTACCGCCACGACACCTACTCCGTACCTTGAGCGAACTAAGCGTTGTCTCGATGGTGATTGGTAGTTTCTTATGGAGACATGTCAGGCATTACTCGGTACTCCGTCTGGAACGCTGGCCAGATGACCCGTCAGCTCATCCTGGCCATGTTGGGCTTCCCTGGTGTTAATCCTCCGAGCGCGCCGGGTGTGTTCGAAACGTGGGAGCCTGAAGAGTGCAGTGCTCAGAGACCAAGGCAATGGTTCCAGCGAAGCCGAATGTACGGAGTCTTCCCCCGAGATGATAGGATTGTGCGGATCTACGTGTATATTTCTCCACTCAGCAAGGCTACTAATAACAGGACCACTGTTGGTCCGAGTCTTTGTCACGAGCAACGACGGAGAAGGTTGTGGCTGGTTAAGATTCCAAGGCACATTCTAGTAGCAGTTTCTTTCTTATTTTTCCGAAATCTAATTCGTTGTTCGCATACGCTTAGGGCTGTAGCTTAAACCTGGTCACCGGCAACCACGGGTCCGTCACGGGGGACTGTGGAGGCGCAAACCCCGACCTTGGAGCGTCTTATGAAAACAGCATTCAAGTTGACAAGAGAAGCTTTCAAAGGGCCCAAAATGGAGTAGGAGAGGGGGGGAAGGCTCCTTGAGAAGATCCGTCCAACACGCGGCCGGGCATGCCAGCAGTGTGACAGCAGCGGCCCCAATTTCAGTCGTATCCACCTTCTGGCGGCATCGCGGTTGGGTCCATGTAGGCTATGGCTGCAAGTGCTGGACGGCGTCTTCTCGCACATTCGACAGCTTGGGTATCGCGTTCCACGGGCTCTTCGGCCAACTTTGAAGGCATCCCCAAGGTGGATATGTGGAAAGGCAGTTGAAGGCAGGAAACTCCATCAGGTTGGCCCAAGTGTTGACAGGCCAAGACAGAAGCGCGAACAGGAGCAGCAAGGGGAAGGGGACCTTTGGAAGCGAGCCGCCACCTCGAAGTAAGTACATACATTGTACATACATACGGAGTACTCCGTTCACCGTCGACTTTCCGAGAGCCCTCTCAGTGCCGGCGACTTCCGCGGGCCAATAGGAAACGTCGACGAGCTCCGTGTTCCGGACTGGGGCCTATCCGAAACCGTGCCTGGGGAGCCGCACCTTAATCGGCTCGAGCCATGACATGAATTGATCCGATTCAAGCATAAATTGTATTTCGGCATCAGGCGGCTGGCATCTCGCATTCCAAAGAGGCGTGACCCCTGGGTGGGGGTTTGAGGCTGGCACATTGCGTGACAACAATGACAAGATGCACTGCCAATCATGCGGCAGAATGAATGATTCAGTTAAACGCTGCTTCAGGCTCGCGCGCTCCTGATTGAGCAACGTTGGCGCCGATTCTGGAACTCTTCAATCTTCTCCGCAACCGTGCGGACCAAAAGAGAGCCAATCCAGCCCGTCTCCACGTTGCCATCTCTGACACCACAACGTGTGAATATCCATTCATCTGAAAGATCTCTGGGGAATGGCCGCCTTTGATCTTATCTCGCCGGCCACACCTGCATCAAGTTATTTTTATCTCGCCGCAGATGGTTGGCCAGGCCCTCATAGTACCAGCCGCCCGGCTTCCAAATGCGCGCTGTCGTCCGACGTGATTGGCCACCCTACAAGTCGAGATCCCCCATCTTGCTTCTGTTCAACAACGATGCCATGCTGCCGACATACATACATACATACATACACACATACATACACACATACATACACACATACACACATACATACACACATACACACATACATACACACATACACACATACACACATACATACACACATACACACGACATGTCTATCCATTGGCCACCACGCTGCCTCGCATCTTTTGTAGCCAACAGGCCCCGCGTCCCCAAGTCGCAGGGCGTTGCCGCATCTTGGACGCGATATTTTCAGCTACCGGTTGCTATATTAAGCGCCATGTTCGTCAGAGCCGCGGTTGAGCTGCGGGAACCCTTTTCGGAACGTCGTTCCTAAAGACGATCCATGCCCCGATTTGTGTATGTATGCATGACAACAGCCCAGATGACCCCCAACTTGACCTTCATACTCGGGCACGCCTCCTCGATATACCCCCATCATGATACAGGCTTGGGCCAAGGATCTGCTCGGAAGCGCCGAGGCGTCATGCGTCCATGCTCAAGAGGCGTCGTTCGTTCGGACCATCTCGCGCCGAGTATAATACCTGGCCCTTTCAAGATAAACGTTCGGCGCTTCATGCTCCAGCAATCCATACACGATTCACAATCACTGGTCGAAATTGTTCCGGAAGATCATCATTGGAGGCTCAACCGCACGTTTCAGCATAAATCTTGGCTCTGTTGGTCCGAATCTCGGGTTTCTTATGCGCCGCCATCCTCCTTTGCCCCTGGACAAGGGACGCGTCTGCCCTAAAGGCCAACACCCCGGCTTCCCGAACGATGAAACGCCATCTCATCATCTTCAACCTTTGTTTCCAAGCCTAACTCGTCCACATTGACTTACGCGTGGCTCTTGTCCCCAGCTGCTAATGGGGCCATGATGAGCCTTCTGGCACTTTTGAGATGAAGGGATCTAGGGACGAAGTTCTTGCATATTCATCATTACAGTAGTTACAGATACCCGCCCGTACGCCCGTAACCCCCCACCCCTTTTCCCCCTTCCGAGTGACCCTTCCCGTTTACTATTTTAAACGCCCGAGGAGATTTTTCAAGGAAAAGGGGCCAGGGGAGACTTTTGGCGTCGTCAACAACGGCGCCTACGGCTTAAGTAAAATGTACTTGTGAGGTACATGATCACTTCTTCTGTCGTTTGGCGCTCTTGTCGCTCACGCTGCTTAATACACTGGCACTTCGTTTGTGGGCACCACTGCTACTTCCCGGCCGAGCGCTCTTTTCCCTTTCCGGCTCGACTGCTGTCACTTTCTCCGTGGCGGCGGCGGCCTCTTGGTCTTGTTCTGATTTGGAGGTCGACTCTTCTGCGCCGTCACCCGTCCCTGCAGGTGGTACTTGTTGGTCTTTGACATCGTCGGCCTTGTCCTTGTCCTCACCAGCCGGGCCGGCAGCCTTGTCCGCAGACTCTGGCTGATCACCGGAGGTAGTAGCGTTATCAGGCTTCTTAACCTCGCCGTCAGTCTTTCTCTCGCTGTCCGCCGGAGCAGTCTCTTTCTCAGGGGCAGCAGGGCCTTGGTTCTTCTCTCGCTCTGCCTTCTTAGCCTGCTCGATCTTGATCTCGCCATCGAGTTTGTCTGATACCTTTCGCGCGTCCAATAAACTGTTGACAGCAGCCAGGAGCTGTTCATATTGCAGAGTGGTCGCAGCAGTTGGCATTGCTAATTTAGCCGGAACATCCAGCTCGTTGAGAGTGTTGTTAATACGGAGTTGCTGCTGGTTTGACTTATGAGAGAAGAGCTTG
Organism: Metarhizium brunneum; assembly: GCF_013426205.1. Lineage (NCBI taxonomy): Eukaryota > Fungi > Ascomycota > Sordariomycetes > Hypocreales > Clavicipitaceae > Metarhizium > Metarhizium brunneum. The sequence continues at coordinate 2,840,303 of NC_089425.1, read as the reverse complement.
TTGATCTTTTCGGTCCGGAACGTAGGTCCCGAGCCAAGTCGGTCGTGATGTGTAACGCCATATACAGCTTCTTCCTGGCTGTTGAGCTTCCTGCGCTCTGGGGCTTGTTGCTGCTGCTTCTCTTGTTGTTGAGCCTTCTTACTGGCAGCGGTGGGTGTTGACGTTGCTGCCGTAGATTCACGAGTCGCAGCATTCGACACAGCAGCACTCTCCCGTTTACCTGATTCTGGAGCTGCTGCATTTTGAGCCGCTCCAGCTGCGCCAGGTCCTGGGCCAGCCGGGCTGTCGGTGCCCATGATGGATTTTCTCTTCTTTGACTTGTCAGTACTCATAAGATTCTGCAGCAAGGTCTGCAGTCCAGCCGAAGACTTGAATGGGTTGATGTCCGTTTCGGCCCTAGGATAATCCAACCGGTTATACAGCTCTCTCCTCTCTTCGTTGAATCGCTCACTCCTCGCCATTATCCGCTTGATTTCCAGCAACAACGACTCTTCTTCTCGGGCTTCCTCCTTTGATCGCGACATGGAATTCATTGCAAATTCCTTCCTCAGCTTCTCTTGCTTGGGGTTGAAATGCGCCATGGTCTCATGCAGCGCATATTCCTGCTGTGTCATGTACTGCACCGGTTTCTGGGCGGCCATCATCTTGGCAGCAACCTCGTAGTATCTAGCCTTTAGGTCCTCCATTGACCGAGGCCTCGTAGCGGGGACAATTGCCTTACTCTCGTCCCCGTCCACGTCGGTCGCCCCATTAGTCGCGGGAGGTTGATACTCGTATCGATCCCAGATAAGTGGCCAACGGAGATCAAAGTCGCTTGCCATCTCCATCAAATAGTCTGTCTCTTCCTTTGTCCAGTCCTCGTTTTGCAGCGAGACTTGGTATTGGTCCTGCGAGTATTGGGGGACCTGGATCCTCACGTTGAACTTGGCGAATGCCGAGTCTTCTATGTCTCGTTCCGCCTCGCTTTCCTTCTTCTCTCCATTTTTCTCCTGTCCGCCATCTTGCAGTTGCGCCTCGAGCTGCTGCTGGCGCTCGCCACTAGATGCGGCGAGATCCTTGGTATCTACCCGTCGCCAATGCCGCAAAATCAATGACCTATCATCGCGGCCTGAATTGCGGAACTCGCGAAGTTCCCATCGCGCAGCCGGTTTCCGACCCCCAAGACGCCTCTTCTTGAATTGGTTCTTGGCCGGTATTATCGATACGGGATTATCGCCTCCGAGATTGAGGACTTCTCTGGCTAGACCCTTGAGATTCGGTTTCGGCTGCCCGATTTTCTGTTTCTTAGACGGTCGCGGGCCGGAGGAACTGTCTCCCAGGTTGAGAACGTCGCGCACATCAGAGGACGTCATTTTCGCTCGTTTCGCAGATGTTCGGGCGCAATCGGGCGAGATTTCAGATGGCGATAGAAATGGGGGGGGAGTAGCGGTCGAAGACAGCCTTATGCCATCTGCATTAAGCCATCAAAAGATAGCCTCAACCTTGTCTACTTCGAAACCATCCACAACTGTTACTTAATGGGAATGAGCATCGACTGACTTGCGCGCCACTGTCGAAAAGGGCTTGGTGGTAGACTCTCGAATGAGGTTTTGATATCGGCTGGCGCTTAGAGGATGACGCGAAGGTTTGGCCAAGGTTTGCCCATCAGAGTCCCAATTGCACGTGACCCCACTGCCCTCCTTCCCCTAGCGAACCCCCTGACATATCCCGCGAAAGGAGGTCCATTTTTCGAACGTGGCAGCTTCGCGAGGAATCAAGACTGATGGTGCAGTGAAACACCATAACTGCAATCAATTTTGCAACTGTTTGCGCTGCACAACGGATTAAGACGTTGACGACCGCCTATTTCATTTTCCACTTCATCAAAGCGTGCCCTTTTGTTTTACAGTACACGGTTTAATTACGATCATAGAAACACACCATGAAGACTTTCCTGCCCCTGCTGTCGCTGGCATCCGCCGCACAGGCTCTCTACTTCTTCGTCGACGGCGCCGCGCCAAAATGCTTTTTCGAGGAGTTGCCCAAGGATACGCTTGTCGTGGGACACTACTCTGCTGAGGAGTACGACGACCGGGTGAATTCTTGGCAGCAGCATAATGGGATTACAATCTACATTTCCGTGGATGTACGTGTCACCTTGACCACCACCATGACGAATACCCCTTCCAGTTTTCCTCCCCCAATCTCAATCGCCAACAACATCTGCGCCCCTTGGCAGAGGGCAGCAGCACGTGCACAATCTTCGTCAACGAGATGCTGACACCTGCACAGGAAGTCTTCGACAACAACCACCGCATCGTCTCCCAGCGCGGCTCCGCCTCGGGCCGCTTCACCTTCACAGCCCACGAGGCCGGCGACCATAAGATCTGCTTCGTGCCCTCGTCCACCTCTGGCCGGTCGGCATGGCTCTCGGCGCACAGCCCCAACGGCGGCATCAAGATGAAGCTCGACCTTGTTATCGGCGAGACGGGCCAGATTGAGAGCAGCGACAAGGACAAGTTGCAGGACATTGCGTCCCGCGTCAAGGACCTAAACGCCAGATTGCACGATATTCGCCGCGAGCAGGTCTTCCAGAGAGTACGTTTCTTCTTTTCTTTTCTTCTTCTCTTGTGCTCCCAAAACTGTCCATACAACCGCTGCAAATCATCCCCCGCTCCCTCCCCCAGTCTGATCATTGAACACGTCATTGATGCTGTAAACCAAACAGGAGCGAGAAGCCGACTTCAGAGACCAGTCCGAATCTACCAACGCCCGCGTCATCCGCTGGATCATCATCCAGCTCATTGTCATCGGAATCACCTGCGCCTGGCAACTGTCACATCTCCGATCCTTCTTCATCAAGCAGAAGCTCACGTAGCGTACCCCATTTAGAGTTGGGGACTTACTTTTTTTGGAGGCAGACGTGATGTGTTTAGCTTGCTTTTTCTTTTCTCCCGTCAAAAGGTTCCGAAGATATTCAGGTTTTTCAGGTAGAACGATCCGTTTGGGTGGTGACTTTTGGGATGCAAATTTACTACACAGAAGGGAGACATGGGCATACATAATGGTGTTAAATTGCAGTGATAATGCGGAGAGGTCTAGTTATGTATTCCAAGGAACGAAAAATTCCAGAAGATGGACAACCAATGTCATGACCCTTCCCCCCCCCTCCCTTTGAGAAGATCTATACGAGACGTTGTATGATGTTACTAAAATATTTATTCCATTACGATGTATACCATAAGAGAACTCCTGAACCTCCTTATATTCCCATCAACGCTACAATTGCCCTTGTCTCCCTTCTTACTGTGTTATCGGCACTTTCATGACTTCTAGAATCGCATCTTGTGCACAACCTCCCCCGCCCACCAATTGTCGCTCTAGTACGACTAGACAGGAATACAAAACATGAAGCCCTTGCAGATTTTTTTTATTACACAATGGCGTAGCAGTAGAATAACTCTGAGTGAGAGTGACTTGTGAGAGTGAGTGAGAGGTTGTACGGTGGAGGGATAAGAAAAAAAAAACTAAAAATGATAATATCGCGAGTAAACCCAATGCTACCTGTTTGTCGTTACCGCCTTGCGCCGTGCTTCGCTGCACATTGAAAGTGGCTTTTAAGTATGGTTTCGTTGTGGAATGCCTGACGTGAAAAATAAATGGAACTAGGAAATTTCCAACCCTTGTTTCCGTAGGGCCGTCTTTAGTAAGACTGCCTGGAGTTTTTTTTGTCGCTTTTTCTGAATGCTAGTCGTAAAAAGAGTTTGCGCCCCCATAGGTGCGGAATGCCCATCAGATATTCCCCACGCCGGCGTTGGTCGCTATGAGTGTAGTTTTGGAGCTCGTTGCCGTCTTTGACAGCTCTTGTAGCAATGTTTTCGCGTTTCAGCACTCGATTCCCGCCGCCATCGGACAGCGGTAGGGTTAGCTCTTGGCAGTTTATAGTCAAGTGCCATCTTGTCCAAGACATCGGAACTCAAGCAGAAGTAATCTTTCGATTCGGGAGCTGACATTGGTCGTCGGCGAAAATCATTTGTCGTGGCAGGTTGACGGCCGAGTTGAACGGCCTCTGGATTGCTGGCACTGCACTATATACCAAAACACTCCCCATAGCTGATGGGAGGCACCTAACCACAGCAGATGGTCTTCATGAACTTCTGGAAACCGCTAGGCTGAGGTTCGGCAGGACGAAGGTTAGGTTGGCCGGCTGCCACCATGGGGCTCTGTTGCTGTCCCCTCTGCGGTAGGTTCTGGGTGCTGTTCTGGAATTGAGCTTGAGTCGAGCCAGCCGGTGTACCCAAATCGCCTCGGAGACCCCCCACGCCGCTGACTCTCTGCGCCCCCGTGGTACCGAGGCCGCTTGGCCGATCTTTCCTGTTGCCCATCGGTTTGATCGGTGACGGAGGAGGGGGTTGTGCGGCGTTTAAACGGCCGACGGTAAGATTCTGTGCTTGCTGATGAGAGTTGGTATTTCCAGGACGGTGGCCACTGTGCAGTTCCATTTGAGAAGGGCCGGGACGGACGTTTGGGTTGTGGAGGTAGCCAGCTCCATGGTTCTTGACCGAGTCCCATCCCTTTCCCGAATCCTTGGTGATTTTCATCCAATCGTACTCGCCATCCTCGACCTCGCCCGTGTTCTTCAGCGCTTGAGTGAAGAGCTCGCGGAGGTAATCGTAGTCTGGGGTATCTTCGAAGCCAAGGTTTCGGACGTATGTAAGATACTTGGAAAATTCTTCCGGGAAGCCTTCGCAAAGATCCTTGATTGCGGTAGTCTGCTTCTTTTCGCCAATTTTCTCATACTTTTGTTTATTTGTAGCAGCCTTCAGGCCTTGCCAGGGAAGGCCCCCCCGGAGGAAGTACATGAAAACATGGCCAAGAGCCTCGAGGTCATCTCGTCTGGATTGTTCGCGTCCCAAATGAGTATTGATACTCATGTATCTGGCGGTTCCTGATAAAGATTTTCGTTCTCTGTATGGGATGTGCTGCTTGGTTTTGGGGTCACGGTATTGTTTGGCCATGCCAAAGTCGACGACGTGTATGACATTGGAGGACTTGGTGCCGGGGCGGCCAATCAGGAAGTTGTCAGGCTTGATATCACGATATATCAAGTTTTTCTCATGGATCGTCTGGACTCGAGACAGCATCTGTTTGGCAACCATGACAACAGTTTTGATGGTGAATCGACGACCGCAATGGTCAAAAAGGTCTTCCAGAGACGGGCCTAGCAGGTCGATAACCAGGATATTGTGAAGGCCTTCTTGGCCGAAATAGTAGACATTGGGGATGCCCGCTAGCAAACAGGTTAGCACGGCGGCGTGTTACAAAATACAAACATGGTTGACAACAAGGTCAACCGAGGTGGAGCTTACGGCATCCGACGAGGATCTTGTATGTCCGATACTCATCTCGGAGTTGAGGAGCGTCGCTTTTACGGGGTTCCTAAAAGCAATTGTCAACGGTCGGCAACGAGACGGACAGCCAGAGGCACAGCAGGGCGCCTTGTCGACAAAGAACTCACGAATTTGATGGCCACTTGTTGGTTGTTCAGCAGATTGGTTCCCTCGAAGATGACGCCAAAGGAGCCTTCTCCGATCTTCTTCCCCACGCGGTAGTGCACACCGACAACGTTTGACGACGACGAAGCCATGCTCTCGGTAGGTGATGGCTTGCCCTGTGGCAGGCCTTGGCGTCGCTGACAAGGGGGTGTCGGTGTCGGTGTCGGTGTCGGTGTCAATGTCGATGTCGATGTCGATGCTGAGAAGACGAGGTTCGATGAGGAAAAAGTTGCGTCGCCGGTGTGTGGTTGTCGGGCGGGACGAAACGATCAAGCAGAAGCTCGGTGGAGCAACGAGGCTCCTAGGAGACCAGAGACGGACGGGTACGGGAAAAGGGGGGGGAGGGCAAGGTTCTACTCCGTACGCAGTTGGTTATTCGCTGGCTGCTGTCGTTGGCTGTTTTGTGCTGCTTGCCCGCGTGGCTAATGTAAGGGCGGAAACGAGGGCTCAGCGACGGCGGACAGTAGTAATCATTTGTGAGGCGCCATGCAAATAGCACTGGGGGATGGTTGGAATGTGGAATGCAAGTTAAAGTCTGTCTGGCCGTGATGCCGGGTCGTGGATGTGGAGGAGCGGGCAGCGAAAGACGGCCACAAGGGACGGACAGGAGGCGAGGGCAGCACGAGAAGTCTGCTGATGACTCTGGACTGGGAATGCTTCCAGACACGCAGGAGGGACTAGCCTGACACAGTGGCAGCCGGGCAGCCTGGCGACTGGCCGACTGCCACCGCCGGCGCAATAATAATGCAGATGCTCCAGTTCCATGTCTGCTCAGCAGACGCCAAGCCAGGACAGGACAGGGGTCAGTGGCTGCAAAGCCTCCAGATGTCCCATGGCTTGGGGGCTGGACGGCGGCTGGGGCGCCGGCGTCGGTTTAATGCAGGCCCAGACAACAACAACGACCAACCAGACGTTGATGAACAGTCGCTACGGCCGAGTCGATCATGGGCCACGACGGAGAAATAGCAGTGCCTGAGTCGACCGCCGGCCAGACGCCGCGCCCGTGGTGACAGACGGACACGTCCATGTCGGCTTTTGGAGCCGCGCGGTCTGTTGAGCTGTCGACGGTTGGACGGTTGGACTGTTGGACTGTTGGACTGCTAGGCCGTCGGGCTGTGGAGGCCGCCGAGGACGGCCCCGGACACATGCACGCCTCGATTATGCAAGGCAGCCGTTCGGTGTTGTCCATGAGGCACCTACGGCGCAGGGAAAGTATCAGACATCAAGAACTCAATGCGTGCAATCACAATAATAGTGACGGGCTACCGAGGACAGCACACAGTCTCGCCCCAACATTCAAGGTCTGTCAAGTCCCTGTTTCGTCTCGGCGCCTCCTGGCCAACTGAAGCCCACTTGGTCAAGCCTCACGGTCAAGCCCCCAACAACGGAGAGTCGGCCGGCCCACTTCTCGGCTCCCGCCTCCAGTCCACCAAAACATTTGGGCACAATGTCCTATCTTGCCTTGAATTACGCTCCATACCAAGCAACGGTCTCCTCCACGACCCGGAGCATTTCAATTCGGCGCCTATTTGAGCCTCCAGATGCCATCTCAGCATGCTGGCGTGCTCTTGTTTGTGTTGTTCGGCGTCCCCACACATATCTGCCTGTTGTGTTGGCAAGACACCAGATCAACCACATAAGAAAGAAAAGCAAGCAGGCACACTGTCTCGGGCACGAGACATGCGACCAAGTGCAGGACTTGTGGCATAGCCGCAGCTGAGTCCAAGCAAGGGCACTGATACTACGGAGTACCGTCTTTTTCCACAACCAAGGTCGACGTTGGGTTTGGCAGAGCTTATCCAAAATGACCCTGTGCCACGCAGCACGATGCACGTTATTCTCGGTGCTGTTATTCACATGTGTGCTGATAAAATGACTCTAGATTGGAGCCCCCAGCCACTAAACCTATCTTCGCATCGTGGGCCGAAAACAACGAGGGCCAGGGTGCTGGCCGGCGACATATGACAAGGAACCTGTAATAACAATGTCCAACCCAGACAAACGCGATCGCCATAACATCGCGAAACGTCCGCTTGGACGTAGTTTTGCACAGTTGATAACGACATGAGACGCATAAAGCATCAAGATATTGTTGGTCCATAACGACAGGGCCGCCACATACACTTACAACGGTCTCACTCACTTCTTTTCCCTCGACGAGTACTCGGTACTCCGTTCCTGAACCCATGATCGAACACCTCCCGGAAGGTCGAATAGCTTACCATGGTAGACTTGTCTTTTCCAACTCGAATGATCCACCATCTTCATTGTCCAAAGTACATGTTGTTATATGTACGTCCGTGCAATACGTATGGGCATGGGTGCGCATCCACTGAAGTCGCCAGTGAGGATCTTCTGTGGCTCACGGGAGAACAAGCAAACAAGCACAGGCCAACCCAGCCAATGCAAAAGGAAAGCTAGGCGAGGGCTTAATTTGCAGAATTGGAAGGGAGAGGTGGTTTTCGCGATTCAATCAGGAAACAACCCAAGCAATCCATCACCCCACGGCTAGTCCGAGACAACAGATCGGTCAATTCCAAGTTGACGGGGTCCAACGAAGCGTCAAAACACAAGCTCAGAGGATAAAAAGTAAGAATGGCCATCAGGAACGATTACAATACATTACGTGGTTGGCAGCTTGCGTGCCTGCTCCATTGGCTGGTTTATGCATTGATGATGGGCGTTTGGTCAAGCTTCAGCTACGTATGTACATACTTGATGGAGTGGTAGTACTACCTCTCATTTTGATCTGGATCTGCTCCGGACCAGTGCTATCACGGCGCATTAGGAGCTCATTGCGCTTGTCCGCATTCGCTGGCTCTGGGTTCATCCTCCTTGTCACATTGTATCGTCCGGGCCACATTGTACTCCGTAGTTGGTGCCTGTGCCAAGGCCAGTGTGTATGGTACAAAAGAGCCATGGCCCTCGTCTTGGAAGTGGTAAATATGTTTATTATTTGTGGAGGCGCCATCTACCTAGAAGATATAACATAGCGAGTCCGCACCTTTCGTCAGCATCAATCAGCAACTACAGAATATCGTATCTCGTACACCGCCCTTGGGTCTATACTGCATGAAGAGAGGGTTTATTTGGAGCTGTACGTACAGCAATGTATCTTGCCTGGTTCGCGGTCCGTCAATGCGCATTGCTCCAGGTTCTGCGGGTGCACTCTAAAGCCTCCACAGTCTGGAAACACCAGGGCTCCCCAATAAGCGCTCGCCGACTCCAAACCAAAGAGACCCCGGCAGGGTTCCAGGTACAACATTAGGCATGAAATGTTTTGATTTTTTCCTATGTTACCGTCATATTGCAATACCGTTGTCCTTGATCGGGTATCCCGCTATTTTCCACTTTTCCTTTCAAAACAGGCCATGGCTCTGGATGTCTAGGAACCCCAGCGCGGGAATCTTGGATCTTGCATCACAGAAACCATACGAGAGTATAAGACGGGGTAGTAATATGTGTGCATCAACTCCGTACGCCATGACCACATGTGGCCTCATGGGCCAGACCGGTTCTGTGTTGCCCAGTCTCGGAGCGGGATAGTGATGCCGGTGACCTTGGAGTTGTGTCAGTTGGTGGCGCGTCTCCGACGAGGCATTGTGCCGTTCTTTTGTGGCATGGGAATTAACGCCCCTCGGCCAGATTTGGTGTTTTGCTTGAGCCGGCTGGCGCATGGATGCAGACGACCGGTAACTGCTTACTCGGCACTCCGTTGCGTATCATGCACGACGTCACGAATGCCCTGCCGGTTTTGTTACCATCTCCGGACGGGCCAGACGGCATGTATTTACCTCGAGGGGCACGTTTTGTTTGCAGGGAGCAGATGCACCTTTTTGCTGCGGAGGGCCAAAAACAGGTCGGGGTCTAAAATTCCAGCCTACCCTGCAATGCACCTCACTCTTTAAAGATGCTTGCGGGTTAAGCACAGGATAGGAAGACCGGTGCATGGATACGTCAGGGGCAGAATTCGCATGTCTTGTATAAAATATCACGGGCAGCAGCAGCATCTTTTTCTTGTACGTAGCTGGAAATAACATGGCGGATATAACCCTAAAAACCGCGCAAGCACGGCACACATGGATTCTCCTTCAGGCCCCCGATTTGATTACAAATCCTCCACATTAACAAATGACTCTTGACCGGGACGTGTATCCGAGCGAAATGTACCCGGCTCAACCACGCCTTGGGCCATTGTAACGGTCAGAAAACTACGTGCCTCCGCCCCGAAGTCTCAGGCTATAGAGCCCATTGCTCCCTTTGGTGGAAGATGCGGCAAATTGCAGAGTACCAGGTGCTTTCAATGTTATTCAGGGTCGGGACTCGTGGAAAACAGCTCCAGCAGACCTCCATCACGCCGCGAGGGGTCAAGTCTTTGTGGCAGGTGCTAGGCGGCTCACTTACGATGGTGGGGTGGTGATGATCATTAGCTCGGCATGGGTTTTGACACACAACATGATCCTCTCGCCGCGGGGTATATAACCAGCTCACCTGGCTGTCCTTCTGGAGTCTTGATTCCCATCACCTCGAGTGCTTCGTTTCACCACATATTTCCCAATTGTGTTGCTTTTCTGCCACCATGTCTAGGCCGGAGGACACGCCCCCCATGACGTATCGATTCCTGGGCCGTTCTGGTCTTCAGGTCTCTTCCATCTCGCTCGGCGGATGGCTCACCTATGGTGGCCACGTTGACAGAGGTAATTCACCATGCCTAGAGGGCCCAGCCTTGTTTTGGAAATTTCCACGGGTGCTAATAATGGCGAGCAGAGGGCACCTTTGCCTGCATGAAGGCGGCATACGACTGCGGCGTCAACTTCTTCGATTGCGCCGAGGTGTACTCTGGCGGCGAGTCGGAAATCGTCATGGGAGAGGCCATCAAGAAGTTTGGCTGGAAGAGGAACGACCTCGTCATCTCGACTAAGGTGAGAGCATATGCGCCGCTACCGTCTCCTGTGCAACCGATGGGGGTGTGCTCATGATTCTGTAGGTGTACTGGGGCCAAGCATTTGGCGACAACATTGTCAACAACAAGGGCCTCTCACGCAAGCACATTGTTGAAGGTGTCAATGCCTCTCTGAAGCGCATGGACCTCGAGTATGTCGACATCATCTTTGCCCACCGACCCGACCGCCAGACCCCCATGGAAGAAACCGTCCGCGCCTTCAACCACATCATCGACACCGGCAAGGCCTTTTACTGGGGCACATCCGACTGGAACGCCGACGAAATCGCCCAAGCCTGGCGCTACGCCGACAAGCTCGGCCTCATTGGCCCCGTCACCGAACAGCCTGCCTATAACATGCTGCAGCGCGAAAAGGTCGAGACGGAATTCGCCCACCTGTACCGCGAGAATGGCGGTCTAGGCCTGACTGTCTGGTCCCCCATGCGCCAGGGTATTCTGTCCGGCAAGTACAAGGACGGTATTCCCGAGGATTCGCGCTTCAACCAGACCAGCGTCGAGTTTATCAAAGGCTTCTGGGGCCGCACGACAAAGGATACTTGGAACGGCATCATCGAGCAGGTCAACAAGCTGCAGCCCATTGCAGACAAGCTGGGCATCAAGATGAGCACGTTGGCTTTGGCGTGGGTTCTCAAGAACCCGAATGTTAGTACCGCCATCACAGGTGCCAGTCGGCCGGAGCAGGTGTATGAGAATTGCAAGGCCGTGGCAGCCGTGGATAAGCTGACACCGGAGATTATGGATGAGATTGACGAAGTTTTGAACAATAAGCCCCCTGCAATTGTGATGCGATTTTAGATTGAGGCCTTTTGACTTTTAAGACGTATATATTGAATGAATACTACGCGGTATGGACGGCATACGACAAGGATACTTTTGTGATTGAGATCAAACAAAAGCCAAGATTGTTTCTGCATGTGGACCCCGCCGTCTCGCCAGCGTGTAGTTATCTCAAATGACAACATGAAAGAAAAAGCTTGTTCTTGTAAATATGTACATATTCTGCATGCTTGGCTCTCCGTTCAATCCCTGGTGACGCGGCAAACTCCACATATATCCGAGCAGCAAGACGCCCGATTTGTCGTCGGCACTTGGAAACTCGACGTCGAAATGGAACATGAACTAACTGCAGTGAACAAAAAAAGCACCGAGCTTCAATGTTCCATCATGTTACTGAAAACGAGCCCGTGAGGGCGCCCAAGGCAACGATTGGCGAGTAGAAGAAAAAAAGGGGGGAGGGGGGGTTTATAGATTCCACAATGGGCGATGACGCTTACATTGGTGTAGGTTTAAACGACCGCCACACCCATGATAGGCACTACAACACACGGGATGAAAACCCGCAGCTTCAACAATGATATTTTTGGTATTTCGTCTATGCGTAACGCACGCGATGCGAACGGTGAACTAATCCCGTCGTTTTATTGTTACAGAATATAGCCTCCCCTTGAAATTCTACATCCAATCCTCGGACACATCCGCCCGGTGTCCACCTCTTCCGTGAACCTAACCCTTGGTATCCCCCGTGAATGAGTGTATTTACAGGTTAGCCTTGGACTTGGCCTTCTTCATGATGGGGTCGAGCTTGGTGGCCTTCATGATGTCGCCCTTGATCTTGAGCTTGCCGGACATGAACAGACGCTGGGGGTTGGCAGAGCCATCGACGAGCTTGCCAAAGTCTTCCTCGGAGAGGAGCAGGGTAACTTTTGCAACGAGTCAGCTTCCATTCGTTCCTCCATTCTCCTCTACCAATCCCATCTGTGCATCGGGCCCGAGACAAGACGGCACCATGGTAGATTTTTGTAGGTCAAAAGAGGGGGTTTGGCAAAAACATACCAGTGGGCTTGCCGACACCGGTGCCAACACGGCCGGACTCCTTGAGGTCGACGTGCCAGCTCTCCGTCTCGCCAGCCTTGTTCTTGAGGGTGAAGGCAAAGACACCGTTGGCCTGCTTGATGGCGTCCTTGCGCTCGGCGTCGGAGGCGGAGAGGACGCTGTCGATGGCGTCGAAAGCGGCCGAGGCAGGGAACTTGGCTAGAGATTGAGGCCGGCTCGTTAGTAAGGCTTGTTTCTTGATTCTTCTGCGTTGCCTTGCCCCGTTTCCCGCATCAGTCGCTGATTGCCCCCGTCCCGGATCCCCCGTCCGTTGCCAACATGCCACGCAGCTGGCGGCATGTGAAATTCCCGGGGGGGCGCGACATGGTCTCGTGGGGACGACAAGATTGCGGAAAGGGGGCGTGTGTGGAAATACGCACCGTTAGCGAAACCCATTTTGGATGATGGCTATTGAAGCTGATTGAAACTGAGAGGGAGAAAAAGAGGGCGAGATGAAGATTGCACGACGGGATTTTCGTAAATGCAAAGTTGAAGCTTTCCGGAAAGGAGGAATGCGGAGGCAAAGTGGGATCTCAAGTTTAAATGCCTTTCCCTCTGTTCATATTTTCGGTTAGTGGCTGGTTGGGGGTGAGAGGGCAGCAAATGCGAAGCGCCATGGGCATGTGATGGGAACCTCGGCCTGACATCATGTGCCGTTGCTGGAGAGCTGCGGCCAAAGCAGCCGAGCTCCACTGCTCCAGAGTAAAAGTCGCGACCGTGTCCGTATTAGGGGTTTGCCCATCTCCGTTTTTTCCTCCTTGACAATGGGCACGGCGATGACTATTTCATGAGAACTCTTGGGACAGCGAGGCCATGCACTCCGTAAGCGTGTCCGCTCTCCCCATGTCCTCCCCGCACCAAGTACTACTGGCCCTCGGCTATCACCCTGAGTCCAGTCCCTCCCCGCAGCTTTTGTCTCTGACCCCTTGGGGGCTTGCTTGACAGTGGGTTCGGGGTACCTTGGGTCAAGTGTGTTTGCCGCACCTGCCTCCATGTCCGTTCGGAGTCGAGACGTTAGGGGAGGCGCGGTGGGCGGGCTAGCTATCCGCTCCCCGAACGGAGCGTCAAGTTATACCGAAGGCACGTTGAGTGTACTGTCTGGTATGTAATTCCGGGCAAAGCACGACATTTCCACCGAGATATCTGGACATTGGGAGAGACTTCTCGGCAGTGCGTGCTCAGATCGGCGCTGTGCGCACCACACCGGGTTTCGGACTCGATTAGGACATCGATTCGACCTTTGGCGACACCATGTGCATCAGTACCAGACATTCTCACGTGCCCTTGACGTTATGCCAACGTGTTATTCCCCCATGCTGTAGTTTACATGCTTCTATCAACTGCCCAAAGCCTTGATGCTCCGAATTCCCCAAAAGCTGGTGCAGACTATGCTTATATTGTACAACAGAGATGCGAGACCAGAATGCTCCTTTTTTGTCTATGCAGTGCCAACTTTGTTGATGCGCCTCATCTGCCAATCCCTCCGTCCATCAAGATTCAATATCCTACTTGTACACCACCACCGCACATCCCACCCCTTATAATTCCCAATCAGGAACGGCAAAGTCCCGTTGCTGGGGCCAATGCTCCGGCCTATATTGTTTTGCAAAGAGTCAGCTCTCAAGCGCTTTCCGAATCCCGCCCCGGTTACTCGGCGCAATAGTATAACCTTTCCCATCTCAAAGGACCGTTGGCCTTGGAAAAAAACTCACCTCGTCAACAACAACGTGGCCATGCGTCTCCGCCGCTCAGATATGTCCTCTGCCGCCGTCAACCTCAACCAATCCCCCAGCCAGCTTCTCAGCTCCGTCTCACTCTTGCCCAGGACGTCTATCCCTCGCTCTGCACATGCAATTCTCAGCTCCTCCGTCTCCAACCCCACCGGGCCCCCGTCCTCTATCAGGTTCTTGTCGTCGCCTTCGAGGAATGCCATTCGTAGTCTGCCCTTGATCTGCCACATCCCCGGGGGCGTGAAGCCCAGTCGATCCCACATCATGCCCGAGAGATGCAAGCTCCTGAGGACGTGTTTTCTGGCGACGGGCGCGCTGATCCGGGGGCTCAGTACGCCGTGGGGGTATTGCGCCTCGAGTTCGTCAAAGGCAGCCCTGCGCCGGCCCTCGGCCTTTTGCAGGCCCGAGTACAGCTGTTTTGGAATGCGGCATGTGTACGGCACCACGCCGTCGACGTAGATGACTGCCAGGGCGGTGAATTCCCCAATGACAAGCAGCATGAGTCCAAAGAGCGGCAGCCGCAGCATATCGTGCCGCACGCGCCACAACATGACCCAATCCGCGCGGGAGAAGGTCTTGGGGACGTAGTGAGGCTTGAATACTGACGGGCGGTCGTCTGCTGGTGTCCTCTCAAGCTTCTCCTTAAGCAGCCTGCGGTTCGCCATGACAGCCTTTAATCCATCTTTGTAAAATTTCAAATAGCCCTTTCCTAGCTGGAAGAGATACTGCAATGTAGAATTGGAGGCGCTCCGCTGCGGAACGTCTAGTGGCGGCGGCCGAGTCGACGCTGGAGGGTTGAGTAGCGGGCTCTTCGGAGGTCGAGCTTCACGGCGAGGAGATACCTGGTTGTGCGCCGCACGCCATTGGTGAGCAGGAAAGAATGCATAGGAGCCGTGGGGTTGTAAAATCATAGGCCTGGAGATGGTGATGCAGGTCCTGCGGTGGGTGCAGCGCCGCCAAGGAATTTGCGCACTCATGGCAGTAGTTTTGTTGGGTTCGTGATGTTGGCTTGAAAAAAAGTAGACGGTGACGATGATGACTTGAGCTTCGATGTCGTGTGGGTGGTCAACGTGTTCATTGGTCAGCTGGATCCACTGGCCGGGAGTGGCTCCAATTGTCCTGGGAGGATCAGGCGCCGATGATTTTCCCCATGATGTGCTAGCGCTGTATGGCATCTCTATTACTACTATATTTTTACGCTTTCATGACCTGTGTGATTATTGTGTGTTATTTGCGGCGAGATAGGCCCGGCCTGTTGCAAGGCAACTCTGAGCATTGTGTATTCCGCACCATAGATATTTAGGCAAGAAATACTCCAGCCTAACTCATAAATAGTAAACCACGTCTAAAGTACTTTACATATATATAAGAAATAAAAGTTTCGAGACAGAAATTCAAGCAACTCCATAATATGCCTTCAGAGCGTGTAATCTGGAACGGATAAGTGTCTGATAGTTACTTGTCCCACACATGTGAATGGCACCTGGCGTGGGCCAACCCATGTCCATTTCGGTGACTAATCTTGGCGTCTGTTAAAGAAAGTATACCCACATTCAAAAATCACGACATCGATGGCCGTACATATAATTTTACCCGAATTTCATAAGCAACTGATCTTAGATCTGATGCATCGAAAAATCCTGGAAAATTCAACAATCAAAAATCGTCAAAATGGTACCATCATCGCCATGGCTCGTGCGCTCTGCCCTTACACTAATATATGTAGGTTCACGCTGATGCGTCCAATTTTGCACATGGCGTCACCAAAGATGATGCCTATGAACAGGTTTTGATGCAGGCCGAGGGCTTGTTTATAGACCAGCGCAACTGGGTGAGATGCCTACACCATACCTCCAACGTGTGGTCTGATTGACTAAATACTTACTTATTTGATACCAGGTTTGGTAAGATGACTGTGTAAACAGCTTTTGTGTCGACGTGCAGATCTCTGACCTTGGCAGCAATCTCGCCAACGCCGCGTCATTGCTGTGGCACGCCTACAGGTCCCTTCCTTCTCCAAGCAAGGAAGTAAACTGGGCGGGTATGAAGTCCAAGTCCCTCTGAGGAGACGTATCCAAATATAGAAATGAGGCATTCATAACACTGGATGCAGGCTTCTACGTTCTTGACCCCTCGTCTACGAAACCTCGACTCATCCTCGGACCCTTCCAGGGGAAAGTTGCCTGCCAGACAATCGAATTTGGCCGTGGAGTCTGCGGTGCCGCTGCAACTACGCAGAAGACGCAGCTGGTAGCCGACGTGGACAAGTTCCCAGGCCACATTGCCTGCGACGGTGACAGCAAGAGCGAGATTGTGGTGCCGATTCTTGCCAGCGCCGGGGGCAGTGGGGTGAAAAAGGTGGTGGCTATTATTGACGTTGATTGCACGATTGAGAATGGATTTGATGATTTGGATAGGAAATATCTCGAGGACTTGGCGGATCTGCTGGGCAGGAGTTGTGACTGGTAGCAAAAGAGGATAAATGAATGCTTGGCGTGATACTTTGTCGGCATCGTCGTGGACACTGATGTTGTCACCTTGACCCTCCCCCGGTCCAGGGGGTGAACAAACCCTGGTGCTAGTATTACTACTTCTAGACACATGGAGCAAGCGCTCAGAGAAAGCTTCTGGAAGCCGTTTCCATCCAACAACCTGCCTGACATGCCGGACAAAGGGAGATGGGAAATAGTAACTGACTACTATTTACTAGCGCGACCAGTGAGACACCGTGGCCATGGCGACGCAAACGGGTACGCAGTACTATTGTGCTCCGTACAGTGTCTCATGAGCCCTTTGACCCTGGTGCCTGGCCACCCAAGCAAGGTTTGCCGTTAAGGTTTCCATGGGTATAATGCGTTCATGGTGGAAATCTCGAGGTGCTGCCGTGAAGCATGTTCTGCTGAAATGCTCATTTATGAAACTTGAGAACGGCCCACCTGGGCATCATCACCACGTTCCGGCACGCGCAAGGCGGGAACCCTGGTGGCAGTTCTCCGCAACCTCTTTTTGTTTATTTTTATCAATTGACATCTGTCGGCGCAAGCTCCTGCGCAAACCAACGAGCATCACGAAGCCTGATTGGTGTGTTGGGGGCAAGACGGCCCATGTTGTGCATAACGGTGCGAGGGCGACGTCAGCGTCCACGCTAGCCATGGAGGCGCTGCAGGAGTAAATGGCTGTCGATCCTCGGTGCAGCCGCAAGATGGGGAGGGGGCAAAGGAAGTTGGACTCGTCTCGCTGGGCCGATTGGCGTCGATCGAGGGACCGATTGTACTGATTGTTGTTTTGTCTCGAGCAATGGCCTTTTGGCGTGGTTGCTGGGGGAAGTGCAATTCAATCACGTTAACCTTGCATATTCGCCCTGGATCTTGCAACTCCGCTGCGCTTGGTGGGGCACAACGATCGATGGTCTATTCCTGAATGGGCCAATTTCAAACCTCCCAAAGTTGTCGAATGCCCACTGCAGCGAGCGTTTAGTAAACTTTGGTCAGGAACCTGTACGCACCGGAGGACGCACGAGACAGGGGAGACCAAGGAGCTGTGCAGGGCCAACTTGAGAAACTTGAACTGCGTCTGGCGTTTTTCTCTCTTGCCCGTCGAGCGGCACTTGACATTGTGTTTGCTGGTATGGAGTCAATATGTACTCCGTATTGAACTGGGCTGGACTGGAGCCTTGAATTGAACCCAGTCTCCAGCCACCGGGTTTTGAACACAGTGAACCGCCCAGCCACCCGGGCCCCACTACAGTACTATGCCACCCGGTTCAGTGTGCTGATGTTCAGGCTTGCAGGGGGGCTTCAACCGTGCTTGGTCCACCAGAGCCCGCGCACCGCAGCGCCGCATCCGGCCGCCCAACCACTCAGCATTGATTGAAGCTTCTCATACCCTGCACCCTGCGCCCGGCACCCAGCTTGCAGCTCGCAGCTCGCAGCTGCTTTGAAACTTGGCCGTCGACGAATCGCTTGTGAGCTGAAGCATAACAGGGCGCCTCGCGCCTCTCATTCTTAGCTCATCGCCTGCTCAGCACAACGCCTTCTCTTCCCTTTTTCCCTTCTTGCATGCCATTGTCCTTTGTCTTTGCATCAGGACATTGTGCTCCCCGTTTCCGACACGGACAGCATTCCTTGTGTCCCTTCTCTATACATGATTTGACTCTTCCTGCACCATTGCTGGGCCTTTGCTCTCTTGTCCCCGCCGCTCCTTTCAAATTGACCCAACCCGGCAGATGCCGACGTAAACAAGCCGAAGCGCCATCGTCTCGCCGGCTTACCACCACAGGGCGGCACTGAATCTGGAGCTCCCGGTTGGAACACCTCGAGCTCTCCGACGACAGACGCAATCACGTCTGCGGAAATGGCCACCAAGACCAAGTCATATGCCCTCAATGGCGCCCACACGGCTGGCATCTTTGCCGACATGTCGGTTGACGGGCCCATAATCGGCACTCTGGTGGCCATTGTCGACAGGGCCAAGAACTTGCCCAACAGAAAGACGATTGGCAAGCAGGACCCTTACTGTGCTGCGAGGCTAGGGAAGGAGGCCAAGAAGACGACGACAGATATTCGAGGAGGCCAAACCCCCAAGTGGTATGTACTTGGCGTGCCTTCAGAGCACACTTGCAGTTCGCCCCTTCGCACAGGCTGACCATGACCATGTAGGGACCAAGAGCTTCGATTTACCGTCCACGACTCGCCAGACTACTACCAGCTCAAGATATCTGTTTTTACCGACGACAAGAAGACCGATCTGATTGGAGAGTCGTGGATTGACTTGAAGGGTATTATTGTTCCGGGAGGCGGCCAGAACGACATGTGGCAAGGCTTGACTTGCAGAGGCAAATACGCTGGCGAAATCAGAGTTGAAATCACATTCTACGATACCAGGCCACGTCCCGAGAAACCCGCAGCCAAGCAAAGGCAGCAGACTGCCACCGAGCAAGATGCCACCGGCTCAGCCAAGCCAAGAACTCCCGTCAAGAGGCGACCTTTGCCGTCAGACCCCGTCACAGGAGAGGCACCCGTCACTCCCCCAGCTGCAGTTACCTCACAGCCGG
Source organism: Metarhizium brunneum (assembly GCF_013426205.1). NCBI lineage: Eukaryota > Fungi > Ascomycota > Sordariomycetes > Hypocreales > Clavicipitaceae > Metarhizium > Metarhizium brunneum. The sequence continues at coordinate 2,821,151 of NC_089425.1, read as the reverse complement.
AAATCCACCAGCATCACGCTGCCCCTCGGTCACACAGCAAATCTGCCTCACATTCTGGCTTTGTTCCCAACCAGTCACCCCTTCAGTCTGTCGAGTACAGCACACCCCCTCACCCCCAAGGCGTCAGACAGCAACCCGAGTACTATACACCTTCACCGCATTCAGCCCACCGCCATGCCCATCGCTCGAGAGAGTCATATGGTACTACGGCACGATACCAAGACGATCGTGGCTTTTCGCAGCGGGCTCAACCATCTCCCTACGACCAGCCAGATTCTCGTTCCGCCCAGGGTTCGTTTACTGAGCTCCACGAGTTGCCCCCAGAAATAGGCTCACAACCGCCCTTTGAGGACGAAGCACCCCCACCGCCTCCGGCCCATCGATCCAGGCAAAACAGCGTAGGGCCAGAAGTCTCGCATCGCGGCTCGTACGACGTTTCGCCGCAAAAATCTCCGGTGCCGATGAGAAAGGATGTTCTTAGGAGCGAGGCTCACAGACACTCAATAGCGGCATATCCCGGGCAACCTATATTCAAACCCTATGATCCAACATCATCGGCTCCAATTCCTATCGCGTCCCGAAACGATTCGCCCTATGAATCGCCCTCGTCGCGATACCAGTCACAAAGCCCTGGCTATAGCCCTCAGCACAGATCCATGCAGCCCACCGTTGAAGATGTTCCGGACTCGCCCTCCGTGTCCAACAGACACAGCTCTCGGGCAGCGGTGTACCAGAGTGAAATGGCGCTGGACACTCCTGCCAGCCAAATGCCTCAAAGCGCGATTGAATCTCTTGTGCACACAGCCCCTAGAGATCGTCTTCAGGACTATGGCGCATACCCTACTGCAGCTTCACCCCTGTCTGTTCAGGACTACTCGAATACTTTGTCTCAAGTGTCACAGGTGTCACAGTCCAGTCACCAACAGCGACCCGGCAGGCATAGCGATTTCGACCTTGTACACATTCGAAACCCACCCAGCTATGGCACACCTACAGTTCCTCCGTCTCTGTCTCCTGGAGTTGACCTGGCACTATCACAGGAGTTTGCTGACCGGAGATACGAGGACCGGGGCTATGAGGACCGCCGGTATGAGAGTCGGTATACACAACCAACCGCGACTCCACCACGAGGCCGTCATCGAAGTGAAGGGCCGCCATCCTACACCACCTCTCCACACTCATACACGCCTCAGTCTCACGACGGGCGCGCCATGGTGACTTACAGCAGCCGACCTGAACCACTGGCAACTAAATCACGAAACTCCCCAAGTCCAAATCCTAACCCAGAGCACACCATTCGCCGCAAATCCGTCAGCCCGGCACCGCCCCCATCAGAGAATAGAAGGCAGTCTGACGTTCCTTTCGGACCGGACTCCTACGACGCATTTAACCCCGCCATGGGCTCTCCTGGAGCTGCCGACTCTCGCGTAGGGCGGGTGGACCCAAATGCCAAGATCATCACTCATGATGGCCGAGAGATTGATCCTTCTGATCATCTTCCCATGGAGACGTGGGCGCCAGAGCCAGAGCCCAGGGGGAAGCAGACATCGCCCGAACCTCGTGCCAGGCCGTCACCATCAGGGGCGCAACCAATGCCCCCGAGCGGACGAAGGACTCTTCGCATTGCTGCCCGTCCAGATTCTGTAATAACGCAGCAGCAGCAGCAGCAGCAACAACCACTTCCGCCCTCGTATAGCCAAGCGGACGACCCACGTACTCCTCCAACTGGTGGCCGTAATCGCCTTCAGAAGAAGGCTCGGGCGTCTGCTGGTCATAACAGCCTCCCCCCCTCTGCATCAAGCCCGCTAGCTCCAATTTCTCCTGATAACTATCAGGGGCGTCAAGTCCAGTATACTCCCACGCGCGGAGCCCATCCTGGGGGTCCGTATGACTACCCTAATGAGAACCATGCGCCACCGCATTATGGGTCAGGACCACCGCTTCCTGCGAAGATTCCTTTGCCCATCATGAGCGGTGCTAATGGCGGAGGGGAACTGGCACTCGTGGAGGAAATGCAACGAATTGACATTGGCGCTGGACGATCTAGGAGACGGGGCGGGTATTAAGAGCCTGACTATGGATTTGTTTGAATATAAAGATGAGTATTGTATATAGTTTTGCATGTTGGGAGAACAAATCGGCGTTTTTGAGATGCGCCCAAGCACATATCCGGGTGTAGTAAGCATTATAGGACTACATCAAATCGATCGTATTCTTGAGTGTGTTTATTCTCGCTGTCAAGCTCCCACTTGATACATGTTCATTCTGGCAATCGAATCCTCGGCGTATAAAAGCTCTTTGGTATACAGTGCGGAGTACGTGAGCTAACGGGGACAAGAGGTTGGGGGGCGCACTAGTCCCATTATGGGAAGGCTGCCACGCGGGGCGTTTCCGCTTTGTCTGACCGCATTGAATCTCGAAGCGGCAGAAAAAAAAAAATCATGGCTACCAAACACACTGGCATGGCAAGCGATCTCACAGACAATTTTCACACATCGCCATAAAATCGCAAGACAACGAATATGGCAGCAGCTCAGGTGGGACCTCTCCCAAAGCTCAAACTGCCGTCTGGGCCATCTCCAGTAACGGCCGAGAGGCGGTACTGGAAAACGTTTAAAAACCAGCTGCTCATCCCGTCGCCCACGAGCTACCCCGTCACCAACATCTCCTACAACAGCGACTCCTTCGTAGTCACGACGGGCACCCGCGTCCAAATCTATTCCAATCGCACACGCAAACTTCTCAAGACCATTACACGGTTCGGCGATGTCGCCAGAAGCGGAGACATCCGTAAGGATGGCAAGGTGCTTGTTGCTGGCGACGACACGGGCAAGATGCAAGTTTTTGACGTCAACTCGCGAGCGATCCTCAAGACGTGGACCGAACACAAGCAGCCTGTCTGGACGACCAAGTTCTCGCCCACAGAATTGACGACACTTGTCAGTGCCAGCGACGACAGGACGGTGCGGCTCTGGGACCTGCCCAGCAACGAGGCGACGGCGACGTTTGTCGGGCACAGCGACTACGTGCGGTGCGCAAACTTTATGCCCGGGACCATGTCTAGCATGGTCGTGTCGGGGAGTTACGACTCCACGGTGAAGTTGTGGGATCCCAGGACGGGAAGCGGCTCGGCTGTCATGACGTTCAAGCACGCCGCCCCCATTGAGGACGTGCTGCCCCTGCCGTCGGGGACGAGTGTTGTCGCCGCGGCGGGAAACTCAGTTTGTGTCCTGGACCTGGTTGCCGCCAGACCACTTCACATGATTAGCAACCATCAAAAGACGGTTACTTCGTTGAGCCTCGCGTCCAATGGCCGGCGGCTGGTGACGGGTGGTTTGGAGGGCCACGTCAAGGTCTTTGAGATGACGGGGTGGAATGTCGTCAACAGCGTCAAGTACCAGTCGCCCGTGCTGTCTCTGCAGGTGATCCCCTCCGGGGACGGGGGCGACGCCAGCGATCGCCACTTGGCGGTGGGCATGCAGTCTGGCGTGCTGAGCGTCAAGACGCGTCTGACTGGCGCGGAGGCGAGCCGCGAACGCGAGCGAGACAGGGAGATGTCCGCCCTCGTCGCGGGCACGATTGCCTCGCATGATGCGAAAAAGTCGAAGCGCAAGCGGAGAATCGAGGCGGCCAACAAGCTGGACATGGTGGGGGAGGGCGCCGACGTCGTCATCGCCAATGAGCCGCGGGCGAGTCGGAAAAAGGAGCGTCCCTGGCAGAAGGATCTCCGGCATGCGCGGTATGCTCGTGCGCTGGACCAGGTGCTCGACCGCAAGTCGCCGGACCACACGTCCCTCAACGTGCTGACTCTGCTGTTGGCGCTGCGGCACCGAAGTGCTGTTCGAGACGCGCTCGAGAACAGGGACGAGCAGAGGGTTGAACCTGTGCTGAAGTGGGTGTGCGGGCATATATGCGACCCCCGGTATGTCAGTGTCTGCGTCGAGGTGGGACTGCATCTGATTGATATGTATGCCGAGTATGTCGGCGGATCGGCGGAGCTGCATGAGGGCTTTAGAACGCTTCATAGACGGGTCAGGAGTGAAGTTCAGAGGGCGCAGGTTGCCTGCCAGACGGGCGGTATGCTAGAGAGCTTGATGATGGGAGCCATGTAACATTTCGGGACTGGGATTGGGGACAAAAAAAGAAGATGAAGATGTTTTGCTTTGGCATTGCAGAGGCGTTGGGGGTTCTGCTTATCTAGGTACTTGAGGCAAGGCCATGCTGCCTTGTCAATATATCTCTTCCTTTCTACTGCGCTTGAATCTTTCGTGGATTGTATCCCATGCTGATAAACATGCTTCTGGAGGCGGCTCTTTCCACCCCGGCTTCATTCAAAGTCTACTTTAGTAAACATCTTGACTGGTAGTCCTCGCCTGTGGCAAACAAATTCACAGCCCTGTCTAGCATAATACGTGAAAATGTCTGCGGCTCGACACCCAAAGACGGACCCGGCACATGCAGCTCAGACCAGAAACCAGTCAGCTAGCATTCAACGTTCCTGGTGTTGCCTGGCTACCACGACATCAGTTGGACCGTCTTTGCAACCCCGTTGCATAGTTGTCAAGCTGTCCCGTCTCGGAAACATCAGACTCCAGGTGCTGGTAAGCCATGGCGTCTAATGTAATTAGATAACCTACACTCCCAGAACATGCATATATGGCCAGTCGCCCGCCTGGAATATGAACTCTGAGTCGGCTTGTTTCGGTCTTTGTTACGCAATCAGCTATACTATACGCATCCCCGGAGGTGATTCTTACCGTCTGGTTCAAATGATACGCTGGGCGAGGGAGACCTTGTTGCGAACCATGTTCAGTGCGTGTTTTCTGGCATTATATTTCGTTATCCAGGGTAGCATGTTGTCGACGCCGATATGCTGTCGGTAGTAGAAGATGCATATTCAGAGCCAGAGCTATGCCCACACAAGGACAGGGAGAGATGCATGACCCTTCAAACCCAGAGGCAATGTAGAAGAAGAGTCCGTGAGCAAGATTGCTCCAACGGCTTCTTCTGTAATGCCCCTTCACCAGTCATCGATTGCTACCTGGTACCAATCCTATTGGTGACATTGTCTTCGAGTGTTTGGTCCATTTGCAATGAATGATAGCCGGCAAGCCTGTCAAGATTCAAGACTCAAGAGCAACCAGCAGAGCGCAGTCGAGTTGAGGGAACGGCCGTGGTCGGATCATTCATTCCAGATGGCAGCGGATGAACGCTGGCTGTGTGGCACGTGCCTACTCAAGTGCTACTTACATAACTACAAGCCGACTGGACATGGACGTTTGCTTCATCGGCGAGGATCCATTCGACGTCACTTCCGCTTCCTCTCCTTGTCGACATGTAGGCCTCAGCCACCGAACACGTTTTGCAGAACCGCTCTCCATCAAGGAGCTGGTTTAGGGTTGCAACTCTCCGATGGACACCCTGTCATGGAAGAGTAGGCATCAACTCGACTCCAACACGTACAGAAGCTTGGATTGATAACAAGACCTAGCCGGGGCACCAACGTATCCGACAGAAGCAGTCCATGGATATGCTTGCGTCAAGGGCTCTTCACCATGAACTTGGTATGGAAATACACAAACTGGACAGGCTGGTGGTGCCCAGGCAGACGTTGTAGTAACAATGGAGATGTAGTCAGTCAGCCTTGCAGAGATGGCCCAAGTTCACGTTCGTTATATATGCATATATATATATATATATGTGCATTTACTTCCCCAACCACATAAATACCAGACGTGTCTTGTCCTTCCAACTTGAAGGCACGGTGCGCCTCGACCCGTACGAAGGAAGCACCTAGGACCGAAACTTCATGTTCCTCTCGACGACTTCATCGACGTCTCCGCGGCGTATATACTACCATGTCCAGCAAAAGACGTCCCAGACGCCTGCCCGTCTCTGTCATCCGTAATCGCATGACATGCAGGCAACCGTGATGAACTGATACACGGCACACCGCCGTCATTCTCACCAGTTGGCCCAAGTCATCTCAGTCCCCTTCATCGCCACTCTCACCGGTCCAACAACACCTGCAATCTCATCGCCATCATGTTTCAAAAAAACAAGTACTACATCACGCCATCCCGCATCGGACGCCAAGCCATGCAGCAATTCAACTAGTATGTAATCTACACTTCCGTGCCCGTCAGCCCAATCGCAACTGCACTCGGGCCCCAGGAGTCCAGGACTGCCCAAAACAAACCATGGCCACCGTCCACGTCGTTACACGACATCCGCCAGCGTCCTTGCCCGTCATGGAAAGTTCCATCTTCTCCATCCTCCGCCTCCTTTCTCCCATGATACGTTCCAATTCCCCATGCTCATCGGCCCCGGATTTACCACCCCCTTCCCTTCCCTTCCCTTCCCTCCACGGAGTAAATCCCCAGAGCTCCACCCCAACATGTCAGGTTTCGCACAAAAGAAAATCTCCCAGCCCAGTCACGGCAAGAAAGCCACCCGCGCCTCTTCCGCCGAGCCTACGTACTCCGTCCATCAAGTCCCCAGCCCGGCAAGCCCTCGTCGAGCACACACCCCCCGTGTCCCAACGCCCGCTCCGTCCAAGCCGCCCGCAACCCAGGCCCTCGCGAACCCCTATCGATGTATGACCAAACCGATCTTGTCTTGAGAATCCAATAAAATGAAATAAACAAAAAAAGGGACAAGGTTGCCCCCCCCTGTTGCCCGATCGCCCTACTCCGTACGGGAGCTACATACCGAATACGGAGTGCCATTCGCATGGTTCTTCCGTCCAGCTGCTCGCGTGACAACCAGACTGACTCTCTTTCGGTACCTGGCATCTGGCATGGGGCTGGAATAGCAAGGGTGCCAGCGGCATGCATGGCCCTGGCCTGTGCCGTGCCGCGTTTGCTACTCCGTAGAAAGTACATACATACGCCGTATGCGGAAAAAGGAAGCGGCTGCTCGGCCACAAAGTCTCTGGTTTTGCTTGTGCGTCCTTGGTAGTACTCCGTATAAAACCAAGAGAGACAAAAACAACGAGACAAGACAACCCCTGCCGCCGGCTGGATGGCCGATCTTCTATGTACACCGTCGCCGCGGCCCGACCTAGATCGTGATGAATGGAGCGCCGAGTAAGGAGTACTCTCTACCCGTCGTGCAAGGGTGGAGAGTTCACGGCAACACGGGTCCATCATCATATCATGATCGATGGTCGACCGACCGTGTGCCATCATCTCCAACGCCTTGCTCGGTGTGGCATTTTGTGGACACTTGTCTTGACACCTAGTCTTGGCCGCCCTCTTATTCAGAATGTTTGACACTTCGCAAATACTACCTACTAGCCCCAGAAAGGATCCAGCAGCCAAGGCACGCACGAATGCGTGGCTGGCTGACCTGGCCTAGCCTTGCCTTGCCAACACATTCATCAAACAAAACTTATGTACGTGTCCAGGAGATTGGTGGCGTGTCACCGCGGCCAAAAACGTACGTAGCACAGACTATAGTACTCCCGTACATGGTCGAAAACTTGTCTTCATTGCTTGTCGCCTGCAACTCGCACACGCCCAAAGTATCCTTCTAGTAGTGTCTCCATCTCCATCTCGACCTGGATCCCTAATCGCCGCCACTCGCCCAGACCTTCCTCCAATCTTTCCAAAAATGTAATGATCCTCCTCCTCCATGCGCCTATCCACCTGCCCTGCTTCATGTCGGAAACAGGTCCCGTCTTGGTATCTCCTCCACGTCCAGCCTGGGGTATACACAAGCTATTCCTACCATAAAAGGAAATGGCAGTAAGATTGCGAGCAAAAAAAACAAAATAGCCAATAGACTTGAATAAAAAAAAGTTAAAAAAAATGACAACAAATATTGAAATGAAAATGTGAGCCGACCGAGTATTCGCCAGAAATGCACGCCCATGGTTGCCGAAAAAAAAAGAAGAAGAAAAGCAAAGCCTTTATGCAAGTTTTATAGAGCTGAAGAAGAAGGAAAATCATATAGGTCTCCCCAATTCATACCGGTGCTCGACAGCATTCGCATGACCATCAGTCGCTGAAACATGCCCGTCATACCGCATGGGTTATATGTCGTGTTCCACGTCGTTGAGTTTGCACTTCGATTTTGTAGAACCCATCCATTCTGTAGTACGCCGCTAGATTGTAACCTCTTAAGCCAGGTATCCTCGCCAAGTGGCTCGCCAGATATAGGGGAAAATATCTTATACCGCCCCGCACCTCACCCATTATGAAAGACAAGGATCGAATCGACAGAATTGGCCGGTTGGGTCGTCTTGCTGCATGAAATATAACCAAGAGAGTTGAAGACCTGCAAGTCAATTCGCGTTTTGCACCAATACCGAGAACAACATGTCCCGATATATTAATTGGGGTTGGACATGGGCGGTGGAGCTGCCATGGGAAGTTTTGGCGTCTGTAAATTGGTACTGCTTGAGAAGCTTCTCGTCATCTTCGTATCGACTCCCGGGGGAAACAAATCTCGCTGGATGCCTTCCAGTATGTGCATGTCTGTTTTGAGAGAACCCGTCGCTGTACTGGACTGTTTTAAAAAGTGAATGGTTTTGGAAAACAGCGTCATGAGAAGACTTGCATCAATCTCTGAGGAGAGCACCTCGTCTCTAAAACATGCCGACAGAACCAAGAGATTTCCCCATTGACTAAAGAAAGACAACTCGTTAGCAACCGTCTCTGCTTCCGTGACATCATAAACTTACGCATGTGCAGTTCCAAAGACATTAGTAATGATTGGTCGTTCCGATCCCAAACCGTGAAATGCCCGCGTGCTCTCAATCAACGCTTTGATGCCTCGCTTCGCATATTCGATCACCATTGGTTGAATATCTTTGCGAGACTTCGCTGACGGATCGATGACCGGCGCCGCGATGCCTTGTCGGAATTCCGATACAGGCTGCAGGTTCGGACTTGAGGGATGCTTTTGCATTTTCTCTGACCACTGTAGAATCTGTCGAATGAAGGGCCGGTATGTGATGACTTGTGCGCCCCAATATTTGGCCCGCAGTCGGGCCGCGAGAATGTCGTCTGCCGGGGGATCATCTTCCTTGAAGGCAAAACTCCGCGCAACCCACTGCATGTTTGACACAGCATCGGCGACTAATCCAACATTGTTGAACTTGGGGTCTAGCTCCTTTGATTCTGCTTCCTTAATAATCTTGTCTGGGGCGTAAAACATGCGATGGATGCTGTTCAAGTGCGTTCGAAGATACAATTGCGCCAAGTAACTGTCGAGGACTCTCTGGTCAAATCCACTCAACAAGCTCATGTTTGGATGCGGCATATTTTCTTCATAGGAGAGTAATCCAGAAGGAGGAAGTTGCAGCTCTGCAATGAGATCGCTTTCCAATTGCAAGCAAGTCCAAAAGGTCAAAGCCAGTTGATTATACTTCGGTTCTTGTATCATTGACATATCTGTTGTCTTGATTCGACGCAGCTTATCCAGGCTCCTGCAAACCATAATTAGCTCGATACTGCCCATTTTTTTTTTCCTCCCCTGTCTTGGTTCCTGCAACAGAACTTACGGTCTCATGATAACCTGCAACTTGTGGCTAGCCTGATGAATAAACGCAAAGCTTTCCATCGGACGGGCAAGTTGCCCGTGGTACAGTCCAGCAAAAATCAAGGCGTAGATGTTCTTCATGTTTTTATAGGCGCCTGTATGATTCCCGAGTATGTCTGTGGCAAACGCAAAGTACTCCAAGCCCGGAATAGCCTCGTAGTTCTTCTTCAATCCGAGGCTGCCTCTTGATGTCCCTGTACTCCCACCATGAATCGATGACCGCCTGCTCTGTAATCCTCGCTCTGCTTCCTTCGGGGACGCCACCAGACCCCCTGATGAGAGAGACTGGGATGAGATGCTCGGGGGTGAACCCTGGCTGGGAGACGGTGGAATTCCATTCCGAGCGGACGGACTCCCATGAGGCAAAGGATCAACCTGATGGACGGCATCGTAAACTCGGTCTCTGTGCATACAAATTTTGCCCAAGGCGAGAATGGTGAGAACAAGTGCATTATGTATTGATCTCTCGGGTCTGCCAGATTTCCCCGTGGTCGGCGTTGCAGGAACTTCGGATCCTTCCGGTACAGGTGACCTTTTGCGCTTCGATCCTGCCATCTCCGTGACCATATTTGGGGTTATGCTACCTACCGCGAAGGCACCTTTCGAAGGCTTGTGAAACTTTGAATATGTTGACCTTGATGGCAAGGTGTTCAAGAAATGTTGTACCCAGTCGTTGAGTACTTGGGGTTGAATGATTGGATGCATGTTTAAAATATGATCTTTGAAACTCCTCACGTAGGCCCAAACTTTCTCTTCGGAGAAATCGGGGTTTCCATCACTCGCCAAGACACCCCCCTTATACTCTACCACTTGGTCAGCAGGGCTCAGTCCACCGAGGTGTCCCCAATCAGCAGCAGGGGACGGAGATGCTGTATCGGAGGACTCGTCTCCCATGTCAAGTTGGCCGTGGTCTGTAATTTCCCTCAAATGCCGCGAAGGATGCGCGTCTTCGCCACGACCGTATACAATGAGTACACCGCGGTTTTGCTCGTGACTGATGGGATACTCCGTAATATGTCGAATACCCTCAGATTCCAGGTGTGGCTTAACAATGTCACTAATACACGGCCAGTCCAGAAGCAACCCAGCAAGCGTAGTATGGTTGATGGGAATCGCAGGCTCTCCGGGAGGCACTGGCGGCCCTGGCTCTGCCTCCAACTCATCTTCGGCCATCATTTCCAGGGGCGCACGCTCGGCACCAGCATCTAAGAAATCACGACTAGTGCCGCTGCTGTAAAACTGATGCGCCGTCTCAGATTCGTCGCCAAAGGGGCTTCTTCGCAGCGCTTTGAGCTGCTCTTCTTCTGCAGCAGGGTCCATCTTGACCAAATTACCGTTGGGATGACCGCCGACAGAAGCTTCTAGTTTGGTCATCCGGCTGTCCATACGCCCAACTTGCTCCACCAAGCTGGAAAGGCTGTGCTGGAGCATGGTAATGCCCTCGAGAATATCGGCCTGAGCCTTATCGGTCCTGTGATTTCTGGGTTAGTGTCCTGATTGTCCATTGGACAGGTCGACATCTGCAACACATACGCTTTGGGTACCGGATCGCGGTACCGGCACTCTGTTCCTTTATCGCGGCATGTCTTGCAGGGCTTTGTCTCGTCGCATTTGGCCTTGAGCTGTCGGCACTGATCACAAGCCTACGTCGTTGCCCAAGGTTAGCAGGTACATTCACAATCTCATATCCAACGAAAGCGTAGCAGGGATCACATTTACCTGCGATGCTCTCGTGTTCTTCTTCTTTGAAGCGGCAGACGATGTGTATACGCCGTAGAAGGGCTCTGTGGCTGGAGGATAGCTTGCATGGGACTCGTAAGCAGTCTGGTGAGTCGGCGTTGGCGGCGGGTAGCTGGTAGGGCGATACACTCCTGGGGTGGGAGGCACCGAAGGTCCATTTTCATAGCCCATATGACGCTGTTGGCCCTCTGGCGGATATGCTGATGCGGGTTGGTGCGATGGAGGAGGATGCGAGACTGAGCTGGGATGTGGCGTATGAGGCAGAGAGTCTGGCGCATGTCCTCCAGCCGAGCTTGAGCGCCTCGGATCCTCGCCAGACTCTCGTTTTATAGCCGAGTCTCTGGGAGGATATTGACGATATGCAGGATGAGCGGGTGACGGCGGTTGGCTTGGGTGATGAGGCTGTTGTTGCTGAGGATGGCCCGGCTGGCGAAAGTGGTCTTGCATGGGAGCAAGGGTTTCCTGATCGTGTTGTCGCCGGTCGTGATCAGGAAGAGGAGGTTGCGCATGACCATGTATAGGCACTGAAGCTGGAGGGCCGGATCCGAGTTCGGCTGGCCGTGGCGGATACTGTTGTTGATATGTGCCCGGTCCAGTGTGATGATGCGAGTGACAGACGGGAGGGGGAGGCGGGGGGGGATGCGGGTGGGGAGCTTGAGTATGATGAGATCGTGGTGTTGTTGCGTTGTGAGGTTGAGGAAGGGGAGTTGCCGTTGGAGAAGCAGACCACGACCCAAAGCGAGTACGTTTGCTGTTTGGTCCCGGATCCATGCTTGTGCGTTCTAAGTACAGCCACGGGACAAAGACATGTCAGGGACGAAGCAGATGGTGAGGCAAGGGACCGGAAAGGCCCAGCTTCCATGGGCTGAGGGCGAAATAACAAAACGAGCACCCGGCCCCGGCACCAGCCCCGGGGAGAAGCTCCAAGGAGCACCAAGACGCACCCAAGGCGCACCGAGGGACTTGGGAAACCGATGAGGCTCGGAAAGCTGAAGTGTAGTCTGTCGGTTACAACTGGGTCTTGGACATCGGGAGTCAAGGAGCAATGGTCGACATGGGGTGTGTGGACGAAGAGGCGCGCGTTGGACCAACGTATACGTGTGGTGTGTGAGCGTGTGAGCGTAGTAGTTGTGAAGTGTCTAATGTCTGGTCTGGTCTGGTCCGGTCTGATGCGTGCGCGCTCAGTGCTTCAGCATGTGTGTATGTACCGGCTGGCCTCTTGCCTCACTACGTTTTGGTCTGGCGAGCTATGATGACATAGATGGGTGAATGAGTCGCTCCCGGTCCGGACGAGTAAGTAGCTTTTCTGGATGGCGACCACTGGCGATGGCGAGGCAGAAGCAACGGGCAAAAGGCTCGTTGACAGAGGCAAGATAGCACCGACCCTGGGCTGAGGCCGAGACGCGGCAAGGCAAGGCGAGGCAACTTGGCAAACTTGGACCAGCAGTTGGGCAGAGACGGTTGGATGCCGAAGACACAAGTTGGAGCTATCCAGGAAAAGGAAGCGCGCAGGTCGAGTCGAGGTTCGAGTTAGACGGAAGTGGGGCGCGGAGATGTGTGCGGGTTGCGTCCTGCGGTCTGCAAATCTTCTGCAGTCTGCAGTCGCCTCCAGTGTCTGGAGCTGGTGTAGGGAGTATGGAGTACAGAGTACGGAGTACATACAACACAACCGTGTGGTGATTGCATGCACAATGAGTATTGTATGTACGTACGTCGTAGCACCCGTCCCAAGTCCAAGGGGAGCACCACCACCACCAACCACCAACACGGGCAGGAGACACAGGCCACCAGATGCGCAAACCAGCGTGCGACTCGACGTTGCTTTTGCGCTGGCGGCGCTGCTGGCTCGATGCTTTCTTTAATGCTTGCTGGTGACCCGTTGGAGGTGCCCTGCCCAACTGTACCGAGCAGTACTCTGTACGTCTGGTTACGCGCAGGACACGGGATAATTGGCGCTGGACGCAACGATGCTGTGCGCCGTTGATGGGATCGATGGCTGCGTCCAAGACTTCCAGACGCCAGAGGCAGCGACACAGGCACCAAGCCACAAGACTCTGTTCTGTGGCCCGGACTCCGTACTCGGTACTACCGCACGTTGACGTACTGTACGGCGGATCTGTTGCACAACCAGACAACGGTGTGCGGCGCGGCCAAGATGCAATTCCGTCAGTTGCTTGCAACTTGCAAGGTGTGGTGGCGAGGCTAGACTTGAGCCCAGGTGTGCTGTATCACCCAGGCAGGCGACTGGCCGGCAAAGGTCCGAAGGTCGAGCAAGGGATCGCAAACTTCTACCAAAGACCAAGCTTTTGCAAGGGATGTCCTGGTCCAGCAATCGGGCTGGGAACGGTGTTGGCCAGCCAGGAACGTGGTGATTCTCTGCTCCAGAAGAAACACCGAGTACTCCGTATGTATACAAGAGAAAAAGAAAGGAAAAGACGGTCAGGTAAAATCTGCCTGCCTGAAAGATGGTGGTGTTGGCACAAGCTCTGCTCTGTTACGGAACACCAAGCACCAAGTCATATCGCGCTCGTCTCTGTTTTCTCTTCCCTTTCTTTCTCTCTCTCTCTCTCTGTGTGTGTCGCTCGCGCGCATATCCCCTCGACCCCGAGCAGAAAAGAGAGCCACTCGCAAGTCCCCTGGTCCTCGTCCCCAGCTTGGCCTCTCTCTCTCTCTCTCTCTCTCTCTTGGTCTCTTCATCATCATCAAGCCAGCTCCAGCAGGGGTCTCGCAAAGGCTTGAAGTGCCTCAATCAAGGCCCACGGGCCGGGGTGGATGGAGCGGCGTTAATACAGACGAGACTGGGGGGTGGTTGGGGGCGTGGGCCATCTCGTGAGGAACGTTCTCGAGATGACGATGAAATGTCTGGTCCATGCGACACGCCCCTCCCGGCTGATGGGTGTACTGTACTCCGTACTCCGTACTGTATGTATGGTCGCTTTGCCGGACACCTGTTTGGGCAACTAGAATCAGACAAGACTCAACTGTTAGTGCCAAAGTGTACGGAGTAGCAATACCATGTGCATTGTGATGTGTATGTACGTACATACATACAGACTACCGCCAGCAACGAGCTGTGTGTATGTACATATGTATATCGTGACCTTGGCAAATTCTGAACCTTGCTGGACCTGGCCGTGGCCTCTGCAGTCCACCTGAGCCACCATCGTCGACCTGCTTCATTCGTCGCATTCTCCCCATCGACAGCCCGTGCCTGGGATTCGGATATGGCGCTTGCGGGGTCAGGGGCCGAATGGAAAGGTCGGAGTCCTTGTCGTAGCCAGCAGTGATTGGCAACATTGATGAGGTTAACTGGTGCCTCGTGGCTCTCCAGGCGGTTTCAATGCATATGCCCAGGTACTTAAGTACGTACTCCGTACGGAGTACTCGAGAGGGATGCTCCATTCAATGTTCCCCCAGCCATGCTCCAGGCCTCCGTGCCCCAACCCCATCCAGGTACATGTACCTTATACATAAGTCAAGTACTTTACTTAAATACTCTAACTACTTAGTACTACGTAGTACTACTAGCACCACCAGTGACTTGCTGCTCCACGCTCCACGCGGACCAGATGCAAAAACCAGCGACGAGAAAATAAATCGAGAGCATGGAAGCTGGCATGGCGTGGCGGCCGAGAGAACCGACGGCCGAGCAGAGAGGTCGAGGGGAGGCCCCTCCTCGGTAGCCCTGGAGTCGATTCAATACTACTACCTGGGTTCTCCGTAGTCATCATGGACCAGACCTACGGGTAGAAGCAAGCAATGACTGACATGCGTCCAGAACACCTGCGTACGTACATGTACGGAGAAATTGCACATGGCTGCTACCTCCAAAGCAGGCACACGGGGCAAGTTACCAAACTACCAAACACTAAAGCATATCCCCCCCATGTCCTGCATGTCTACCCACACGAGTCCGCAGTTTGGTGATGCCCACGACGTCTGGAGGTTCGTGCGTCAGAAAAGACATGGAGCCTCACTTAACACGGTCCGGACATGCCTCGGAGTCTGGTAGAGTAGCAAGTAGCCAGCGGGCCAGCAATGGATGTCAATGTGATTGATGTGATGTCATGGTTCGGCCTGCGAGCTCAACTGGTGCTTGGACAATGCAAATCAAAATTCGCTCTCGCTGCCCAAGTGCGCGGCCGCCTTGGCGTTTTAGCCAAAGCTGGAATGCGATAATACGGAATTATCCGCAGGGCCCGTCGATGCGTCATCTGCTCAAGCGCCTGGCTCCATGTTCAATCTTCTCTGATGCACCAGACTCGGATCTGCGTGTCCTGCGACTGCCGTGACGAATAACCCGCTGCTGCAGCCTGCCTGGAGTTGGGCCTCATCTGTCAGCTCTTTAAATGTCAATTGCTGGTTGGCATAGACACCGGCACCGGCACCGGCAGCTCTAAAGCTACAAAGGCAGATAACGGCCAACAACAAGTCCCGTCAACTGGTCTGGTCGGGCGTTCAATGTTATCCAAACCGGCCCCTGTTCAGTCACTTTCACTTGCAGCGCCTGGCACCGTTGTACAGGTCACTGCGCTTGCAGCACTTGGGCGCAAAACAATCTCGACTTCATGGACATTGACCCAGTGCCTGCATAGAGCAAGTAATGATATGCGCCAGAGTAGCATTCAAGGCGGCTGCCCTCGCTGATAAATCCAAATTGATCGTCAAACCATCGTCATCTTCAACTTGACCCTTGCGTCTGGTGCCGGCCAGGAGCCCGGGCGCGCGACCACCATACATATGTACAGGTTCGTTCTCATCCGTCACCATGCTCGTCAACCAAAGACTCGGAAGCAGGACACTGCTTGGCGCACTTGGCGGGAGGATGGGATAGACACGTCCGGGCCGGACGACGGCCCAAACGACCATGCTGGAAGAAAATACCTACGTCTTCCGAACTTGCCAATAGTGTGTCCGTGATACCTTGCCATTCTTGGTGCCCATTTGCCACTGCTGCTGTCTCCAAAACTCCAATCATCTCGGCACGGGTCCTCCCAGCTGGAATCAAGCAGCGGTGACTACAGCCGCCGTCACGATAGGCTACGTGCAACGATATCAACGTCCCTGACAAGCTGACAAGCGCCGCTTCAACATTGTACATGCTCGTTTATCGAATATTGATCCCGACAAAAGAATGACTCCCTGCCTCCCCGCTGCAAACCAGCACCACTGGAGCGGTGAGGTGCATGTCGACGGTACGTCAGGCTGGCTAGAGCTGGCCACAGGGCCGAAGAGGCATTGCCAAGTACGGGATATACGCTCTCCAAACACGGTATTGGCCCAAGAACCTTAACAGAAGCAAATTGACCTGGTCGATCCCTTGACGCTGGGGGGAAGGGGGGTTCACTAGCTTCTGTTAGACCGCCTGGTCGTCGCTCGGCCACCGCCCGACGGGAGATTCGTCTTCTTGTGCAAAGAGCATTTCACCGCGCTTTTTCGATTCCGCTTTGGATACCTCGGAGCGGCACACTTGGGGGCCTCTTCTATGTATCTCACCACCCTCTATCAGCCGACACATTGATGCACCCTTGTGTGCGGAAGGGGTGGTAGTGCCATAGTGGCGTCGAGATGGTGTCGAGTGGCGCCTTACGGAGTCCATGTCCGTGGCGGCGATTCAGAACAAGGCGACGCGTGCTAGCCTAAATACTGCTGTGCTCCTGATGCTTCTATGGTGTCTTGGATGCGTCCTTCACACGTAGGTCAACTTATGGCAAGTAGTATGACCCTGTATCGTTGGGCCTGGAAAGGCCTTTGCGCATCAACGCCGGACAGATAGAACCGCAGCCTGTCCAATGCCTGATGAGACACTCCATTGCGGAAGCTCGTGTCTGTCGTGGTTGCTACGGCCGTGTCACTGTGCAACTCATTTGTGTTTGCGACTCTGATTGAGGATGATCGTGTGAATTCTAGTACGCCTGTTTGTTTGATGTCGATATATCAAACGGTCCAGTCATCAGTACGCCATCGGCAATGACATGCAGACGAAGCTAAAAAAAAAAGTGAAAACTCTTCAAACATGGGCGCACCGTGGCCAGTGCAGTGAATGCACAATAATCCCTGCATGTACATAGATCGTGTACATAGTCTTGACCGCTGCAGACATGGTGGATGCAGGGCCACCGAAGTAATTGCAACAACTCTGCCAAGTTAAAAGCCGCGGAAATTACGCATGATACATACATATACCCAGGGTTACCGTGTGCTGTTTGCCGTTGTAGCTGCCTTGCAAAAAGAAGTGCAATGCTATCGAATGCCTTGTCTCGTTATGGGCTGCTCAAGTGCTCAAGCCATTTTTATGAGCGCAACCGTTGTGTCACGTCATGCCGCACCCCGGATTTCAGATTCTACAATAACGTCAGACCATTCCGGCATGCACAGGCGATCTGCATGTGTTGCAGTAGTACTGCTACTGGTAGTGTTGTAAGTTATTAAGCTCCGCGACAACGGGAGCAAGCAAGCATTGACACTCTCAAGATGTGTAAACTAGCCAAACGACAAGACGCATGCATCATGACTCAGCTGTGTAAGGGAGGCAATGCCATGCTGCTGGCGTACGACACTCTCGCCGCCCTCAAGCACTTGAACTACTACCCGTCAGCGACTATGTGGACGAGCCACTTTATCAGAGTGTATGGTGCACTAGACCGGGGTCTCTGCCAAGGTTCTTTTGTTGTGTCGGTCAAATGATTTATGGCACGGAACGGAAGCCTGCAGCATCAGACCTACACACAAGAACCAGCATTTGGGGACGTCAAACATTTCCGAAAGGCTACGCCAGTCCTTCATGGGAATAGCCTGGCACGTGGTCCCATCCGAGGAGTCTCCCAACGACTTAGCTGTCGGCCAACTGGCGGCCCGAGCCATCAGTGATTAGGTTTCCAAACGTAATCCCACTTGACAAAAGTTGCGAGGGACGGCTCGAGGACGCCATTTGGAAGGGCGGGGGTGGGCTGCGGAAAATACTCGACATGTTGATTAGTCTCTGCCGACTAGCATAAACGCCAAAACAGCAGCAAATACTGCAGAGTCCGTACTCCGTACACGACACAAATCCAATTGCCACACAAACTCCGTGGAAAGAAGATCCGAAATCGTCGGCATTCCGGAAAGAACCACAGGCGCCGGGGTTCAACGCGATATGTACGGAGTATGTAGTATGCAAGATGACACCCAGCCATGAAGTCACCGGGTACGTCAGTGGACCACTTTAACGGTGACATCCAATCCCGTTTCCCTTCAAAAGGATAAAAGTGTGTCTCCATGCACAGATACCAAGCGACAGATCAACCCTTGCTCGCGAGGTCACGAAGTCGCATTTTGATCAATGCTGGCCCGCGCCTATTGGATCCCGGTTTTCCAATTCGCTTCAGAAGGACTGGCATTCACCCCCCGTGATCACCTGTCCGTCGCCTTGGGAGCAGTGTCATTGCCCCTGGAACAATTGCTCATGCAGGATGCGGCTCAGTCAAACATGGCTGGTCTTTCGTCTTCATCAGCTCATCCACTCTATCCGCGTCGGACCTTGTTGAGTTGCTGTGAAGGGTCTTATCCACTGGGAAATCTGCCGAGCGCCTGCGCCAGTTTCCGTCATAAATCATCTCGAATTTTATCATTCTTGGCTGCCTTGCTCCGTACCCAGCAGCTCAACCCCTCTCTGTCACAGGTGGCACCCACACGCCTAGCAGTGTCTTGGGTCGGTAATTACCGAATCCAGGCCAAAGCGCGCCCAGACACCAGAAAGAGTATTTGTGTGTCCGCCTTCTCGCGACACTGTATTGCACGGGTGCAGGAAGCAATCTTTATTACTCCGTATAATCGTACTCACTCAAACTCCTTGTCAGGGGACTCCAAATACATCCCGTGGTATCTGGCTTATCCCACTTGTATTTGTAATGCCGTGGGTATCCAACGTGATGAGTTGGTTAGGGGTAAGCATTAACAACGTCCTGCCCTGGTCCGTCGATAGGTAAAGCCAGGATGCCCGCATGTTTGTCTTGTCCAATACAATCCTAGTAGCGTCGACCGTGCGCGGAAGGGAGCCTCGTTGTTGAGCCTTTGTGTTGTTGGGTAATACTTTATTACAAGAGTACCCTTCTTGTCTGTTTCAAAGTAGGAAATCTAAAGACGCCAGTCCAGAGGGCCTATGCTAGAACCGTAGTCAAGATTATGATTGTGCCTGTGGATACGCAACTCGTTGACCTTGAATTATACGCTTCCAGCAGTCCGAACCCGGCACCGCAGTCCGAGGGCCAAATGACAACGCGGAACTACTCCGTAGATTGCCTGTTATAAAGGGGGGGAGGGGCGCTGCGCGCCTGGGATTAGGTAGACAGACTCTGGCAGCAAACCAGCTGAATGGTTAACCCTGGTTGCTCCTGGCTGCAGGTTGCGGCGTTCATGTGAGCTAGACTGCTCCCAGTCCCCCATCATCAGGCAAGACAAGACGGAGACACAATGGCAGCAACCCGACAAAATTCAATGCTGCGAGGCTTCCAGCGCATTATACAGTATATAAAATAATACTGAGTACAACCTTGGCGGATAGAGTCTAGCGATGGATTGTTATGTAGGGTTTTTGCAAGTTTGTTAGGCCCTCTTGTCAACTAGTAACCACAGTTGTGCGATATTGTCTGGGATTTGTGTCCACTTCCCGACAGTAGCACTACTGGTATTAGTTGAAGCCCGAAGCGATCGTCTGCCGCTCATCCTCGAGGTCAATTGCTGCAGTGGCCGACCACTTATGCCAATTCTTCCTTTCGTGTTGCCATACAGTCTAGGTTCACTTCTCCCCCATTGATATACAATCTGCCAGGTTGGATTTCAAATTGCTACCGTAGGGATCTCAGACACAGCCCTCACTGTGCCGTGCCACTTTTCAAAAGTAGCAGGTACAAAAGGCTGCTATGGCTTCATCAGCCTGCTACCCTAATTGAGCAGAGGAGCGAAGGCGGCACCGAAGACACGGATCTGGGAGAGTCTGGTGTCTCGCCACTGGCCGAGAAGGCTGAATGGTCGTGCTGACGCCCCGTTCCTTGGCTTGAAATAAGAAGAAGAAAAACCACCACTGAGAACGAACTTGTCTCCAGGTAGGGTTTGCGGACCCTGCTGATGTATTATGTATGTACGTCCTCTCTGTTGCTGTTCTCTTCTCCCCTCGCTCACTGAATACTGCATTCGGAATTATAGTAGAGAGCGACAATCTTGATGAGATTGCGACACTCCCAACCGGGTTGTGCTGAACCCCTGATTGTGAGGTCCTGAAGATGGCGAGTATCATTAACGATCGATCCACTCGTTGCTGCCGGAGCGCCCTCATGCACAGGATGATGGCAGCTGGGTACTCCGTATGCTGTACGTGTTTTTGAAGCCGATATGTGTATTATCATGGTCGGCGGATTTGAGAATCTTGTCATAAGCACTGAGGCTGCCTTCCCAAAATGTGGATTCAAGATTTGAGGCTTAGAGGCAGTGCGCAACCTGCATATGTACTCCGTACATACGCGCGGATGGCACCC
The DNA here is from genome assembly GCF_013426205.1 of Metarhizium brunneum. Classification (NCBI taxonomy): domain Eukaryota; kingdom Fungi; phylum Ascomycota; class Sordariomycetes; order Hypocreales; family Clavicipitaceae; genus Metarhizium; species Metarhizium brunneum. The sequence goes on along the minus strand of NC_089425.1, from coordinate 2,800,350 downwards.
GCCTGCCGAGTGCCACGCCTATTTTGAAAAGCTAAGTGGCCCTGGTCTTCGGGTCCCCAGATTCATGTCCAACAGCCTTTCTTGTCTTAATATGAGGAGCAGTCTTTTGATCACCCAGGCCAGCCGTCTCCAAATACTACTCTGCACTTGCCATGGGCTGCGCCAGTTCGGGGTAATCCGAAGTGTATTTTCGCAACAGCCCAGCCAAGGGTTGCGAAACGAAATGATCGCCATGCGGAGAGAACTCTTAGGGAAGTCGGTGGCTAGCTGTTTGTGTCCAGGGTACAGAGGACTGCTGGATATTCGTCACGAGCAAAAAGCATGAGAAACATGCTTGGGCTCCTATTGTGTCTCCGTATTACTTCGACACCCGAAATAGGTTGTATCAACAGTTGCCGGCGCCTCGCTTTAGTTGAGACAAGAGAGGCGGCTTTTTGTGACTTGCCATGACGGCCTTGGTCCTTGAGGGAAATGGCGAGTTAACCGCCGCTTGCAGATGCGGCGAGTTGAGAACAAATTATGTCCAATATAATGTACTTTGGTTGTTCTGCTTGCCCTTTTCCCTTCTGTCCTGACAGGGCCAACGTGTCTTGCCGTGTTCCTGCATTCTGCATTCTGCGCACGCTACTCGTAACAGCAATGTCGAAACCCAATCTCTAACATTCATCACCATGCATCTCATGGATGACGTTGTCACATCTCACAGCCAGCTCCACTCTGATCGAGATTATTGGCATGAGTGAACAAGGCTCTGCCTGCATTTGGAGGTGTTCGCTCAGCTTCGCATCAAAGCAGGATAGGGTTGCTGTTCTTTTCGTGGCTTTGGCTGAGTGGTACGGAGTAATGGCAGGCAAAAAAGCAAAAGCGGGTGAAAATGGCAGTACTACTCCGTACGGAGTCCACCGTGGGATGATCTCGTGAGGCTGTTTTTGCTTTTTCTGGCGTCGTCCCGTCTTTGCAGTGGTCATTACCATGTGTGAAACTTGGTGTTGGCAACCCCACCATTGTCCGGCATGGAATGACTTGTCAATTTTTCATTGAAGCGTTCGTGGAGGTGAAAGACAGCAGGATGCAGTATGGAGTACGGAGTATTCCGTACGTAGTCCCCCAAGCCCAAGTGCCATTTTCGATCAACTTGCGTTTTAAACGGGACGTTGCTTAGCACTCTGTATCAACATGAAGGTGGCCAAACCAAAAAGAAAAGGAAAAAGAAAAAGGAACATTGTCCGAGTTTTTTTTTTTTTGCCAGGTCCACATTGTGTCTCGTGCAACTAGTACCTTCCACAACGGTGGTCAAACTGCTCTTGGTTCTTCCCACGCACAATGCATCTTTCTCTTTACACCGTCTCGCTCCTGCCTCATAAGCCGGTCTGCCATTCCCCGTTTACTACTGTATACCTCCCTAGATAGTACCTAGTAGGTTTCTTGTAAATACTAATTACCTGGAGTATCTACCTAGTATGTACTCCGCGCTCTGTGCTCCATTGCCCGAATCAAAAGTGCTTCCTGCTTTAATTTGTAGGGGCGTTCTGACGAGTTCCCTGGCGATTCTTGTCGCCGCGTCAACCACCAAATATCGCGAAAACAGCCACCTGCATGACATAGCACTCACGGACACCATGACCCAGGCACAAGGAACGGCCCGTTCGAAACTCGTGCTGTGTCGAGGTTTAAGCGCAAACAATCCGAATAGTGAGCACTGCACGTCCTTGCATCGACAGACCAGCGGAGCATTCTTTGGAGCACAATCACCACATCCACGCCTACACTGGACACAAACAGGCTTTAGAATTGATCGTTGGTGTAATATGAGAGGACACTCTGACCTGATCGGGAGGTTGGCAGTTGCTCGAATGGGAATAGTAAATTGCATAGCAGCCTATTTCCAGTCACATCAAGTCAACATGATGGCCCGTGGAATACTGAGCGGAACCCCCCCCGATGAGCCTTGAGTCAACATTGAAATTTCCATGCCAAAGGTCCAAACAAGTCCGCAGGCTAGTGTACGGAGTACGATTTACTCTTTCTCATGAGCGGTATAGAATCTGAAGCGGCAGGGGTACATTCGTTGGCACGAAAGCGTCTATTCGTCAGGCGATATAGTTTTAGCTTCATTGACTACCTAGGTACGGGGTAACCAAAACCGCATTTCCCTCCTCCTGCTTACAGAAACAATGTGATGCAGCAGCATACCGCCTGTTTTTGCCTCATTTGAGTTTCTTCCTTTATCAATACAACTACAGCAACATGGCGTTTTGTTGTGGCAGGGTGTTATCAACGATGGGGATGAGACCGCACGTTTCGCAGCAACAAAAACTGCCAACTTGGAATCCCATCGGGCACGCGGTGTATGCTATTTTCAAGCTCCTATTCACACCGTTAGATTCGCCTGCCAAGTACTCCGTACTGCGCGGTTTCAGAGCATCTGATGATGTATCAGATATCATTGTCCGAAGCCTATGATGTTGTACTCAATGCGACATGGCCAACAAAAAAAAGAGGCGTATCGAGACGAATAACATATGATGGCGTTGCCGTCGCTTGCCAGTTCTCGCAACAAGAGCCGGAACGCACCTCTAACAGGGGCCTAGGGGCCTTGGAAGAAATGTCCATGTCGGGTAGAGACGTGAAGCCTTGTCCGGCTTGCGTTTTGCATGCCTGTATGTCAGACTAGGCAAATCTAAAACGCCGTTGAGGGCTGACATTGGTCAGGTGACTGGTCGGCTGGCCGATATCTGAGCGATCTCTGTGTCCGTCAGATCTCGTGCGAATCGGTCACCTCAAAATCGGTGCGCTGCGCTCTTCCGGTCGGTGTCGCCAGGGCCTTTCAGCTGGAGGCGGTTTCCCCGTCCAGCCATTGGGCGACGCCGCGCAGAACACGCACCTGTGTAATATATCCGTAACTCACGCATTTGTACGACTATCCCATGCAAGCCCTGTCGCGCACGTAGCAGATTACCTGGGAGCACCAGAACGGCCGGGGTAAGAACCTCAATCTGTTTTTTCCCATTTCAAAAAGGCATGGCTAACGGAGTTGTCCATATTTACAATGTACGGAGTACAATGTGGTGATACAAGGTTGCGTTTGTGCCGCAGTTACAAAAGAGTGGTGGCGGTGGTAAGATCCATGGCCGAACCGCGCGTCGACTGCGAGCACCCCCATCCAATGTCGCTCAACTATCGAAACGTCCATGACAAGGTCCTCTTTGTACTATGATCGAGAGGGGGAAAAACTTTTTTCTTTTCAAAAACACAATAGTTCATGTATCGATACATGGCACGCCGAACCCTCCCCCGCCTCCACACCCTCGCGATCAAAAAGGGCCAGAAAAGTTCTAGATTGAAGTCCCGGCCTGGAGTCCGATGAGTGCCCAATAGCACTCCCCTCAGCGAGGTACGGAGTCCTCCTTGGCAATTACATGGCAGGCATGGACTGATTCTGCTACGTCGGTCAGTCTGTTTTTATGTTACAATGCATATACTCCGTATACTGTACTGTATTGGGCGTCTGTGGCTCCATTTTCGAGCCAACAATGCGTTGGTCCGGTCAGCAGCTCGCCGCCCAGTGCATCTTCTGACACACATTTCATACACCAGATACCCTGTTCATTAACCGACTTGTAGGGCCAAGGACCAGACTCTTTCTGCCTTTTTATTGACACCTGATGCGTGATCCTATTTCAACCTCCACTTCTGCAGGTGAGCAAGCCTCCGTCTCCTGATGTGGCGACAACGTCCTTGTGCACGGCGTGTGAAACAAACAAACTATTCTCCGTAAAAGAGACAAATTTAAAAACAAATGAGCCATTTGGAGTACTCCGTAGCCTCGATCGCCAAAGCCATCTCGTGGTTCCCACATCACGATGGCGGCTAGGTGTTCCAGCTTATTGGTGTTCGGACCAACTGCTGGTCTGTTGATACGAATCGTGGCCATGTTCCAAGTCTTTGTTCCCAAACCTCTTTGTACTAGTACAGATGTGTCTGGTTGGCAACCTGCCCATGCTCCAGAGGCGCAATCGGCTGCCGCCCAGTGCAGCATGTGTCATGATGGCGCTCGACGTTGTCAAAATTTCTGGATTTCATTGCTCAGTATACGGATACTCATTACGGAGTACGCTCTAGGTTATAATGTCCAACACATTCACCCTTGGGATAACGAATCTACTACGTAACTGTTTCTCTAGGGAAACAATATGGAGCCAAACTCTATCCCTGTTCTTCACCTGCTCACAAATGAAGGCGGCTAGATCGACATTCCGTCAGAATAACTTGAAACCAAACGCCATGTCGTGTCCCGTAAAATTAGACAGCTGTACTCCGTAGCGAATAGAGTTATAAAGAAAAATACAACCAACATGCTCCGTAATTATGCCCCTCATTTTCTCATTGGACGCTATAAAAAAAAACTAACGAGAAGCACGGAAGGAGAATTTCCCCGCCGACGAGTCATAATAGTATTGCAAGTGTTGGTCAATCGTTGGAGTTTGCCAATCTCCTCCTCTTTGCCAATCTCCTTCCGGTGACAGAGCTGTTAGTTGCCGTTCTCAACGACGACTCGACGACTCGGTAACCAACCGTAGACTCTGTACGCTGCGCCACTTCATCTCCGCTTGAACCGTCCGGCCCAACAACACCCTCTGTAAATACCAAATCACCCCGTTGACCAAGGACCTCCCTGCTGGCTTCTTCGAGCAGGATCCCAAAGGCGAGCAGAGCGGTCTCGTCCATGCTCCGCTCGTCGACGCTACGTCCACCAGTAGCGCCGCCGCCGACTTCTGTTTCCCGATTCACCTCGTTCCTCCTTCGTTCCATGGCCCCGTAGAACTTGCTAGAGTACGCGTGGACCGACTTGAGAAGATCGCTGTGGGGGAGAATGTCCCTCCCGCCACGAGGCAGATCTCTCTCGTGCGCATTGTACACATCGTGCTCAGCGTACCGCTCCGGCGCGTCTTTGCGCCGGAAAAGTACTTCATGGGGGGCTATTGATGTGCCACGAGTAGAGTGCCTGGTAACTTTGCGTTGCCGTTCCTGCCGTTGGTGGGAGTGCCCATGTGAGTTTTTCTGATCTGATATCTCATTTCTGAGAGCCGTGTCTTTGGTAACCCTTCCTGCATCATGTTAATCTCACGTGATGAAGGGTTGGCTCTCGGTTGCATTTTCATGTTTTTTTTTTCCCGCGGTGTGGTGGTAATTTACCTGCAACGGCGTCGTAGAGGGTTGCCAAGCGGCGGCGAGGCAAGATCGGCTTTCCCGCGTCAGAGAGGCCAGAATCTTGAGCATTATCTTCTTCGGCTGTGATTGAGGGGTGCTCTTTGTCCTCTGCATAGGTGTCCATAGTGAAACTGCTGCAGGCTTAAAAAGCGGGAATAGGTACTGTGGTGGCAAGACGATTGTTCGCAACGACTCATCAAGAGTTGGGTTCCCTGGAAATTTTGGCGCGTGGGTGCGTCCGCCTGACTGTCATTGTCCCGCATAGATGTCGTTGTTGGACCCAGAGAGAATTGTTGCACTCATGCCACAAGAGAGAAGTGATGATTCAAGTCGGAAATTTGTGAAGGTTTCGGGATGAGGTTGAAAAGACGTGGGGCAATGTGGGGCCCCACGTCGTCTCAATGCGGACCTATTGGGTGTCTGACATCACAGGGCAAAGTATCATCAACTTCAACGACAACAAAAGCATAATCGCACTGCAAACACTGATACGTCTCGGTCCTCACTCGCGTGTAACTTCCGCTTACGCGTCGTCCCGCGTGTCTCCTCGATGAATGCAGGCCCGCCTCCTGTCCCGTGAAACGGGTGACCATAGTCCCGATGACCTCTCCGAGTCAGTGAACGCAGACCTCCTCCGTAGCTTCGCCCCAGCACCACAACACCGCTTCAACGGCGAAATAGCATCTCAAACGCATCTCGAAGAGACGGAAGAGCGAGCACGCAGTGTTCGCGCTCATGGAGCCGGTGTAAGCGGTCTTGCGCTCGAAAAATTCGACGGGCGCATTCTCGTGTCTGGTGGCTCAGAAGGTTCCATCAAGATATGGGATCTTGACGAGGCACCGACCCCCAACCAACGACATGTCTTCCGTCCGGTGAGCACAATTGCTCGTTCTACCGGCGGGAAGAAGGTGAATGGCCACAGTCACGGCATCACGCATCTGGCGTTCTACCCCTTCGACCCAGACGCCTTCCTGTCAAGCTCCTACGACAAGTCCCTCAAACTCTGGGCAACGCAACGCTCCGCGCTCACCGCAGACTTCCATCTCAATGCCACCATATATTCTCACGCCATGAGCCCCATAGCAGACCACCTCCTTGTTTCCTGCGCAACGCAACACTCCAACGTGCGTCTGGTCGACCTCAAATCCGGATCCGCAGTCCAGGCACTCGTTGCCCACGGCGGCCCTGTCCTCTGCACATCATGGAGCCCGCGACACGAGCACATCCTCGCCAGTGGTCATGCCGACGGCAAAGTGCGCGTCTGGGACATCCGGCGTGCCGGCGGTGTCATTGCACAGCTCGACCAAGAAGATTCATTGGGTGTTCTTCACCGGTTTCGGCACGCGACAGCCTTGGACCAGGACTGGAGTAGTATGCCGCACTTTCGGACATCTGCCCAGGCGCACGATGAGGCCGTGAACGGGTTACAATGGACAGACGATGCCAAGTACATTGTGTCGGCAGGGTTGGACCGTAAGATCCGAGTCTGGGATGCGGGCACGGGAGCAAATACTCTTGCGAGTTTTGGAGCCTTGATTCAGAATCGGCATGCCAAGACTGCTACCATGGTTGTCACATCGTCGGGCCTCTCAAATAGCAAGGAGATTCTGATTTGGCCAAACGATCAGGAGATATTGCTGCTTGACCTGCATGATGGGAATGTAATTACAAGGTTGCGCAGCCCTGGTTCCACCAACCCTGTAGGTCCTCGGGGCGGAGAGTTGGGCAGGAACAGAACAACAACGATTGTATGGCGAGGAGCGGGGGGAGGGCCTGGACAGATCGGAACCGTCATGGGGGGCGGGAACTCGGTTGGTGCGATTTACAGTGCTCACCTGGACGGCCAGATTCGTGCGTGGATGCCGCAGATTCCGGGACCGGAGGACATTGATGAGACAGAAGACATTGACGAGGATGAAGAGACGAGAAGGAGGAAAAGAAAAGCCGTGGACAATGCGTATAGAAGTTTGATGGGTAGACAGATAACATTTACTGGCACAAGCCGGTAGTGTATTTGATTACGGAGTAGACGAATTATATTTACCCCCATCTACAGATGCCTGCCTGTTTTCAAGAACGCAAGCGCTATGAAGTGAAAGAATGAAGAAAAAAAACCCAACGCCTGCTTCCCAAATACCATGCCATGTCGATTCCCATCTAAACAGTCACCACCAAGCAAAGCCAACCGTCAGGATACGCCGCCTCCCGCATGAGATCCGCCAAGGGCGCATCAAAAGGCACACCGGCGCCATGCATAACCACCCCGGCCAACACGGGGTCCCTACTGCTCGGGAACAATTTCGGCATCATGTCCTTGAGCGCCTGGCCCAGCAGCTTTGGCCTGCGGTCAGCACTTGCCGCCGGCACGAGGGACTGCACGATCCTGAAGGAGCCGGCGTCCCCAGACACAGCCGGGTCCTGGTGCTCCGGCGCAGAGGGGATGTACACCCGCACGGGAACGTGCTTCAGGCTGGTAGGCGCATTCAACAGCCTCGTATTGACCTTGGCGAATAACCCGTGGTCATTGTCGATGACTGCGTTCCACAGCTGGGTGGTGTGCTCCTTGGACATTTTCATGATTTGGTTCGCGTTGCCGTTGCGAACAAAGTCTGCCTACATGTTTGAACCATTAGCAATTCCCTCGTCCTTCTCTCCGTAACTTGGGGGGGGGAATATGTGGGTGGCGCGTCGTCTACCTCCTTGACACAGTTCAAAAAGGTGTCCCCGATATCCCACCCTACTCCGTCACCGACGACCAGCCGAAACGGCAGCGTGGGCTGGTACAAGTCCACCAAGAGGCCTACTGCCAGATTCCTCAGCTGGACATCTTCAAAGTGAAAACTCGAGCACGCCGAGCCGAAGAAGGCGGAGAGTCGGGGGAGCAGGAGTGCGAGGTAGGAGAAGCGTGGGACGCTGGTGATGAACGGGGCGGCGGGTGATGAGGCGTGCGTGACGTGTAGCGGGATACGGGCGTCCCACAGCGTCTGGGCAATTGAAGGTGCCATCATGAGGGAGGCATGGTGAGTATGGGAGGAGCTTCGAGGTTGACGGATGCCCGACGATGAGTGACTGCCCGTTGGGTGAGGCTGTAATATCACTTGAAGAAGTCCGGTGTCATAGGGTAAGTACCCAAGTTGGGTGGGGTGCAAGAGTCAATGCTGAGATAATGCGCAGCGACCCACTTTGTCTAAAGACAAAGATGTCAATAACTAATGAGAAGTATGAAGTTAAGTCTGTTGACTTTTCAGTATTGTACCGAAACCGAGTCAATATTTCAGGGTCTTAGTTTATTAGTAACGAGCATTACTTGGTTAAATCGCAGCCACAGTTTCATGTTCACGGCCTACATTTACGCTGTGGGAAGAAGCTCTATTACTATCCGTTACTAATTCAAAAATAAATATCCATTCCTCAGACAACGTGAGTGAGTAATAAAGCTCCTTTCTACAATGTGGATACAAGTCACGACTGGCAAGAGGAATAACGAAACTAGATAGCTCGGAAATATATCAATTCATTCAATAATCATACTAGTACATTACAACTCGTAAAATCATTATTCCCCGACTATAAAAGAACCATCCTTACAAACCACGATATTCTTCCTGGTGTGACACGCTGTGTCTCTTGGTATGATCGTGCTTCGCATGATCATGTTCCACAGTCGGGGCGCCAATGTGCTTCTGCAATACTGAAGGGGGAACCTGCGCTGCGTCTGTAGGATCCTTGTGGCCCATAGCCTCGCTCCTGCAAAAGCTTGTTAGATATTTTGCTTCATATAGAGTTGGGAGAAATCAATGAGATGAGTTAGAACCCACTCTTTAAGGCTGCGCGTACGTCTTGTTGCCGCCGAAGGTCTTGCTGCCGTCAAGATCGCTGTCGACACGAGGATCAGCTTTGTTCAGCAAGTCGGACTTGTGAGGACCGGCAGTGTTCGGGGCTGGTCCTGGCCCGGCGCCGGTGGTGCCAGCGTGAGTGCCGTGAGTGCCGTGAGTGCCGGTGGTGGTTCCAGCGGTGCCAACGTGCGTGCCAGTAGTACCAGCGTGAGTGCCGTGAGTGCCATGAGTGCCATAAGTGCCGGTGGTGGTTCCAGCGGTGCCAACGTGCGTGCCAGTAGTGCCAGCGTGAGTGCCGTGAGTACCGGTGTGAGTTCCGTACGAGCCAGTGGTGCCAGCGGTGCCAGTAGTGGCAGTTCCATGAGGGTTGGCTCCCAGGTTACGGCTGTGGTCTCGGTCAGAGTCAACACGGGGATCGGCCTTGTTCGCCAAGTTAGACTCGTGGGGGCCATCAGTGCGACTAGCTGGGCCGTCGGTGCCACAATTGATGCCAGTAGCACCACCTGTGCCACTGGAGAAGAAAGCAGCATTGTCACCAGTGCCAGTGGTACCAGCGATGCCAGCGTGAGTGCCGTGAGCACCGGTGTGGGTTCCGAGAGAGCCAGTGGTGCCAGTGGTGCCAGTGGTGCCAGTAGTAGCAGTCCCATGAGGGTTGGCTCCCAGGTTACGGCTGTGGTCTCGGTCAGAGTCAACACGGGGATCGGCCTTGTTCGCCAAGTTGGACTCGTGAGGACCATCAGTGCGGGTGGCAGGGCCATCAGAGCCACGGTTCAAGCCCGTGGTACCGATGGCGGCGCCAGTAGTACCTGCAGAGCCAAGACCACCAGTGGTGCCGGTAGTAGCAGTGCCATGAGGGTTCATGCCCAAGTTGCGGCTGTGATCACGGTCAGAGTCGACACGGGGATCAGCCTTGTTCGCCAAGTTGGACTGATGAGGGCCATCTGTGCGCGTAGCCGGGCCAGTAGTACGGTCACCACCAAGAGCAGTAGTGCCAGCGACACCACTGTGATGCTGAGTGCCACCGATACCAGTTCCGGCGGTGGTGCCAGTTGTAGCAGTGCCCTGTGGGTTCATGCCCAAGTTCTTGCTGTGGTCGCGGTCCGAGTCGACACGAGGATCGGCCTTGTTCAGGAGATTGGAGTTGTGAGGACCATCAGTCTTGGAGGCCGGGCCGGAGGCGCCACGGTTGGCTCCGGAACCATAAGTGTAGTTGTCTGAGCCGGCCAAGGAGGTGTCGTGAGTTCCAGTGGTGCCGCCTACTGGGCCGGTGGTGGTGGTGGTGGTATCATGGATGCGAGGCTCAGCGGCACTGGTGGTGTGAGTGCCAGTGGTGGTGGGATGTGTTGAGGAGTGAGTTCCCTCATGGCGTGTGGTTTTGTCCTTGTCGGAATGAAGAACCTCTTTGACTTTGTTGACGATGGAAGACATGATGGCTGATAGTCTTTGAGATGTTTGGTGTTGGATGGGGTGTCTGAGTAAGTGTATGGGGTATTTTTATGAGTATAGATGCCTTGTGTGTATAGGCGACTGTTTGTATGGTTGAGTGTCTCAGAAACGATGTTGTGGGAAGTCCCAATCGCATGTTTATATAGATGACGGAAACCAGACACAAGTGTGAGGCGTTACCCTTTTCGATTCTTGCACGATGAAATCATTAGCATCCATCGATGGCAATCTCCATGACGGATCACGACTTACCTGATCTTTGAGCCCTTTCGTCATAGGACCCTGGGGTAAGCAACACCATGGCCAGGCCTGCTTTTCGCCCAAACCACATGGCGGTTACGAAGCCTCGTTCGGGTGAGATCATGCTCAAACAACCATTGGCTTGTCGCCTTACACGATATCCCATCAAACCCCATCACCAGCCTCATTAAAGTGGGGGACCGTGGTGCATCATATATTGTAAGCGTCATAACGACCCTCCTGTGACGTTGGAACTTGGCAGGTCGATAAACAAGCTCCTCAACTCCGGACACTTGTCTCCGCTATGGAAAGCTTGGTTGTGGTGGGGGAGCCGACAATGGCGCCGGACTCAAAGGACCAGTTGACGTGAACGGGTCAAATTGGGGTCGCCGCTAGACGGTCGGCTTGGCCAAAGCCATGGATGCATGGTGGGCATGCAGCTTTGGCGCGGTGCAGTGTAGGTGGCATGTAGCTGGAATGACGCAACGAGGGGGCAGACAATCTGACGACGAGACGATCAATGGGACGTGCAGACAGGGCTGTGGCGGTGGTGGCACAAGAATACGGAACACCGAAGCCAACAAGTGCTACGCAATGGCATCATAGATTCATTTAGTGTGGCTGGTGAGTGTCTGTCCAGACGAGAACATTGAACACTTGCATGGCTACTGCAGTCGATGGCCTAGAACGACATGGCAGTGCTGAATCCGACAGCAAAATGACGGCATTTGCAAAACTCGCCTTGGAAGATAGTTGCCCGCATCTCGATCTCCCCGATCCGCAACGTGCTCAAGGTGACATGCCCTCCTTAGCCGCCGTTGCAGGAACTATTAGAATTCACATGCAGTCCATTGACCCTAGACCGTTTGCTGGCTAGTGGCCGAGAGTAGAGTAGCATCATGGCTTATTTTGAAGCGTTGCGTGCGGCGAGAACTGTGTGCGAAACGCTCGGAAGCTTCAGTTATCACTAGCCGCGATTTTCATAGGGCAATGAGAATTCAGTTTAATATACCAAAAGATTGACTCGTATTAGTTGCTAACCCTAGGTGCAATGGCAATGCCACTCGCTTCAAACCAGCAGGTCCACCAATTCATCATCATCGACATTATTAAACCAGCAAACATCTGGGTATCGCGAAGCCAATTCCACGTTCAGCCACAAATAATAGGACCCTTGACCACAGAAAAAAAAAACCATCGTCGCTTCGTAGACGTTCCTTTACGACATTGCTTTACATTTGTCCAACCTATTCCTCCCAAGTGAATAATATATTGGCAAGCGCTGGCCCGTAGACCAAAAGGCCTCTCGCGCGTATCGAGCATCAGAGGAGTTGGATCCTCTAGACGTGGCTGCGGCGATACCAACGGCGTCGGTGAGGAGCCGTCTCGGCGCGAGCACGGCGTTCCTGCTTTCGCATCCAAAAGATGCCAATAAGGGCAGATGCGAGCCAGAGGATGGCAGAAAGGAACGAAAAGGCAAGGTTGGCTTTGAATCTGCCGCACTGGTCGCCCCGGGGCGAGACGTTGTCCCAGTTGAACCAAGCACCGCAGGAAGATCCCAGCAGCTGCATATGTTAGCCAACCACTCATGAAGCGGCGACAAAAGTATACTTACATTGGCCAGCAAGCCAAAGGCAACCCACCAAAGAATGCTGATGAAGATGTCCACCGGCGAGTGGGTGAAGGTGCTAGAGAATGGGAATAGCCATATCAATGCCAGGAATATAGATATGCCTGCGACGACTACGGTGTAAATGAATCTTCCTTGGTCCCACGCACTGGCGTGGGACTTGTGCAGGTAATCTCCAGTAACACCAGCGACGATGGCGGCGAAGACAAGCTCGGCCGATCTGAGAATGAGACTGACAAGGCGATCAAGAGCCATGGTGATTTAAAGTTGCTGGCAGATAAAGATATGAAAAAAAAGTAAGTGGCGGATAAGGCAGCACGCGCTTAGATACCTGTGATGCCAAAGAGTGGGCTGCGATTCGGTTTGCCTTCTTATATTAGCCTTTTGGTGTTGGGAAACCATGGCAGGGGAAGCAGGGCCTTTTATCTCCAAGACCAACTGGAAAATGTGACGCGCATTACATACGCATCCTGAACCAGGGGTTATAAAAATGCACTGGGATTGACATGATGGGTTCCCCAGACACCATGGCTGATCCTCATCAAGCCGGCTTTTGACCCCCTGTTCGACAACGCACCCAGAGGGCATGACAAACTGATTATGTGCAAGCATCCGGACGAGGCGAGTTGGGTATCCAAAGCACACGAAACTTGGCATCGGTATTGGCAAGTCAAGGTACGCGTGCGCCTCAAGGGTTCTCCACCAATCACTTAAAAACAAAACGCTGGCTTCGCCCTGGAAGAATCCCCCAAAGGTGCCAATCGGTTGCAGAGTGCATCGAATGAGGTCATTTCCAACAGAGTGGTGGTGTGACCTGTCTGGGCAGACCCGAAGCCAACAATCCGCGCGCAGCCACATCCGCCACTTTTGATGACGCGCAAACATGTAAATGACCATGCTGGACCAGGGCCCTGGCTGGTACCGGACACCGAAGCAGTCTTGACATCAAGTTTCCCTCCCGTGCCGTCGCCTGGCATCAAAGATTCTGGGGAGCTTCATCAGATTTCCATGAATCGTTGCATAGTGGCACGTCACTGGCATTGGCCATGGCGTCTCTTGGCAGGCCAGAAATAGCTGTTGCGCCCACTCATCAATGCACAGCCTGCCTATGTTACGTGGCGTGCAGGTTGCTGCTGCCGCGTTTTAGCTGCCAGTTGTAGTCAAATATTCAAGGCGTATTTCTTTCTTTGTAAAGAAACGGAAAATAATAAAAGAAAGGGGTTGGCGGAAAAGCCGAGCATCCCCGAGAAAGAGCCATGCAAATCGGGTGACAAGGATATGTGCCGATGGCATCGTGTGCCTTGTCAAATCGCGACTGTGGGCTCCAAAGCTAGGTGGGATAAGGTACTAGTTGTGTGAGCCGTCCTCTATGGTCTGACGACATGTTGAAGTTTGCGCCATAACCCCCATCTCTGAGCAATACATATGCCCAAGATCGCTTTGGTTAGTCTATCTGCGGCACTTGCCAGACTCCTACAAAAGGTCTTCTCTGTTCTTGGAGTTGAATATTTTCGTCTTTTCCATTAAAAATTTCTCTCGGTGTTTCCTTGGAATAAAGGCCTGAATCGCGTTTTCTCTCTTGATGATGGATCTGAAATGTAGGCGAGGACGGGAGCCATATTCGTCATCACGCCTCACAACCCACGCCTAAGGTGTGGACATGGAGGCTGAGGCAAAGGCCGCGACGGGAATAGAAGCACAATGGGAGCTTCTTCGGTACTGGTAAAGTCATATATGGCGGCCTCTTCTATTGAGAGTTAGCGTCATGGCTGCATGGCTGTCGACCTCCCTCACATATTACGCCGCCCTTGGTGCAGATGAGGGAGTCGAGAACAATCGTTGACAGCCCGGTTGTATGCAGTGCGCCCACTGGTTTTATCAAAGCCAAAAAAAAAAAAAAAAAAAAGTAAGGGCGTGATGTGGCCCATGCCTCATTTTTGATCTTGATGTCGACTTAAAATGCACCCTCCATCGAGCATGCAAGTCGAGATGTACATACATCTTGGTAGGCACGTGCGTAGGTACGTGAGTCGTGAGTAGGTACTAGGTAGGTGCTGGTTGAAGTGGAAGGAAGGAGCATTCTACCAGACCTAATTTCGAAATATTTTACTCCGCACCTTGACAAACGTCGCGCCCTGTGCGACTGATTTCAGTCGTGTCTTGAGCTGGCTCGACCACAATGCCACGATATCATTCAACGTCGCCTATGCCTATGAACACGAGCTAGGAGACTTTCACGGCTAGCCATGGACCATTCATTGACCCATTGATCGGACTGGTCGGTCGCAGTCCACCACATCTTGCCGCCTTGAATGAGCGCGCGGAGGACCAACCCCGCCATCCTCATTCCCCACCACCGAATCCAGGTGCTTTTACGCCTCTGTGACTTGGTTGATTTATAACCTGTCGTGACGCGAGAAGCTGATAATATCTCACTGTCAAATCCTTGCGCCCATACGCCTTCCTTTTCCTCCTCTCAACCGCTTCAGCAGCCGCCTAGAATTCTCCGCCATAGGACAGGACCTCACTACCTCCTTCATTTGTGTCTCTTCGCATCTTCTCCACATCGTCATCCAGATATCCTTCAGCCTCGGCTGACATATCTCTCAAACCAGAAAAATGACTGGCCCTACCAAGGAGCGCGGTGTGCGTATTGCTATTGACCGCGGAGGGACTTTTACGGATTGTGTTGGAGAACAAAACGGCGAAGAAATCATCATCAAACTTCTCTCTGAGGATCCGGCGAATTATAAAGATGCCCCGCTCGAAGGCATCCGGCGCATCATGAGCCATTTTCTTAGGCGAGACATTCCTCGTGGTGAACCCCTGGATACGTCAAAGATTGACTCCATCCGTATGGGGACAACTGTCGCTACAAATGCCTTGTTGGAACGAAAAGGAGAGAAAATTGCTATGGTTGTCACAAAGGGGTTCAGAGATTGCTTGGTCATTGGAAACCAGTCGAGGCCCAAGATCTTTGATTTGGCAATCAAGAAGCCTGATGTGCTGTACGAAAAGGTTATTGAAATTGATGAGCGTGTGACGTTGGAAGACTACACGGAAGACCCAGATCGCAAAGTCACTGAAACAGAAGCCCACGTTGGAACCGGTACAGAAGGACAGTCGCTTATCCGAGGCACATCTGGCGAGACTGTTCGTATTCTCAAGAGGGCTGAGGATGGCGAAGTCCGCCAGAAGCTACAGGAGGTGTACGATGAGGGTATTAGAAGCATTGCTGTCTGCTTGATGCATGGATATACGTTCCCGAGCCACGAAGCTCAAGTTGGCCGCATCGCCAAGGATATCGGATTCAAACATATTTCATTAAGTCATGAGCTGATGCCCATGGTGAAGCTCGTCTCGAGAGCTACTTCTGTTTGCGCAGATGCTTATTTAACGCCTGCCATAAGGCGATACATCGACGGCTTCCAAGAAGGGTTCGAAGGTGGATTGGGAACACAAAGCGTCAAAGAAGAAAAGGGCTCCAAGGGCGCCAGATGCGAGTTCATGCAGTCAGACGGCGGTCTGGTTGATGTTGATAAGTTCACCGGGTTGAAAGCAATTCTATCTGGGCCAGCTGGAGGTGTTGTTGGTTACGCTATAACATCGTATGACGAACATACAAAGATACCCGTAATCGGGTTTGACATGGTAAAGCTTTTACTTTGAGTTGGTAGCAATCAATGGTACTGACCTTTTTTGTTTTAGGGAGGGACAAGTACGGATGTTTCACGTTATGGCGAAGGCCGGTATGAGCACGTATTTGAGACTACCACAGCAGGCGTAACAATTCAGTCGCCTCAGTTGGATATCAACACCGTGGCAGCTGGGGGCGGATCAAGACTGTTCTTTCGCAATGGACTCTTTGTAGTCGGGCCAGAGTCTGCAGGTGCTCACCCTGGTCCGGCTTGCTACCGTAAAGGTGGTCCCGCCACTGTAACTGACGCCAACCTACACCTCGGTCGTTTGCTGCCCGAGTTCTTTCCGAAGATTTTTGGAAAGAATGAGGACCAAGGTTTGGATCCAGAGGCAAGCAGGAAGGTTCTTCAGGGACTTACAGACCAGGTGAACCGAGAAACTGGGAAAAGTTTAAGCATCGATGAAGTAGCGTACGGATTTCTGACAGTTGCCAATGAAACCATGACAAGACCGATTCGGTCTATTACGGAAGCCAAGGGCCACGACTCATCAAAGCACCGTCTGGCAACATTTGGCGGTGCTGGTGGCCAGCATGCTGTTGCCATAGCTGATTCCTTGGGAATCAGTCAAATTCTCGTGCATCGCTATTCCTCGGTCCTCTCAGCTTACGGCATGGCTCTCGCGGATGTAGTCGACGAGCGCCAAGAGCCTGATTCTGCCGTCTGGCAAGATGACGGGAAGACTGTCAGCGAACTACAAGCGAAAATGGAGAAACTGAAGGCAAAATCCCGAGCCTCTCTAAAAGACCAGGGCTTCAGTGATAATGAGATTGTTTTCGAAGAATATCTCAATATGCGATACAGGGGTACTGAATCTGCTCTGATGATTGTCAAGCCCACTGACGAGGAAGCCAAGCAGCTTTTCAATGACAAAGGTTGGCAGTTTGGTCAAGCATTTGTCAGGCACCACAGATACGAATTCGGATTTACCTTGGATGACAGAGACATAATTATTGATGATGTTCGAGTCCGTGGCATCGGCAAGAGTTTCCGTCACAAAGAAAAGACAGTTGATCAGCAGCTGAAGACCATCAAACGCCAGGACGTAGCGGAAGATAAAAAGAGGAGCACAAAAGAAGTGTATTTTGAGGGTGGACGAAAGCAGACCCCTGTATACAAGTTGGAGAGTCTGGATGTCGGGGACGTCATAAAGGGTCCAGCTATGCTCGCGGATGGTACGCAGACCATTGTGGTACCGCCCAAAACAAATGCGCTGGTCACGGAAACTCACGTCATCTTGGACAATGAGAAAGGAGGGGGCAAAGAGGAAGGGTGCGGTGCCACTTCCACCTCCCAAAACATCTAATCTACAGGAAGAGGCTAACAGTGTACTATAGATACCACCGAGAAAACACTGACCGGGAAGTCGACCCCATCATGCTAAGTATCTTTGGCCACAGATTCATGGCCATTGCCGAACAGATGGGCCGGGCCCTGCAGAAGACCAGTGTCAGCACCAATGTTAAAGAACGCCTCGACTTCTCCTGCGCCATCTTCGACTCTACAGGCGGACTCGTCGCAAACGCGCCCCATCTACCCGTTCATCTCGGCTCCATGTCAACCTGTGTCCGGCGACAAGCCGAGATCTGGAAAGGCAGGCTCGAAAAGGGGGACGTTATTATTTCCAACCATCCTTCATATGGAGGCACACATCTCCCAGATGTCACCTTGATTATGCCCGCCTTCGACGAGACCGGCAAAAACATCCTCTTTTACGCGGCATCCCGCGCACATCACGCCGATATTGGAGGCATCACAGCCGGCAGCATGCCCCCTCACTCCCGCGAACTATACCAGGAGGGTGCTTCCATTATCAGCGAAAAGCTCGTTAGCGGCGGTAAATTTGATGAGAAGAGAGTCATCGAGCTCTTTTACGACGAGCCAGCCCAGCATCCCGGCTGTAGCGGCACCCGGACACTTGCTGACAACATCAACGACCTCAGGGCCCAAGTATCAGCCAACCAAAAGGGAATTTCCCTCATCGAAAGCCTCATTAAAGAGTATGGAGAACCCACCGTCCAGTTCTACATGGTCAATATTCAAAGGAACGCCGAGCTCTGCGTTCGCAACCTCCTCAAGGACATCCACAAACGATTCAAAGGCAAAAATCTTGAGGCTGTCGACTACATGGACGAAGGAACGCCCATCAGGCTCAAGATTACTATCGACCCGGACAAAGGCAGCGCCGACTTTGACTTTGCAGGCACAGGACCCCAGGTATACGGCAATGTCAATGCCCCGCAAGCCATCACCTACAGCGCCATCATATACTGTCTCAGGTGCCTAATATCCGAAGACATCCCCCTGAACCAAGGCTGCCTCCGCCCCATCAACGTCAACATCCCGCCAAAATCCATCCTGTCCCCCGCCCCCGGCGCGGCCGTCGTAGGCGGCAACGTGCTTACCAGCCAGCGCATCACAGACGTTATCTTCAAAGCGTTTGAGGCTTGCGCTGCCAGCCAAGGCTGCTGCAACAACCTTACGTTTGGATTCGGCGGCAACGTGTCCGGGTTAAAGGCCGTACGGGGCTTCGGATACTACGAGACTATTGCGGGGGGGAGCGGCGCCGGCCCCGACTGGGTCGGCACATCTGGCGTTCACGTTCACATGACGAATACCCGAATCACAGACTCGGAGATTTTCGAGCGCAGATATCCTGTGCTATTGCGCGAGTTTTCAATTCGCAAGGGTTCGGGGGGCAACGGCCAGCACCGTGGCGGCGACGGCGTCATCCGGGATATCGAATTCCGGATTCCCCTGCAGGTATCCATCCTCAGCGAACGGCGCGTATACCACCCGTATGGCATGAATGGCGGAGAGGACGGCGAGTGCGGACTGAACCTGTGGGTTCGCAACGTCGAAAAGACAAACTGGGAGAAGTCGCTCAAGCAGTTCCGGGAACCGCATTCCAACGACGAGACCGAGGAAGCCGAGTACGAAGAACGCTACATCAACATGGGTGCCAAGAACAGCGCGGCGATGAAGGCTGGCGATCGGATCATCGTATGCACACCAGGTGGCGGCGGCTGGGGGATGCCTGGGCAGAAGAGCCGCGTCAGGGATCAGGTGGACCACACCGAGAGCTGGAAGAAGGGCAGCGGTGCGGCTAGAGAAGATACGGCCCTACAGGCATAAGATGACGTGCCTTCGGGAAAATACAGTCAGTACATTGACTTTTACGGATGCGGGGTGTGGGCTGGAGCGGACAACCAACAATCTGTCTGCCTTGATCTCAGGCTGAGAAATCCAACCCTAAGAATAGGAGCTAGGGTTGTTCAGATATACTACGGAGTAGACCTACACCAACAAGAAAACCATTGGCATGAATAAACTTTGAAACACAGGCATTCCCCACGCACATCTCGTATCAGATCAAGGACAAAAGAGGAAAAGACACATGCGTACAACCCCGGTCCCAACACAAACACGTGTCTGTTGAACCAGTGTGTCGGGACCCGGGGCCGTTTTCTGCATCATCCTACCAACACGACTTGGCGGTTGGTCCCGTCAATGGTTGCATTTCATAGTGCATCTGACATGGCATGCCACGTTTTGGCTGAAATAGGCATCTTCCGGAGCTTCGAAAAGAAAGACACAAATTGCTCAGCAGGCGGCATATCCGGCACAATCCACATTTGGTCACCGGCCACGGCAACTTTTTTGGCACAGCTTCTTCTGGCACAATTTTGGCTGCTCCGTACTCTGTACAGGCATGGCTGTAACACCCTGCGCCCCTTTTATCCATGGTGGCCAAGCTGCAAACCACTCGACTGTGCTTACTTTGCCCTTTTCAGTCGATCGTCAGCCCTACAAGGCGGCGCATGCCGGGCTCAGCCTCGGGTTATTGGCGAGGAGTGGACATATTTGGCCCCCAACGCTCCTCGTGCGGACCCTGTTGCTTGATGAGCTTCGTCGTTCGTTCGTTCGTTCCCGGAAATCTGATTTGCATGCACCATGCACTCCCTAGCGCGGTGCTAAATCGCCACCCGCTCGTTTGGTGAACCGGCGTCTTGCGCTTTCGAAGTTGGGTTGCTGGGAGGTCTGGTTGCGTACGAAGTAGGGAGTGTGAAGCCTTTCGGACACGGTTTGCGAAATGAGGTTGTCGGGGCCGCGACATGGAGAGAGATGGGAAGAGCACGGCTCGCCTGGTTGACCTCGGACCACGAGTTGAAATTCTCTACCCACCGCTACTACCACCACCCTTTCGATCACGCCAAGATCGAGCCACCAGCGCGTGGTTGGCAAGCCAAGATACGGGGGCTTACACAAGCCATAAGCTGCTAGACACCCTGTGCTTTTCCGGGGCAACAGAAGACGCCCCAAACAAGTTACGGTTCGGTGTCGTCTTAGTAAGGGTAGAATATGGTCGGAGCCGAACCTTCACGCCTCTCGGATTCTAAACCCGGTCACGAGAGATTGAAACATGTAAGGCATGATGGAGGGCCTTTTGTGCATTTCAGCCTCGCTGTCCTATCCTTGGGCCCTTGCTCAAGTCTGACCACTCTGCATTGTTGAGTTACCGGGCGCGGCATCGTAATTGGCTGGCTTGAGATTACTCGCTGCAGCACGGAATACGCACCTCTTTCGTCCGCCTCACCGGTTTCCAGTATTTTTCTTCCGCAACGGACACTAAGTGACTAAAGCTAGCCCGGGTCCTGTCCGGTGCTTCTGCCCGGGGAGGGACAGAGTACAGAGTACTGGCCAACTGCTGCTTGCTTAAACGAGCTTCGGTAAAGCAGCTCTGGAAGCTTTGGTCGCCGACGCCTCGATGTGCTGACGTCCTGTTCGGATCTCCAGTCCCAAGATCGAACCACCACGCTTCAGCCAGTAGAAGGACGCGCGGGGATCGTCCGCTACGTAACTCACGAGGCCAATGCCATTGGCCTGGTGCATACAATCTGTCCTGTCCAGGGAGGAGAGGAGATAGAGAAGGCCGGGCTACCCCGCCATATCCCACTTAATTGACTGAATATTGCGCCACGGGTGCTTGTTCTACCGCGTGGTGTTGGATGAAAGCTGGTCTAGGCCAGCGCCAGCCATGGCCCAAGGCCACGACCGTCCGTGCCCCTGG